>NC_081549.1:7974234-8081276 GCF_901000735.1 Corylus avellana | reverse complement strand
AGAAGCCTACTCCTATAGCTATGTTTTGATTGAGATGTTTTGCAATGCTATGTTCCTCACTACAACATGACATACTTCATGCTGTTCCACCAAAGAATACAAATGAGCACGCAAGTGGCAAAATTAATGTGCATAAGATTAAGGCTCTCCACCAGACAAGCCATTTCTGTCATTTGTTAAAGAATTTTGCAGCAAAATGAGCTTAAGATGCACAGTTCAACCAAAGGCAATGAATGGGGATGTTATGGAGGTGCAATGAAGTGTATCCTGCCATGTATTGTTTTTATTTCACTGAAAGGTAGAGTACAATTGAACATAGGACTGTGAACCGTTGCATGCTATATTGGTTTTTCCATGGAAACCATTCTTAACACAGCTTTTCTGACTTTCTTCTTCTCTTTTTTCTTTCTAGTTAAGTGTCATCTTCTTCTGTACTTATTGTGTACTAAGGTTGTGCCGCTTTTTGATATATATAACATTACTTTAAAAAATAAAAAAAAAAATAAAAATAAAAATAAAAATCTTATGAGATGCTCTAAAAACTAACTAATACTATTGAAGGGCTTCGATAAGCTCTGTGATACACAAAATCCTAAGAAAAATTTATAGGGATTTTAGTAAGCAACAAACACTAAGCATAATTTGCCAGTCATATCAAGTTAAATGCGAAAAAAAAAAAAAAAAAATCATGTGAAACAAGTTACAATTACCCTTTACTGAGGGGATCCTCTCCCATCCAAAATTCTTCCTGGCCTCTTCCAATTCAATCACCCAAGCTCCATTTTCAAGAATATAACATGGGTACTTTACTAATTCATATCCAAACATAATGGGTTTTTTTCTTTTTTCTTGTTCAAAATATTAACAGTTACCCATCAGAAGTAGCGAGTGTTATGTACCTTGCAGAGGTGGTGAAAGCAAAATCAGTCCAACCACGGGCATCGCCTTGCCATTTGAGGATCCGGCCATCGGCGACGCCGGTGTAGGGGCCTTCTCCATTGGGATCGAACGCGAGGCTCTCCGGTCCCACCGCTCCGATCAGTTGGATAATCTCTGCTGCGTGGAGCTGGTCATTGGATCCCGGTATAGAAGGCGGCGCAAAGGGATTGAGGCTGCGTGGGTATAAAAGACCCAACACGAGTGAAACGAATGCTAGTTTTGCTGCTAGAGTCAGCGTGACCTTTGAATCCATGGCTGTTTTTTTGCTTTCTTCTCCGGCTAGGCTTTGTTTAGAATGGGCTCTGTAAAGACTGTAATCGAGTCGAACGATCCGTGTGTGTCGGCTGGATAAGACCAACGGCTATAAACGTTCGAGGTTGCTCGAGTTCACACGTGTTTAAGCTCAAATCAAACCCAAATTCAAAGCCCATGGGCCATGATCGAGCTTTATTCAACTAAAATAAAAAAGAAAAATTATTTGATTTATCGAAAAAGATAAGAAAAAGGTTGCTTCAAAAGATTATGTAAATTTATCCCCCCCGTTAACTACAACCTTTTTTTTTTTTTTTTTTTGGGGGAAAATTTAAATTTAGTCCTTAGGTTTTCATTTGATTTGGATTTAATCATTCGGTTTTCAATTTCAAGAATAAGGTTATTGGGTTTGGTCAAAGTTTAAAATAGGCTCCCTCTATCACTTTACTACTAAATTTAACCGTTTGTTAACTGTCATATGTGTCTCATTGAACATGTCAATGTCCATTTCAACACCACAATGCAATGTCACACTTAGGGGTGGATAGATTAACCGTTTACTGCCTACTGACCGCCTATCGACTGCGATCGAATCGACATTAACCGCCTATTGCCAGAAGTCGGTCAATAATCAGTTTAGGATTTTTATACCGAAGTCGGTTTGATTTGGTTAATCAGTATACTTTTTTTTTTTATCAGTTAACTGATAAGAATTTTTTTTTTTGGTAGAACATATGTATGATGGATTCTTATTGTGTTAATTAATAGGCCCACTTAAAATAAAAAATAAAAAAAATAAAAATTGTTCAATAAACTATTTTAGCCCAAAAAAATAATTTGGGCTCAAAACAATCAATTTTTAGCCCAATTAAAAAAACTCACCGTTAAAAAAAAAAAAAAACTCATGGTTAACCGATTAACCGAACCATTATTAACCGAACTTTTTTAAATGATTTCTTACCAAAATGTTATCGGTTAGTTAATTGAATTAACCGATAATTTCGGTTAATTATCGAAAATAGGTTTACCGGTACCGTTATAACCGATACCCACCCCTAATCACGCCAATGGAACCAAAGTCTTTTGTTGCTATGGGTTTACTCTTTTAAGTTCTCAGGTTATGTATTTTTTGAAGTTCTATGTGTTAAATCGATGATTTATTTATTTATTCAATAATGGGAAAATTGTTACAAGGAAGAAAACAATTGAAACGGGATGAGCTCCCCAACAACAAAACCCAAATGAAAATGGCAATATAGTGATAAAAATAAACAGTAGGCAAAAGAATCAAAAAGGAACCAGGCCTCTGAGCTAAGGGTCGCACGACACTGTACACAATGGCAAAATGGCTCAGTTAGAAGCCCTATACGGTAAAGGCAACCACCACCGTTAAGTGGTTGTTGCAGGGGAAGTATTGCCAAGAACCAAACGGGATCCGTCGATGAGAAATAAACATCGGCTACAAAAGTCTCCACTAAGGATTTTATACTTGAAATTCAAACAAGATAAAAACATGAGCATTCTCTTCCTTATTGCAATCCACAAAACAAAAGAAGGCTAGGCTAGAAATACTGGTAAGCCCTCAAATCAGAAAATACCAAGTTCATTTGATTGGAGCAAATTCTCTTTTATTTACAGCCAAGCAGATTCAATGAAAATCAAACTCATTATTGCTAAAGTCCCCAAAGAATGGTAATTGAACATTGTTTATATATAATTTGGGTATCATGATGTTGTAACCAAGGCATGTCAATGTGTATGGGAAAATGATTGGACAATTTGGTCATGTTAGAGATGTTGATACTCAATCTTTGTAAACCATTTGAGCAGATGAATTCTTAACTCTCTATGCTTGCTGTAAGGGATATTGTGCCCATAGACGGAGCCAAAGGGGGACGAGCGATTCTCTGGGTTTGCCTAATTTTATTTTTCTTTTTTAATCTAGGTTAAATTGCACCCTAAGCAATTACAGCCATTATTGAATGTATGGAATATGAGTTTCTGAAAGACAAGCGAGATTTGAGGGGTATTATTAAACTTGTCAAACTTGTCAAACAATGAGTCTACATGCTTCAAACTTCAAGGTATTGTCAAACTCAAAAGGCAAGCAAGATTTCTCAAATAAAGAGTACTTATCTTCAAACTTCAATTTTCGAGTGCTTAAATCCTTACATTTGGCATCTCTCTTCAAACTTTTTTATAAGTGTTCAAAAAAACCCAAGCTCAAAGAACTAGCTATTATGCTGTAGATAAAAAATAAAAAAATAATAAAAAATAAAAAAGGAGAAAATACAATTTACCCCTTGAATTATTCACTCATTTACACTTTTAACCTTAATGTTTAAAAAGTGACACTTTACCCCCACAAACTTTCAAATTGTTGCAATTCGATCATTTTGACTTTTTTTTCCCCCTAAAATGCCCCCATCCCAAGTTTAAAAAAATAAAAAATAAAAAATATTAAGAGGTGGACTGTCTGGGGTGGCCAGCTACCCCTTAATTTTTAATTTTTTAATTTTTTTTTAAAAAAACTTGGGATGGGGCATTTTGGAAAAAAAAAAAAAAAAAAAAAAAGTCAAAATGGTCGAATTGCAACAATTTGAAAGTTTGAGGGGTAAAATGTTACTTTTTAAATATTGAGACTAAAAGTGCAAATGAGTGGATAGTTCAGAGAGTAGAATGTATTTTCCAAAAAAAAAAAAAAAAAAAAAAAAAGAGCTTGTGGTGGTAGAAATACCTTGCCTAGAATAGGGCAAAAAGCCAACAATTTTCCTCTTCCCACCCACCAGCCAGCCCACACTCGTAGTATCGCTTATCCCACTTGATGTATCACGAGTTTTGCATTGTCACCATCAAATTATCAAAGTCCAAATGTGGATTTTGCGTTAACTCAAACTATAAACAAGTGAAATGTATCTTGTACTTGTGTAAATTTATAAAAGTACAAATTTACCCTTCATTTAAAAAAATTAATTTTATTTTTAAAGAAAACTAAACCAGACCCATGGCTTCGTTGTGGGTCACCGGGGATTGGCATGACAAAACTTGTGATATATTAAAGGGATAAGTGAAGTTTTTCTTATTATTTTCATGGCTAATTCTTCGAGCGCCACTTTACTACATGTAATTTCTCTCTATTAAATTTTTTAGATATGTAACCAAATTTTTTAATTTATTATTAAGTAATAAAACAAAACTTTGTTGAATTGTTAAAATCAAATTTTGGTTGAAATCTAATCTGACTCCACCACTCTAATAATTGGTGTATAGATTTCTTAACCATGAAGGGGTTTCTTTGGCCGGTGCATTAAGTAGCAAGAGAGGCTGGTAAAACGTCGTAGCTTTAGAGTTAAGAAAAAGAAGTTGATTTAGGAGTAATAATGGAAGGAAGAATAAAATGAAAATGGTTGGTTAATAGGTCCAAGTCTATACCAAATTGAATTGAAGGGGTTATATATGTAATTTAAATTAAATAATTGAGAGAGACATGGGAAGGTGGACCCCACAAAACCGTTTTTTCATAGTTTCCATTATTAAAAAAGCAGGCCCTGACCCACAAAACCCGGCAAGAATCATGATTTTGAAAAACTCCAAACGTGTGAAGGATCCTTTTGTTTTTTCAATAACCAAATCTTTCATTGGAGTAAGAGCACTGCCACTGGGGGGGACCATTCCTCCCGTTAAATCAGCCACAATTACTGCATTTTCCTGCTCAAATATCATCCTACTCTTTACTTTTGCCCCCCTCCGTCCCCCCTCCTAGGACACCATAATATTACCTTCAATAATATATCCGATTATTATTATTATTATTATTATTTTTTAATGTCAAAAATACTTCACTTTAAATTCTTTAAATATTATGAGTTTTGAAAAGACTTTTTAAATTTTAAAAACTCTCAATTTAATTTCATAAACTTTTAATTTGATTCAATTTATCTCCACTCCATTCCTTAAATTCAGTTGTTAACCGCTAGCGGAAATGACTAAAAATACCAAATTACTTGTCGAATTTTTTTTAAAAAAAATTGAAAATTAAGGGTAAATTTGGAATTTTATAAAAAATTTAGGGGTATAAAGGTAATTTTATCACTTTTAACGTTTAAAATCTGATGGAGAGAGGGTACATTGCGTCAAATTGAAAATTAGGAAACGAAATTGAGAGTTTTTAAAATTTAAGGAAGTCTTCTCAAAATGCGTGAAAGGTCAAGTTTTTAAGTAAAGTTTACACATGTTTTTGTTAATAATTATATAAGAGAAGTCCACGTACTCATTTCAAATTATCACTCAATTAACAATGTTCTCCCTCAAACTTTTAATTGCGACAATAAATTACTAAACAATTGACAATATTTCTCCCAAGACTAATAAAAAAGAAAATTGCCCCTAATTTTTTTTTTCAATAAGACAAAAATACTCTAATAAAAAAATTATAAAAACAAGGAAAAAATAATTTTTTTTTCTTTAAGAAAAAAAAAACGATTTTTTTTTTTAAATTTTCACAGAATTTTTATTTTTATTTTTTAAAAAAATTGTTTTATTTTTATTTTACTTTATCAAGAGTGTTTTCATTATTATGGGATGACAATGTCATTTGAGTAGTAGTTTGAGAGATACTTAGACTTTTCCCAATTTATATTTAAAGGGGCAAAAAAACAAACTTAACTTCTGCATTAATAATTTTTTTTTATTTTCTTTTTTTTAAAAAAAGGCAAGTATGAACTTCTGTACACACTATGATGATTGTATTGGTTGGATTGTTTTGGGTGTGGTAACAGAATTAGTATAAATTTACCTTTCTAATCAATGTTTGACCACTAAGAAAAAGATTAAGGTGTACAAAGTCAAAGTATAATTGTGAATTCAACAAGGTTATGGAAGCTGGGAAGAATAATATTATTTATTAGACTCTTATGTGATTGTTATATAATTGGAATGATGTGTGAGTAAAAATTAATTCTCTTTTTTTAAAAAAAAAAAAAATTATTAGTGTTATTCTAATGGCTAATTTTCATTGTTAAATTGTCAAATTGTACAAGAGTCTATTAAATTGCATATTACTTGACAAGTAATAATATTTTTCATACTCATTTATCATATTTATTTTAGATTAGCTGAATTGAGGTGTATTGGCTTTTTTTTTTTTTTTTTTAAGTGACTAACATGAAAAGTTAGTTAAAACACAAGTTAGTTAAAACACTTCACGATCAGTTGGTATAAAATAAGTATAAAGAGTAGCATTACTTTATACAAACTAGTCATACATCTAAAAGTAATGTTATTTCGTATATTGTTATACGACTCGGTACAACTAAATAATGTGTCAATGAAAATCAGCATTTTAATTAGCACTTGTAAAAAGAGTAATGTTACATACTCAGCTCTCATCTCACTCTCATTTTATTGGGTTGATGTAGTGTTGCCTATCCGCCTTTGGATTACCCCAACAATCTAAGAGCTAATAAATATTGCCATATCAATCTACTAAGATGGAAATTAAGTATTTATGATGAGAAATGCTAAAGAATCCAACACCTTTTTTCAAATTTAATTTTCCAAATGTTCTGTCCGCTCAAGAAATAAAGAGATTTAGATTTTATTTATTTTTAAATGAACGTGGGGTCTAGATGATTTAGAAAATGGAATTTGAAAAAAAATGTTGGGGTATTTAGATTACTCCTCTTCTCGCCCAAAACAAAATATTCTTTTTTTTTTTTTTTACGAAATATATGTATAAGGGATTCAACTATTTTGTGATTAAAAAAAAAAAGTGCCCAATTGGCAAAAGTCAACCAAAATAGTTTTTATTAGTAGTAGTTTTGTATTATCAACTCTAATCCCGAAATAGTTGCTTTTGACTTTTTGCGCCCCCAAAAAAAGTATGTATTATTTTATCAAGTTTCCAACACTAGCAAAAGGGATTAGTGGTTTATGTAATTATTCTATTTCACTTTCCTTTCTGTATTCTATAATATAAATATATATTTTTTTTTCTCATTCCACTTCATATATAATAGTTCGTTAAAGATGACTTTATGTAGAGCCTTTCCCTCCAAATAGTTTAATCCCCTAATCAATTTCCATATGCATTTCTTACACTTATGGCTGTAAATGAATGGATACATTAATTCTTTATAAATAATTTAAGTTCGATTTGTACAAATTATACTTGAATTTGGTTTGTTTATTAAAAAACAGAAACAAAGATTTATTTTCATTTATTTAACGAGTCAAACCTATATAAATTTTGTTTTAATTTATATAAGCTTGTATAAATTCATAAGAACTTCATTTTTTTTTTATACTATTGTTTTTAACTTCGTAATGAGAACATCATAATTATTTAAAAAGATGAAATAGTCATCTTTCTAATGTGATAAATACAACTTGAATGTCCCTAAGAGATAGTTCAATCCGCTGTGAACTATGCCTCATGAAGCGGAGATCACTAATTCGAATTCTCCTCTCCCTTTCTTTATGTGGACATGTCAAAAAAAAAAAAACACCACACAGCTTGAATCCTTATAATTGAAAGTCATGATATGACTACTTGTACTGTTATACATGTGTTTGTGTTTTTTTATGCCTGTAATGAGTCTATACGTATATTATAAAACCTAAATATATAAACTCGATATCAAATTGTTTAAAATAAAGTTTTAAGATATCATGATAAAAAAAAAAAAATTATATGTGATATATGACATATACAACCATACAAGGTTGGTAAAGTTCATTTTTATGAATTTATAAAAATAAAAATAGCTTATTAAATGAATTCAAATGATAAAATCTCAATCCCTAATTAAGTAACTAATGATTATAATATATTGACACAAAATTTAATTAAGTTGTTTGGTGAATGAATAAGTTCAAGTTCGTTTGAAAAATAAATAAACCGAGTTTGAATAGATAATCTATCTCAAAGATAAGCTTTATCAACCCAACTCATGCTCGAAGTAAAATTAAACAAACAAAATTTGATTCAATACTTGGCTCGATTATAACCTTACGATACTCTTAAGAAACAAAACCAAAAAAAAAAAAAAAAAAATTGTAGTTAAAGGAATTTGATAGCAAAAGAGAATAAAAAAAAAAAAAAAAGAAAGCTATATCAAGGATTAATTCAATCTTTATTCTTTTTATTAACATAAAAACTATATATTACTTGATTATATTTTAGGGTTAAATACTCTTTTGCCCCTTGTGGTTTAACAACTTTATTTTTTACCCACTCGGTTTCGTTTTGTATCACAAATGGTACCTCAATAATGGTTAAATACAGAGATGATATCTTCGTCTAACTTCTGTCCAAAATTTGATAGAAAGCCACGTGAGCGCCTTTACAAACGCAACATGTGTTTATATACATAATTAAAAATTAAAAATATTAAATTGATTAAAAACCCTTAATTTTTTTTTTTTAAATGTGGCTCGAGCCACCCTTTTTGGACAAAGCTACCCCCATTTTGCCCTAAGGGGTGGCTAGCCACCCTAGCCGATTTGGGGGTGGCAGAACAGCCCCCAAGTTGCAAAATGGGGGTGGCTTGTAACACCCTAATTTTTTATTTTTCATTGGCCTTTTGGGATAGTTGAACCACCTCACCTTATATCGGCCGGTCTGGGGTGGCCGAAACCACCCAGGCCAAATGGGGGTCGCCCAATAGGCAGCTTGGGGGTGGTTCGGCCACCCCCAAACCGGTTGGGGTGGCTGGCCACCCTTTAGGGCAAAATGGGGGTGGCCAAAACCCCCATTTTGCCCAAAAGGGGTGGCTCAAACCACTCGTTTTATTATTATTATTATTATATAAAAATATTTAAAGGATTTTTAATTTTTTAATTTTTAATTAGGTATATGGACGCGTGTCGAGTTTTTAAGGGCGTTGACGTAAATTTTCATCAAATTTTGGACGGAAGTTAGATAGAGGTATCATCTCAATTTGTAACCATTATTGAAGAACCATCTGTAATTAAAAAAAAAAAAAATGAAACCGAGACTACAAAAATTAAAGTTGTTAAACCACATAGAGCTTAAGGGTATTTTAATATAAAGAAAAAAAAAAAATCTCGTGAAAAGACTTTACATAGGAATTATGTTTTATAGTACTTTTAATTTGTGTGGCCATATTTGGCTTTCAACTTTAAACTATAGAACAAATTATATCCTCAACGATCTCCATAATGCTAACAAATTAATAATGTTTCAAGCAAAAGCCCCCACCATATCTAGTCATGATTAAACAAGATCTTGTTTTATCAATAAATCGAGGGTTGACCTAACACGCTTCTCCGTGGGTCAATTCATGATTTCCCTCTCCTTTTGGTTGGTTTAAAGATTATGATTCTCCATCTATCGGTTTATCCAAATTTCAACAAAATTTGTAATGATTATCATAATGCTGACACAATGTTAATCAATCTTTGAATCAGTTAGGACATAAATTTTCTCTAAACCGGTCTGAAAAAAATATATTTCAATCCATGTAAAATAGTACTAAGTGTCTATAAACATTTAAAATGCACATTAAATTTAATCTAAGTTAGTAAACTGTTATTAATGAAGTTAAGAATTAAATGTGCATTTTAAATGTTTATAGACATTTGACACTATTTTACATGGATTTGAAGATACTTCATCAAGAGTGATTTGGAGGAAATTTATGTCCAATCAGTTATTGTTAAAGAGAAATTAAAATTAATTTTTTTTTTAAAGAAATTTAAAATTAATTAAGCATGCACATCATGCTTAAGGTGGTTTCTAACTACAACAAAATAAGAAATTTGACTTGTAACTTGTTTTTGGCAACTTGTAAAAGTTGTTTACTTTCATACTTTTTTTTTTCTTCTAAGCAATAATGGAAAAGTGTTATATAGAATAAAAACCAAAGGAATGAGCTTTCTAAGCAATAATTGGAAAGTGTTACATAGAATAAAAACCAAAGGGATGGGCTCTCCAATGAAAAAAAACCTAATACGAAAATACAGTGCAGAAATTACAAACAAATAGTAGAAAATTGGCCAAAAAATGATCCGGTCCTCTGTATATGCTGCCCCTCATTACCGCTTGCCTTGGGAGAATCTTAACACCCTCCCTTTGTGATCATCCCAAAAAACCAAAAAAAAAAAAAAATTCGTCTCCGCACACTAAAAATTTTAGTTCCACCCATGATAAGTGAGGCAAGAGCAGAGAATCACGTAGTGGCAAGGATTGGTGGTCTAGAGGTGGTGGAAGGGCGGAAGCTGAGTTTTTGGGAGGAAAAAGAAACACAAAAAGAACAAGAGAACGGTGGCAAGGAAGGGAAAATGGAGGAGAGAGAGGAGGAGATCTAACCCTCCTCCCTTAGAGAAGACCTCCCAATGAGAAATAAAAAGCCTTACTCTGAAAAGGAGGAGGAAATTCTCTCTCTAAAAGAGAGTTTCCACAACATAACTTTCTTAGTTAATACTTAAAAAATAATAATAATAAATAAAAATTCTTAGTAATTAATTACTCAATGCCTCCACTCTCACTTCTTTCCCAGCAAAGAGGTTGGCTGTTTGTATTAAATTGATCAGTCGGTCTAATCCTTCTAAAATTATAATTTTATTCTTAAATTAAAAAATAAAAAATAATTTTTTCTTAAAAGAATAATGTGTGTATATATATATATACATGAGGTTTTTTTTTTTTTTTTTTGCAAGCCAGGGGTGTATATTATTTTTTTGGTTATTTCCATGTTTGGTAAACTGGTGGGGTTTGGGGTTTATAGGAATATTTTTATGTAACTTTGGGTGTGCATGATATCTCCATGATGAGATGATCACCTAATTAAAGATGTAATTTTTATGGGGAGGCTAAATAAATAAATATATAAAAGTTGATCCAAATCTTGTGTAAATTAATTAATGTATAGATTCCAAAAGCATATCTCAAAGTACAACCGTATCTCTTAAAACTAATAACCTCTCTGGTGGGTTCATTGCATCAGGCAAATAAGCTGACTCATTCTACAATAGAAAATGCTTATATAATTTGGTTGCACCTGCTCACTAAACATTAGTAGGTCTTCTTCATGTGGCTAATTATATATATTTTTAAAAAAAAATTCCCACAAATATTTTGAGTTGAGTTCATCTTTTTTTAGGTACAAGTTGAATAAATATGTGGATTGTGTTTGGGGTGATCATACATATTTCTTATGCATCATTAATATAATGATGATATAGCAAGCAGGAGTTAGGGCAACTGACAATTTTTTTTCCCACTACTTGTCATCTCATTACGAATTAAAGGTATCCAACTTTTAATTTCTTTCAATTATATTTTTCCGTTAGAATTTTTTGTTAAATTTTGTCAAAATTCTCAAAATATCTATTTTTTATTATAAAACATAAAATAAAAATCTTATAAAGATTTCGACGTTTATTTTATTTTATTTATTAAAAAAAATCTTTGCAATATTTTTTAATTCTTTATATTTAAAAAACAAGGATATTTTAGGAATTTTGATATGATTTAACGAAAAATCATAACATAATAGGGTAATTAAAAGAAATTGAAAGTTTGATACTCTTAATTAAGATTTTTAAAATTTTGAGGGTACTATACAATGTCAAAACGAGTGGAAGTTTACTGTAGTCCTCTAAAGTTTCTCATAAAAAATTCGAATTAGGATTGATTTATATAGTTTTATACTCATAACCCTACACGCAACAATAAAGCTGGCAATTTTTTTACACAATCCCAAAAAAAAATTAGAAGGTTAGGGTTCCAATTTCTAATCTTATATACATGACTCGACACGACCAAACCTGATGCCCGAATACAAATTGGCATCTGGTGGATCATAATGTTGGGCACGAAAGATGTGTTTTTGTTTGGTAACTTAATTTATGGGTTTCTTTTGAATATGTTGGGTTCGGTTAAAGTGGCACATCTGGTTGTGGTTCTTGATTTGTTTGATGACTCAATCGAATGAGGTCCACCATAACTAGTCACATGTTAAAAATTCTTGGGCACGTCAATATTGTCATTACGTTGACGTTGACCTAATACAACTAGTATTTCATGACAAGTCAATACTCTAAACATTCGATTTCTTAAGTATTTTTAATTCTTTTTTTATGTTACTTATAATAAGGTCTATCATTTTTTTTTGGGTCAAATCCTTCATCAAAGTATAGGAGAATGCTCGTGGTTTGAATAAATTAAATTCAACTAAAAAGTTTTTTAGGAGGATTTAGAAATTATAGTTAATTGTCTCATATAATCCTCTTGTTCCTCTAATTACTTAGAGGGGGAAAAAAATAATATGATTCATTTTGAACATCAAATATTGTCATTAATTGAGACAAATGCTTTAAGAGTTAAGAGTTGTTAGTAGCAAAGCCTGCAGGAATTGTTGTTCCTAATTTTATGAATAATTTTTGCTAATTTTACAATTCAGGTTACTTAATGTGAAATGAGTGTGAATTGTATCATTACTCTAATTTTACCGGACTTCATGTGGTTATAAATCTAAGGGGAAAATAATTTTTAGAATATGTTTTGCATTTTTTGATTGTGATATGACACAAATGTAAAAGTTGTTTTAAGTGTTTTATAAGTATTTTTGGCTTGTTTGACAAAGATTTATAGGATCCGGGACACAGTCCAAAATAAATAGGTATCCTCCGTCCCTCGCGATCAACAAGGGGCAGTACCTGCCGAGAAAGTAAGGGCTATTATGGAATTATACGAAAGAAAGGCTAAGTCAAGAAGTTAGTAAACCCTAAACTCTAAACCTAAAACCCTAAGTAGCTCTGGATTGGGAACAAGCGTGGAAACCCTAGGACCAGAAGTAGTAGGATTTTTGTTTTTTAACCAAAAAAAAAAGAAAAAAAAAAAGAAAAAGAAAGAAAGAGCAAAAGCATTAACAAACAATTTAAAACATAAAACACGTACTCAAAATTACTTTCACATTTATATCACATTACAACCAAAAAGCAAAACACTAATCTAAAAGTTTTTGTCAAACAAAACCTAATTAAGTGTTTTGTGTTGTTTGTTGATGTTTTTTTCTTTTGCTTTTTTTTTTTTTTTTGGCTAGAAAGTAAAAAAAAAAAAAAAAAAAAACCAAAAGACATTATTAAAGGAGCCCACAATCTTTAACGAAAAATATGAAAAAATAAAAAATAAAAAAATGAGTTTTAATTAGCATTAAATATAAATATAATATCGAAGACAGTGATGTGAATAATAATAATGATAAAGCATGGTGAGTGCCCACTTTGCAATACATTGTTGGACCTAAAATCAAATCTAGGGTACCTTCTTTTTCATTAAGATTAGGAGAAAAACAAAATTGAGAGAGAACAAGAGGGGGACCATTCAGCAAAAAGCCCCAAGACAGGGGAGATGATAGGGACCATGTATGATATATATATGTGCATGCCAAAAAGCCATTGCTAATCAGCATTCTGCCTATCAAATCTCTATGTAACATGCCATGTGGTCACCATACTTTTCTATAAGCTGATTCACATTTCATTATACCCAACCCCACTATCCCACCTTTTCACTCCTCATGGACGGATTTGGATCTCCAGTAATTTAGACAGTTTATTACGAGAGAATTTATATAGAATTTATCTGTCTAAATAAATTTTAAGCTACTTGATCACAAACCATCTACTTAGACAAGTAATGTGAAAGGCCAAAAGTAGAGAGGTCCTATTTGCTATCTGATTATATGTTGTTTTCGTTTATTTTTTGGACGTATATGCATGAGAAAATAGGCATCCATGGACCGTACGTCTTACTCATACATATATATGGGATCTTAAGTTTGAACCCAAATTCGGTCAATTTATTTATATTTAAATTAAATATTTTACGTATTGGGTATCACCTATTAAAGGAAGTTGACCTCACAAGTGAGGGAGAAGTGTTGAACTATTGATTAAATGATTAAATTTACATCTTCTTATAATTTTATACTTTTGAGACAAATGATAAGTTAACAGGTTTTATGTGCATAATCTGATATAGTTTTTTTATTTTTTTTTTGACATGTCTGAACAAAGGGAAAGGGAGAGAATTCGTATTAGTGACCTTCACTTCATGAGACATGGTTCTCAACCGATTGAGCTACCCTTTTAGGACATAATCTGATATAGTTGCGAGCTTATGATGTCCAACTTTCCTCTTACCAACTTTGATATAAATTGCTAATTTGTGTAGCACTCTTTGCGTGAAAGGGAAATTCTAAAGTAAACATGTTTTGCTTTTTCAAAGAAGTCTATATATGTGTGCCTTCTTTCATTCTTAGGCTAATTACTTTGTTAAAAAATATCACCTATTCGTATGTCTTTAACTTTACTCTTTATCATACTTTCAATCCAACGTTTTAAGGCAAATATGAAGGGAGATTTGGTGTGGCAAGCATTAAAAATTATCTAATATATGAAGTATTTAGTTTAAATGGGGAGGTGAATTGATAAAGTCAAGATTCAAACTCATGACGTCTGGCTCTTATATAGTGTTAAATTATCAGTTATTCAAGAAGGTTAAATAAAACTGATAGGAAGAGATAAATTTAATAATTTAATTAATACTTTAACAAAGCTGATGAGATTCTATGTAGCTGGTGTAGAAAGATTGATGTGAACTTAGATGAGCAATAATCATAATAACCATATGCACCACAAAGAGAAACTTAGAGTGTGAGCTTCGCCGGAGATGGAGGCGGCCAGAGATGGTGGCTGGGGATGGTGGTCAAAGATGATGGCCAAAAATAGAGATATCTCACAATGGTGGTCGGAGATGGTGGCGGTCCGCAACAATTTTTTTTATTTTTTAATTTTTATGTGTCAAAAATGGGGCCAGATATATGCCTCTTGGGCAATTTTTTTTCAACCGATTTTTTTTCTTCCTCTCTTCAGTTTCTTTTCTTTTCTTGATGAGCTTTAAAAGAAAATTTGTAGGCTAGATTAAGGGTAGGGTATGAGTGTAAAAGTAATAGTTCCTTTGTGATAAAAGAAAGTATGTTTGGTCCTTGGAACGTGCTAGGTAGGCTAAATGTATAACCTTTTTGGAATTTTAGAGTTTCTTGCTAGAGAACGATCAAACAGTCTGAACACTATCGAACGTTCAGGCTGGCAGAACGTCTAGAAGTCCAAATTTTAGGTTCGAGAAATATTAGGGGTACTAACTCTTTTACTAATAGGTGCTTACTAAATTGATGTGTAACTCATTCATTGAAGAAAAATAAAATAATTGATTAAGAGAAATGTAACGAGTACCAATAAATGAGCTACACATCAATTTAGTAAACATTTGTTAGTAATAGAGTTAGTACCCTTAATATTTCTTTTTAGGTTTTTAGGTGTGTTTTAGCCTAAATGTGTGACTAATAGTAGAACCTTTCACAAACGAAAGTGAGTGAAACTCATATGAAAACTTTTATCAATTTTTATGGCATGTCTATTTCATTATCAAATGCGCATGCTTTATACTTATATGAAGTATTGTGTATAATAATGTAAACTCTATTTTTATGTAAATAGGGTCTTTGAAAAAAGTGTGGTACATCGTGTGAGTTTTATAAGTACATGCATGTAAAATGGAATTATTAATTTTATCATATGACATGGCTACCATCTATATCATGAGCTTGATCCTATTGTCCAAACTAGTATATTTAATGTTGCATTGAATCAATTGGCTAGTGTGACCAGCATAACCATCCACGGATGGAGGTCACACCCTATAGCATTACTAGTGGTGTGAATCTTTTGAGATCCAACCAGGTCGGACTACTAGTGCTGGGTAGCCATTATATCTCATTGGGACACTGATGTTATACTAGAGGTCCTTTTAAGGACACACAAACTCCAACAAAAAGAGTAAAGGATATGGATAGACTATATGGGAATTGCTATGACTTGTTCACATATGTTATCGCATATTGTTGTTGTTATACTGCACCATCATGATTTTTTGCCTTATTATTTGACAAGAACCCTATTCATGATGTCGCATGTGACTTGTAAATCTTACAAACTTGCTGAGTTCATTACCTGATGACTTGTTTCTCATGTGATAGCTCACTAAGTCGTGGACTTAGGCATTACCTTTTCAACCTGTAAAACATTCTGATTTTATAGTGGACTATCCCCTAGATAATGAAAAAAATGGGGATTAGAGTAAGAACATGTCGTTGGACAACCTCACTAGGTTGGTTTTCAAGGACTTAGACACTCCTTGAATGGTGACTTGTAACACGATCTTTCCCACCCTCTGCATAACATGTTCTTAAGGTTTTTGTTGAATCATTATTAGGTGTTTTGTTGTCCCGTGTTCACTTAGAGATCTTAGTTATCTTTCGTACTTGATGACTCTATGACTATTAGACTCGGGTTGTAATATTTGATATTTGACTCGGTGATTGATCTTCGATCGAGATACTTGATGTTATCTTTCTTTCAGTTAAGTTATGTTATGATGTTTTGGTTTTTGCTCTGCTTACTTTGTGATGTGATTTAGTGGTGACTATCTTGTGATATAAATGATTTTTTCTTTCATGGTTAGCCTTTCGGTCAAGAGAGCTTTAATTGGTATCATTTGACTTATTTTTTTGGTAAATAAGCTCGGAGAGGCACTCTGACTTAATTACCAGTTAATTTATCTCGAGCATTATAGTGAAAGCTAGCTCCTTTGGTGCCTTATGGCTCTTCGATGGATTTCTTTCCTACATCCCATTCTGGTTTCATGCCAATTGCCAAGCCACCAAAGAACGAAATGGTATTATTATCACTTTTAGAAGAGTTAGTGGCAATGTGGTTATTAAAAAGAGAACATTACTTATTTGTTTATTAGCATTTGCAATTAAAATGATCTTTATAAATGAAATATATATATATATCTTGAAAATTCTTTGAATAATCTTTTTGTTCAAAATAGTTACTATCGTCGAACCGTTTGACAAAAACTATTAAATGAACAATTAGATTCATGTCATAACCAATCGCCAGTTAACGCATGGCATAACTGATGACTCTCTTGGCTTGTATGCATTGTAAACCTAAAGTTCTACTCCTAATTATTCTTTTTTTTAAAAAAAAAAACAAAAAATCCCCAAGGAGCCAACTTTCAAACAGCTGGATGGCATGAATCATTTTTGGTACCCCAAATATGAGTTTGCTGCAACTGAAACCTGATATCAAATAAGTAATTTTCCCTCTTAATTTTTTTTTGCTAATTATTTAATTGATTTTTATATAAAATGTTATAGATCGGTTAATCTTCATAACCTTCCAAATACTTCAGAAATAGTTAAAAGCCCCCTCTTTTTTTTTTTTTTTTTTTTTGTGCTGCCATACAAATAATATTTTCAACTTATTCCAACGAGATTTATTAATAATAATTCTCAAGGTTTAGGTGATAAAATTGGGATGAGGCACATCTCAGGGTTAAACTATAGAGTAATGCTACACTTCACATTATTTATCATATTGGTTGACATGACGTATTTTAAGTAGTTTATATATATATATAAAAGATTAATATTGTAAGTCATTCAAAACATATCATATTAATTGGTGTGTCATGACTATTAATTATAACGCTCTATCTCAATGACATAATATAGTTCACTTTTGACTTTTTCGAGCCAACCATATATCTTAGTGCAATTCTCGCACAAGTACGTTTAACTTCAAAGTTTTAATAGACTCAAGGCCATTACGATTTTAAAATGTATTTTGTCAAGAAGAGTGCGACTATACATATAAGAACATCATCATTATATGATGGCAATGTAAGACGCCATAATTGTGATAAATAAACGTGAACATAATAATAATAAAAAGAAGATACTAAATGGACAGGATCCCGAGATTGATCTGAGTCCATGAGGAGCCAAATGTCCTTGAGACATGAGTAGGCTGAAGCGATGATGAAACGTGAAAGGGGAACATGCAAAGGTTCCTATTGAGTCGACAGAAGCTGTTAGAATCCAGCCATTGCAGGGTGGGCACCCTTGTCCATCTTGGTGGAACAATTGCCTACAACTACTCTCCATCAACTAACTGTAGCCGTCGATTTCATCTCATTGATTCACTCAAATTGCACCAATGTTTTTGTCTTGGCTCTTAATTATCAAGGTCTAATCCATATAATTAACAAGTCAAGCAACACCCATTGGTTAGAAACTTCAAATTCTACCAAATGTCAATGCCTCTAAGATCATTCAAGGACGCCAAAATGAAAAATAAGTAAATTAAAATTCAACCCATTTACCTAATTCATGAGTTTATTTCACCAAATAATGATTGGCAATGTAGCCATCAAATGGTGATAATGGTCAAATTGGTTTGACAATGTCAAAACCCATGGATTAGAGGTCAAGAATTTGAGTTTAACCTGACGAATATAGTACTATAATGGTAATGTCTACTCATTATAAGAGTCTGCTTCATTAGCCAACCCACTATCGCCATTAATGGTAACCAACAGCGGCGACCAAATATATTATTAACGGCGAACTATGTCGCTGCTAATGATTATTAGCGTTAGGTACTTAGCCGCCACTCCTTTAGCAGTAAGAATAGTATTTTTAGCGGTAACTTTAGGTCGCCTCTAATGAAGTAGATTCTTGTAATGACTCGTCTAGGTAGGAAGAGTTATCCTCCGGCCATCTCTTTTTCTTTTTTCTTTTTTAAGAAAAAGAAAATGAAAAAAAAAAAAAAAAAAAGGGTTGAATTATGGTCTCTTGCCTTGAAAGGCAATTTTTAGTTAGTTCAACCTTAATACAAGAGCCTAGAACCTAATGAAAAAAAAAAAAAAAAGTTCTATTATACTGTTAATTGCCTTAAAAAAAATATTATCACAATTCTTTTCAAATGAGGCAAACTTAAATCAGATTATTTTAGACAACATTGGGTATAACCGTCACTCAAGAGGTCAATAAACCAAAGCTATTTTTTCATTATTGTATGATCTTATAAAATATCATAAACATTAGATTCAACCTTACACAACTAGTGACACTCAAGCAATAATGCACAACTTTTTGACAAAATGAGGGTAATCCACCAATTGGACAGGCCAATCAATCGAACTTGGGATGCAATGCAGCTGGATTTTGATACTAATTGATGCAGTGTGGCGTAGTAAGAAGAAGAATCTGCAAATAACTCACAGTTTTTCTATAAATTTTTGAAAACTCCTAAGAATTATAAGAAAATCGAAGAAAATAAGTTTAGGGTAAACAACCATATAAAATTGAACGGTCAAGCCACCCTTCTTGCTTAAATAGGATTAGGGTTTCACCCTTGAAAGTATAATTACAAATAAAACGGTCACAAACTTGCTTGAGCGAGTGTCGAGCATAGTTTGTCATGTGATATCAATCACAATCTCACTTGACCGAACTTTCTGAACTAGATTTTTTAACTTCTGTTGACAGACAGCTTGATTTAGTAACCACTGAAACTAGGGCTGGGTATTGGTCGGTTAGGACCGGTTAATGGGCTTATCGGTCGGTTAACTGATAAGCTATCGGTTAACCAAATCTTAACCGATTACCGACCGATAAGAAGTGTTAACAAAAAATTATCGGTCATATCGGTAATCGGTTAACTGGTCGATTAATCGGTCGATTAAATCGTTTTGGGCTTTTGTGGGCTTTTTATTGGGCTTTTACTGGTTGCTAATTGGGTAAAAAATTAATTGTTTTGGAAGTTCAAATACGTTTTGTTGGGTTAAAGCCTAAAATAGCTTATTAAAAATGAGTTATTTTATAGTATATTTTTGGCTAAAATATCTTGTTGAAGCTTTTTTTTTATATTGATCTACTACAATAATAAATATAAAATTCTAAAAAATTAAAAATTAAAATAGCTTATGGTCATATCGGTTTTTCGATAAAAAAATTTTAACCGACCGATAAACTTATCGGTATAAAATTTTTAACAGATTACTGACCGATAACTATCGGTTATGGTTAATATCGATTCGGTTAAAGTCGGTAATCGGTCGGTAATCAGTAATCGGTTAATTTGCTCACCCCTAACTGAAACTAACATTTTTTCATGAAATAAAAGCTTTCTAACTTCACTAAACCCGCCTTCGTCTACAATCAAAATTAAAGATACAACCTTTTTGCCATGATTGACATGGTTTAATCTCTTGATTATCAACTTATTAGACTACGCGAAACCATGTGTAATCTAATCTTCATCGATCTGGCATTAAGAATACAGTGAGAGGGGTATACACACCGCAAAAAAATGTGATGAAAAAATAAAAACCATGACAACAAAGTTGAAGCAGCCGGGCATGATCCATCATCATATATGTTTGGCAATGAGTTATAAGGCCCCCTCAAAATAAGCTTATCTTGTAAGTGCGGATTATGTGTAACAGGTTGTACAGTGAATTAAAGTGTGTCGGGGAATCTTTGCTAGGAAATAAAAAAACAAAGGTACCAATTTTTAATGTACAACAGTGTCATGATGCACTCCTAGGAACAGAGTCGTCCTTTTCTTTTCTTTTTTTTCTTTTTTTTTTTAATATTTTAAGATTTTTCATTTGGGTCCCTTAGAATTTCAATTTCCTGTTAATTTAATAATTAAAGTTTGAATTTGATCAATTTATTAATCTTTTGTTTGGATTTCAATTTCTTCTGATGACGAGCTAGAAATAATTTTCGGTTTCGGCCCTGTAGATGATTTATGTTGTCTCACTTAATATATTAACTATTTTTTTTTTGTTCGTTTTGTATAAAGAATTAAAATAATAATAATGATATTATTAATAATAAAAACCCCATATACCCATAGAATCATGACTTGTGCTTAATGGGTGGCCATGTGCTAATCCAGGGAGAGAGGTATCACACCAAATCTGCGTTTTGTTTGAAACCACTCTAATACGTTAGAGAAGGAAAATCTCTCAATTTATATATATATAAAGCCAGCGAGTGAAATAAATTCATATTCTATGTACCGGTGCAATTATGTTGGTAACATCAATACAAAATTACCCGTATATTGTGTAGAAGTGGCAATTCATGTTTACTTGTTGGGTTTGAGTGTGTCGAGACATGAGTATAAGACTATATAAGTTAACCATAATCTAACTTATTTAATTAAATGAGTCAGATTCTTTAACCCTAATTTGCAATTTTGTGTTGAGCTCGTGTGGAATTAACAGATTATATGAAAAATTGTCAACCGTACTATAATCATGGTGCGAAACACTATTTTGCTTTCTAAAGATATTTATGTGGGATATGAAAGCAATCTCATGTCATTTCTTTCTTAATAAAATAGTTAAATTGATATCTCAAACAACATGTGTTATGCTCTTATTCATTCATCTTCCTCGTATAGAATCTAAAAAGGACATGATAAATTGTAGAAACACAATGACCCATAAAGAAAAAAGAAGAAAAAAAAATTAACATGGATTACCCAAACAATCACCACCTTTTATTCATCTTTTAATGGGGGGTCATGGGGCATCCAATCAAGGAAAAGAAAAAGGAGAAAAACATTTGAGGATTTATAGGCCATATTGGCCCACAAATATTTGCTTCTTCACTTTATCTTCCCCTTGCATGTGCTACAATTTCTTCATTGTTTGTTTACAAGTCTATCCCTTTATCCATTACAAGAAAGAATACAAGATATGAGATGATTATGGAGATTTGGTGATAAAGATATTTGACATATTAAAGACATGCCAAATAATGGTTTGGTGTTATATGCTTCTAGAGAGTCAATCTCAGTTTCACAAAAATTACACAAATTCTTTGACCCTTTTGAGTTTTTGATGATGGCTGTGTAGAAACTTCTCAGCACTAAAAAGAATCAAATTCAAAAAATGGCTTGAAAACTTTACCCCAAGTTTGAATATGGAGTCAAGTTGAGGGAAATTTCTGAAATTTGTCCAACTTTATTTATGTTACTTTCTTTCACAGTACTTGTTGTGAATTTGTAGGAAGGTGGTGCACTTTTATCCTCTAGGACAACGTATCAAAAGCTTTTGCTCAGAAAAAAAAGGATAAAAAGAAAGATGTCGGGAAACTTTTAAGTACAAGTGGAACATGGGCCAAATGAAGGTATACAATATACAATTTTATATATATATATATATATATATAATATCAAAATAATTCAAATCTAGAAGAAGTTTTCTTTAAATTCAAGTTTACCAAAAAATAGTCTTTGCATTTTTAAGACAACCTGTCTATTTTGAGAAGAGTGATTATGATTTGGAATAAATGTAAAATCGGTCTTTGTAGTGACTTAAATTATAAATCGTTTCCTGTCGTATTAAAGTGAATTCAAAAATTTTTGAGATATGCTAAAAAAACATTTAGCGGATTCCGTTAGGAGCCATTTTAGCGTCAATAAAATGGTAACATGTGTCAGTCTTAATAAACATATATAATTTTTTAAATACAAAGAAAAAAGGAAAAGAGTGGCTGGTATCCATCCTAGAGGTGGGGGTGACCCGGAGGCCATCCCTAGATTTGGCTGGGGGTGGCCTATCAGCCTATTTTATGATAATGAAATTGTTGCTTGATAAAACATTAAATCTTTTTTGATGTAAGAAAGCATTAAATTTTGAGATTGATGAGAGCGTAGGCCATCTAATGGTGTGCGAAAGTGAGAAAGAAAAAATTGGAGTTATGGCTAGCGGGATTCCGCATTCAATCGGAGTTGCCCTAGTTAGTTTCTGAAGGGAATGCACTCAAAATTCTATATAGTACAATGCTGATATGACTATTTCAACCAATTCTTTGATCAATTTTTATAAAAAATAAAATGAAATTTAAAAGTTAATTAAAATTGTGTTATGAAATAATTATAACATAAAAATATAATTTTTAGCATTAATATAAAAAATAAAAAATTTGTAATGCTCAACAGGATAAAGGATAATATCCACTAACAAAAAAATGGCTTTAAGAGTAATATTATAGTGCATTAGAAAAAGTCGTGATTCTCATAAAATAAATATGTAGGAATGGAAACAAAAAGATTCTTTCTTATTGTCGTGGGCTCATTTGCAATCACTACAAAAACTAATGATATCTTCCTCAGAAAAATTCAATACTAATTTTTTTCAGCAGTATAATATTTTTTTAAACACATATTGAAATTATACTCATTGCTTGAAGCTTAGGGACATGTAATGCATTCTTTCTCCACACGTAGCTCCTCCTCCTTACTTCTGGCCATTATGTAGTATAATAGTATTTAGAGAGCCCCTTTTATCTGGACGTGGTTTAAAATTTTATTTTATAACATTCAATAAAAATTGACGTATCAGATAAAAACACTAAATATAATGGAGATAAAGCACCGTATCTTTAATTTAAATCAATTTCATTGACTTTTTCATTCATTATAATTCAACGCCGACCACCTACCATCAAGCCCTCTACCCCACCTATGAGCCATTAACATAGGAGTCTCTAGAACCAATTAAGACGGGTGACTTTGATGGTTTTATCAATTCGTATTTTGTCAAGAGAAAAAAAAAATTATTTGGTGTAAAGAGTTATATTACTTTTTTAGTGTTTCAAGTTGATGTGTCTGCTTCCAATTGGAGAATGCAAAACACCCATTTATAGTTTACACCACGACCTGATTGAAGTTATTCTCCAATATTTTTTTCACCATATAATTATTTCATAATGCTGACATGGCAGACCTAACGAATCATTGTTAAATAAAACAAATCTAATAGTTAGTTGGGTATGGCACACCAGTATTATAAAATAATTGTGAGATAAAAATATAAAAAAGTAAATGTTAGTTTTTTCTTTGTTCTTTCCGTCCACCCAATGATGACATTGGACATCACAAACCAATGAACCCATCTACCAAGCTGGCTAAATTATGTAGGATATAATAGAAGGAAGCAATTGTACCACCAACCAAGATACAAAAACTGCAATATGATATTGGATTGGCTATGAATGGATGAATGGATCCGGGTTGGGCATTGAGTGGGTTAATGGGTCAGGTTAGATTCTGCCAGGTGTGCAGAAAATTTGGTTGAGATGCATGAATGTATCATGTATGGTATGGTATGAAATGAATGATGATATATTAAAAGGGAAGAGAGGGGGGGAGAAGATGGATGGATGGGCATGGGAGGCAAATCTTAAAAGGGAATCAAAAGAAATTGCCCTCTCTTTTGCCAAATTGCCACCACTCTCCCCCACCTGCTCAAGATATGGTAAGCGCCACATGATTTCACACCCAAGGGAAAAGGCACCTCTGCTGACCTCACCTGTATCTCTTGGGGGATTTTCCTGGCCCCACTCTTCTTTGCCCCCCTTACCCACCTCCCCCACATCCCCTCTCTCTATCTCATTTCATTTCCCCTTTTGTATTTCTCTTTTATTTCTCCCTCTTTTACTATAAATGAACCCCAGCTCCCCCTCATCTTAAAAAAATATTCACAAGGATTTTTCTGGGTTTTATTTTTTTTTATTCTTTTATTATTACTATTATTATTATTTGTTTTTTTATTTTTATTTTTTATTTTAAGTTGCTTATTTTGCCTTCCTTTGGTTGCCCTGGAATTCAAAATAAACTTGGACAAATTTTACAAGATTTGGGAAGAAATCCGGTCGGATCTTGCTTTGTGGGTCTTATTTCAATAAAAAGCTCTTCTTCTTAGTTTCTCCACCTCCCATAGGTTTCACAAATCAGACTTAAGAGAGACAACAGAAAACAGAGTTTCTCTGGATCCCCTGCTTTTTAATTGGCGCAATGGGCATGGCTACCGAGACCCAGTTTCATGTTTTGGCTGTTGATGACAGCCTCATAGATAGAAAGCTGATTGAGAAGCTCCTCAAGACCTCATCATATCAAGGTTGGCCAAAGTTTCACAAGAATTCTTTGTAATTCATCCATATTTCATGGGCCATTGTTTCTTGGATCAACTTTTGCATTTATATCGATTGGTTTTGGTTGCTTTTCTTACACCTTTTTTTCTTTTTCATGCCAGTTACTACAGTTGATTCTGGTACTAAGGCTCTAGAATTTCTGGGTTTGCATGAAGATGACCAAAGCAACCCAAATACATCCTCTGTTTTCCCAAACAATCATCAGGTATGAAATGATTCATTTTAGTCCTCTCTGTGGGTGTCTGAGATTCCCTGCCTTTTTTTTCTTCTTATTTTTCCAGTTTATCTGAATTTCTTTGTTTTTTTGTGTTTCTCCAGGAAGTGGAAGTGAATCTTATTATTACAGATTACTGTATGCCTGGCATGACAGGCTATGATTTGCTCAGGAAAATCAAGGTGAGCTTTGGTTTCTATTGTTTTGTCTTCTTCCTCTTCCACCATGATATTCCTAATTCCCCCACCCTTTTTTTCTCAACCTTTTCCCCATTGATATCATTTTTTCTTTCACAAAACATCAGTGCGTGTCAAAACTTTCCAAACTAAAGTATCTGCATTCCAAATTGATATGCTTTATTTTTCAAGTTTCCCATCTGGGTCCTTTTGTCACCACTTGTTCAAAGAAAATCTCTGGGAATATTTTCCCAACCACTTTTGATCCAAACAAATCAGGTCCAAGATGTTGAAAAGATTTTTATTTGACCTCACATCACATGGGTCTCTTTCTCATGTCATCCATGACAATGTCTGTGTGGTGTGCATGAGAACCATAAAAAGTTAAAAACCATGAAGACCCAAGAAATTTACAGGATTTTCTCTGATTTTGCAGGAGTCTTCATCCCTGAGAAACATCCCAGTGGTGATTATGTCATCTGAGAATGTGCCTTCAAGAATCAACAGGTAATAATAGAGGAGGATGATTGATTCATAATTTTCTTTTCTGGGTGTCTGAGAAATTTGATTTCTGAGATAAAATAATTTTCAACAGATGCTTGGAAGAAGGAGCAGAAGAGTTTTTCTTGAAGCCAGTCAGATTATCAGATGTGAATAGGCTTAAGCCCCATATAATGAAAACAAAATTGAAGGATCATGTTATTATTTCAACAGATCAAAAACAAGAAAACGAAGAAGAAGATGATGATGATGAATCAGGGAAACCAGTTCTTCAATCACAAGAAGAACACCAGCAGCGCCAACAACAACAACATCAGCAGCAACAACAACAACACCACCACCAACATAGCAATAGTAACAAGAGGAAGGCCATGGAAGAAGGGCTTTCACCTGATAGAACTAGACCCAGATACAATGGCGTCACCACAGTGGTCTGATGATTAATCATGAAAATAATTTTCCCATTTTATCTGAACAATGTAATTTTATAATTTTTCTTTTCTTTTTTTTTTTAATCTTAAACTTTGCGCTGGTTAATACAGGGCCCAATAGGAGTGTAGAGAGAGTTGTTTCATGTATACATTTTACATGGAAATATTTTAATCCAATTTTGTTCTACTAATTATAACCAAAAAAAAAAAAAACCGATTAAAATGCACTCCGCATCTCAAAAAATGTGAGATCACCGGAGCTTGTAGAACATTAATAGATTTTTTTTTTTTTTTTTGGTACATGACAAATAAAGGCACATGGATTTGAATCCAATCTAGCCCTTCAATTGATAAGGAAATTGATGTCGCGTTTTGCTTTTTGAAGCCGTCTTTCTCACTCCCTCTTCAAGTTTTAGAGTCTGTTTGATATTTCGTTTGAGAAATAGAGTTTTTAAATTAAAATGAGTTTTTGGATAAAAATTTTATTTTTAAATTTTTGTCTAAAGTGCGTTTTGGCCATTTTTAGGCTTTTTGGACCCTTATAAGTGTTTTTAATTTTTTTACTAAACGAGTATTTTTTTTATTCAAACGGATTTTTTTAAGTGTTTAAAGTACTTTAAGCTCCTCAAACGCAATCCCAAACAGGAACTCAATTGTTTGTGAGATTAAAAGACAGTAATGTTATATACCTAATAAATATTTTATAAATATCTCACAAATCAGACATTACAAGGTTGTTAATGTATATAGCCCCATGAATGTTTTGTGGGATACTTGTAAGTTGGTTATGTGGTATGTAACGTTACTCAAACATGCTTAAAAGTTAGGGTAAATATATCATAAGTCCTTGAGTCAACGCGCCAAAATTAAATAGTTCCTAAGTTTTTTTTTTTTTTTTTTTCCGAAAATCTACTCCCTGGGTTAATCGAAATGCCAATAAAATTCTTACTGTCAAAATTTTTTAACCCCGTTAATTCCCATCAAAACGCACCGTTTTGCCTCGTCAGCATATTAAATTTTTATTAATTTAATTTAAAAATTAAATCTAAAATTAATTAAAAAAAAAAAAAATTCCCGAGAGAGGAAGCGTCAACGGTGGGTATGTGTGAAAATGCCACCCCTGGGATTTTTTCCGACGAGGATTGTGAAACGCTTAATTCAGAGACTGTTGTGAACTAAAAACAGAGGAATCTGTTGAAAGCTTTGGTATTGGAAAGGCCTTAGAGAAAGAAGAACATGACACATTCGCTGAAGATGGAATTTCCGAGAAGAGAGAGATAGTTGGCTCAAAAGCAAATTTTCTGGGTAAGGATGGTTCTGTGGATGAGGCTGAATTAGTTTCAGAAGATTGCTCACTACGGTGTGTGAATTCAAGTTTGATTCAATTACCCACGAGCTCCAAGCTTTATTAAGAGCATCTTTAAACATTTTGAAGTTCTGGGGTTTTTTGGAGGTGAGCCAAAAAGGGCAAGATTTGAAGTTGAATCTGAATCTTGGGAAAGGGTTTATCCCAAGAGAGGCTAATGTATCTTTGGACTTTTTTCTTATGTTGGCTATGGCTCGAGATTTGTGCAGTTGGTTTCATTTTCATTTGTGTTTGATTTCTGCTGCCGAAGATTTTTGTTTTTTCAAGTTTCTTATCTGATTCTTTTGTAGATCTTACTGGAACGTATGAGCAAACCCGTTTGGTTTCTCACACACTTCAGGCATTCCTTTGAACATATCCATAGCTTTTCCTAAAAGACCCATCATGAACATGAGCTGAAATCATCGAAGTCCATGTCACCACGTTCTTGTGAATCATTTTGTTGAACAGGAGGTGTGCATTGTCTAAACCATTACATTTTGCGTATAGGCTCAAAAGGTTGTTTGCGATATGGATTTTTGAGATCGCCCGTGAGACTACAAGCTTTGCATGGAATTTCTTGCACTCTCTGATCGATTCAGGCTTTGGGTTCTTCTCAAATAGAAGTGAAATGGGTGGGGTGGCCAGCGGGTGGGCTTCAATTTTTTTAAAAAAAATTTTAGATTTAAATTTTAAAATTAAATTAAAAATATTAATATTTTAATGAGATGAAACTGTGCGTTTTGACCCAGACTAACGGCTGTTAAAAAATTCTGACGACAGAAAATTTTTTGGCATTTTGATTGACCCAGATAGTAAATTTTCGAAAAAAAAAAACTTAAGGACTATTTAATTTTGGCACGTTAACTTAGGGACTTATGATATATTTACCCTAAAAGTTATATGAAGGTGGGAGGCACAATTTGCTCCACTAAGTTCTCTCAGCCTCTCAATTAATTGGGGAGATGGAAGACTGATTGCAAAAGGGCACATTTTTCTCTTGAAAAATGTTAAAAACCTTATTTCATTGAGCTATCATAGCAGTGCCTATCAGCACATTTTTTTTTTGGGTACATGACAAATAAAGGCATCTGGATTTGGGACCAAGATCCCCTGAAATTAGGGGTAAGTTCTAGATTTTGGAAATCACGGTCAGATCTCTAGAAAGAGATCCAACTTCTATTGTGATGCCACGTGTTTCACTAAATAAATTATAATAAAATATTAATTAATTTAAAAAAAAAATAACAAAAGAAATAATAAAAAAATATAATTTTTTTTTTATTTATTATTATTTTTGGGGGTGGCCAAAAGTCACAAAAAAAAAGAAAAAAAAAAGAAAAAAAAAAAAGAAAAAGGGTTTGGCCCTTGGGGTTGGCTTAGGGCCACTGTTTGGCCATGTGGTAGCTTCGGCTACCCCAGACTGGCCTTCAGGGTGGTTCGGCCACCCCCAATGGCCAAAAGTCCAAAGCCACCCTAGACCGGCCAGTCTGGAGTAGCCGAAGCCACCCCATGACCCTTGGAAGTGGTTTGGCCACCAAGTCTAGGGGTGGCTGCCCTTGGAGGTGGTTCGGCCACCCCCAAGGGCCAAAAGTCCAAGGTCACCACATGGCCCTTGGGAGTGGTTCGGCCACCAAAAAAAAAAAGTCAAAAAAAAAAAATGGATTGGCCTTTGGGGGTAGTTGAGCCATCGTTTGGCCATGGGGTGGCTCCGTGAAATATTTATTTGTGAGATATTTTTAATAATAAATAAATAAATTGTATTTTATTATTATTATTTTTTTTTAAGTTAAATAATATTTTATTATTATTTATTTAGTGGGACACATGGCATCACGGTAGGCGTTGGATCTCTTTCAAGAGATCCTGACTGTGAATTTCAGAATCAGGAATTCACTCCTAATTCCAGGGGAGCCTAGTCTTTGGATTTGAATCCAATCTAGCCCTTCAATTGATAGGGAAATAGATGTCACGTTTTGCTTCTTGAAGCAGTCTTTCTCACTCCTTCTTAAAAGTTTTAGAGCCTCTTTGAGATTGCTTTTGAAATTGCATTTGAGAAATAAAACTTTTAAGTCAAAAAGAGCTTTTAGGCAAAAGCTTCATTTTTAAACTTTTGTCAAAAGTTCGTTTTGGTTATTTTTAAGCTTTTTGGACCTTTAAAAGTGCTTTTAATTTTTTTACTAAACAAATACTTTTTTCTTCAAACGGGTTTTTTTGAGTATTAAAAAACACTTTTAAGCATCTTAAATGCAATCCCAAATAGTAGCTCAATTGTTTGTGAGATTAAAAGACAGTAATGTCATATACCTAATAAATATTTTATAAATATCTCACAAATCAGACATTACAAGGTTGTTAATATAAATATATAGCGTCATGAATTTTTTGTGGGATACTTGTAAGTTGTTTATGTGGCCTGTAACGTTACTCTTAAAAGACATGCTTAAAAGTTATATGAAGGTGGGACCGTGGGAGGCACATTTTGCTCCACTAAGTTCTCTCAGCCTCTCAATTAATTGGGAGATGGAAGACTCATTGCAAAAGGCCACATTTTTCTCTTGAAAAATGTTAAAAACAACCCCCTTATTTCAATGAGCTATCATAGCAGTGCCTATTAGTACTTGGTTTTTTTTTTGTAAAAAAAAAAAAAAAAAAAAATTCAAGAATTGATGGGTACTATTACATCAATTACGTGGGCTAAGATTGTGGTTTTTAGCATTACTCATTTCTCTCTAGTGTTCTCTCTGTCTCTCATTTCAAGCCTTCAACTGAATCCACTCTAAACCAATGAACCATTGCTTGCTAATTCTATAAAAATTTGGCAACGCAAGCCTAATTTTATGACTAGAAAGTGAGAAATATGATAGGTAAGAATAACAGCTTCCTCATTAGTGTTAGAGAAATGGTAGGGGTTAATATGTTCTTCACATTTGACATATATTCTCCTTCAAATTAAATAGATCAACTATTAGATTTGCAAGATGAGACGAGCTAAATATGAGAAAAATATTAACCCGTACCATTTCTCTTAATATTATGCCCCTAAATAGCAAATGGAAACTACATTATGACCCCATAATGAAAATGAAACATGCTCGATGATGTTACCTGTTTGTGAGATAAGGGATAATTTATTAGGTTTTGAGTCTCTAGATTCTAAGGGAACTTAAAACCTTTTTTAAATACAGTTTGAAATTAAAATTATGCGTACTTTTTATTGATTGATCATAGTTGAAATAGACGTACAATCAAGAGAATAACAATTAAACCAGGAAAGTAGAATGATAACTAGACTCTAAATACTAACAAAAGGAGATTATACTCCCTATTGAATCAAAACACTATCTAATAGGATAAATCTAATCTTAAAATACTAAAAACAAAGCTAATCTTAAATAAAATGTCTACAATAAATAATTAAAAGATTAGAAATTCAAAATAGAAGAAAAGAGGTTTAGATTTGAGATAGCACAAGTGCAAATTGAACTTGGGGTTTCGGCCTTTGGACTCTTCTCTGATGGGAGGGAGGGGGCGTGGGTTGGGCTTCTCAGTGAAAGGATCCGCTTCATGAGCAGCTATTTAGGGTAAATGGTGGGACATAGTTGTCAAAAATATTTACATCTTTTAAGAAAATGACAACTATGCCTTACTATTTAGCCTAAATGACTCATCTCAATTTCATTTGAAATAGAGAGGATCCATTTTCATTATAGTCGGCCCCACCTTATCCACATGTCAATATTCAGCTTTATCACTTTCAGCAACCCTGAAAAGAAAAAAAAAAAAAAAAAAAAAAATTTCACTTTATGCACTTGAACTACAACATGTTTTAAGAAGACCTTCCAAAATTCAAAAACTCTCAATTTACACAATTGAATTTTCAATTTCAATCAATTAACCCTCCGGTAGATTTTAAATGTTATAAGTGATACAATGACATTTATATCCCTTGATTTTTTTTTTTATAAAATTTCAAATTTACCCTTAATTTCAATTTTTTTTTTAAATAAAAAAAAATCGAGGGATATTTTAGTCTTTTTAAGCATTGCCGTTAGAATTTAATAGGGTGTTCAAATGAGGTGGATATAACCGCCTCGCCAACTGCTAACCACTAACCGTTAACGGCTAATTGATTTGGTAGGCGGCTATAAAAAAATTGCTAACTGCCTAGGGCGGTTGTGGTTAGCGTTTTAGAGGTAGGGAAAAGCGGTTACTAACCGCTAACCACCTACCGTTATATATAATAATATAAATATATATTTTATATTTTATATTAATAATAATTATAATATAACATCCAAAACGACACCATTTTAGTGTTTTAACACCAAAACGATGTTGTTTTGACCGTGTATGAATGTATGTATATGAAATATAATGTGGTATGTGATATTTTAGGCCAAGTCTTATTCAAAAATATTGTCTGACCTAAAAAATGACATGTTCTTTTCATCTTTTACAGAATACTTTGGCCCAAAATGTTTTAAATAAGCCTAAAAAATAGGCTCAGTAATGGCCAAAAATACTTAAAAAGCCCATGTAAAAAAAAAAACAGTTATAAAATCGTTGGTTATTGATTTGAATAACCTCGATTATAAAATAAATAACTGAGACTTATAATTTAGGGGCTAAATCTGACTATAAAAAGAAAACACACTGCGTGACCTTCCCAAACTCCATCCAATTCCGGTAAGATCGACCCGAATCCCAAAATTCTCGAGTCCTCTCAAAACTTCCGTTGTTCTAATTTCGAATTTTCTCTGTGAAACGTTTTTTCCAAGTCTATTGCGCCAATTGATTCATATCACACCATATTCAAACCCTCGAATTTCATGTCATTTTGCATATTTGTATATTTTTTTTTTCGGATTTTTTTATTTTTATTTTTTATCGGTGCGATCATGTCGGTGGTATTGAGATTTGTTTTTGACTCTCTGCGCATTAGGTTACGTGAAGCTCCGCGTGAAAAACTGAAGAGGAAGAGCTTCGGCCTGCAAATTAAGCTCCGAATATATGTTCACCGGATCATGTTGTAATTGGGGCTATTGTTTTTGCGGGAGTATTGTTCGAGTATGCCGATCGGATTCGTTAGAAGGGTCTCGTGGATCTCGTGGGAAGATATACGTATGGTAAGCGGTTCTTCTGCTTGAATTTCAAAATTGTTTTTGATTTTTGGTTTTGTTTCTTTATTTGCTGTTTTGAATTGTGTGAATTCTTTCTTTAAGCGTTTGACTTGTTTGTTAGAACAATAGAATGATGTGTGTGATTTCAGGCGAAAAATCTTATAGAACGATGTCTTCAGCTATACATGAACAAGAAGGAAGTTGTGAAAACGCTGTTGGATCAAGCCAAAATAGCGCCTGCTATTACAGAACGTGGTAATTATGAATACTTATTTGATTGATTGATTGATGGGCGTTGTGTGCATTTTATTTTTTCTTTTTAATGTGCAAAATACATATGAGACTGCTAGAATTTACAAGAATATGGGTTTATTTCTTGCTCTCCAAACAGCTGAAATTGCTGGATTCAAATTAATTAACTGATTTATTTTATTTTATTTTTTCAATTGAGAATTTTTTTTTTTTCTTTGAAAAGTTACTGTAAGAAGAGGTAGAAAATTAACTTCTAGGATTACACAAAGTCAAAAAAGGTTAAGAAAAGAGGAGAAACAATAGCATGTTGAATGGCCTTTTGCTGAAACAAAATTCCTTCTAGTTTGCAGGCTGAAGCTTTACATTCATGCTGCTTTTAGGGCTTTTCTCTTACTGCATTTAGGGTTTAGGGTTTTTGTTAACTCAATTATTCAAGATGGAGATACCCCATGTGGCTATGTTATGTTTATCTTAGAAGAACTTTTTTCTCACTGGCTCGCTGGGGTATTGAAGTCATCAGCCAACTTGTTGCAATGGGGGGTTTGTGCACTCCTACAAAGTCATCAGCCAACTTGTTTACTTGAAAAGAAGATTGCTTGTGTTGTTGATTCATGAATCAATGATGAGAAATCAAATCCAATTGCATAAATTTCTCTGTTTGTTTCGCCGTGGTTTCAAATTGATAAATTTGTAAATTTGAAAGCTTTTTTTCCCACTCTAAGTACTAATATTTATCAATTCATATGTATTTGTTGTGACTTTCTTCCCTTCACTAACTTGGTAACTTGCTTGCGTTTCAGTTTGGCAGAGCCTTGAAAAAGATAACCCAGAATTCTTCGAGGCTTATTATCTTCGTTTGATGGTGATTCACCAAATAAATGAATTCAACAGGTTGCTTCAGGTGCAGTTAATGTATCGGATAATTCAGATAGATCAAACTCGGATAATTTTTGGTAGGTTTCGAGGAACCTAGACTCTTTTAAGGGAATCTAAATCTTTTTCAAACACAAGGGGGAAAAGGTTTGGACTCTTCTCTGATGGGAGGGAGGGGGGCGTGGGTTGGGCCTCTCAGTGAATTACTTGGTTTGGTTGTGTGGAACTGGTTGATGCTTGTGAAGGCCAGAAGTGAGATTTGAGGGCATATGATTGAGTTGGAATGAAAACATTGGTACTTGAGGTGATAGTTTGAAGTAATAAAATTTAGTTATCCTTCCAAAAAAAAAAAAAACTTTTGATTTTGCTTTACTAATAATTGAAATATCATTTATTGATTTTTTATTTTTTATTTTTAGTCAAATCAATTCACAAAAGGCATATGGTGGATCCCCTTCTTGGCATGTTGAGATTTTAACCTAATCAAAATTTTAGGTTTGTATATATGTATATATATATATAGATGGGGTAAGATTTTTTTTTTTAAAAAAAAAAAAAAAAAAATTTTAAGAAAATAATATTCACATAAAATTAAAAGAACACCAAGAAGAACCATAAAATTTCTCATATATATATATATATATATATATGTTTTGACAAGATAGAAAGTTTGTTTTTTATTTTTTTAATCAAATGGGGAAAGGATTATGAGGAAACAAAAAAGGTAAGAGGAGTAAGGTCCCCAACAATATATTCAAATGGAAATATAGTGCAGAAAACAATAATAATAAAAAATAGGAAATGGGCTAAAAGAAATGGCATGGTCTTTTGTATCTTGGGCTAAAAGCGAAAAAATGGACCGCACAATGCGGTTTTTGAAGCAAGACAAGAATCTAACTTGCTTGAAAGCTGCAACAACCATTGAAAGGAAACTCAAAGAGTTGTCAAAAATAAAGAACGAACTCTAGTTACAAAAGTCTCCACAACAAGATAAAACCATTGAGGGATAGGACGAATATAACCCACAAAAAATAACAATAACTAAAAATCAAAACAAACATCATAACCAAAACAACAGCATCGGCAAGGTGGTGCATGAAGCCCAAGCGCGGGTGTAGAGGGATGCATGGAGTAGCAGTGAGGCCGTAGCTATTGGGGTTTTGACCCATCGGCAGAGGGGATAGACGGAGGAAGACAAATCTGTGTTGAAAAAGCCTAAATATGTTCTTCATGGATGGCACATGGGCAAACCACCTGGTAGAAACAAGATTGTGACTAAGAGCGCAAGTTGAAGGTGAAGGAACAACGAGCTTAAGGAGATGGAGGGGATGCCATTGCTTATTTGGAAGGAAAATCAACGAAAAAAACTAAAAGAGAATGAAGAGAAAAACACATAGAAAAAATGACTGAGCTTGGGGGAGGGGGGAAAGGGAGGAGGGAGGGAAAATGATCAATCACTTCTCCTCCCCCAAAGCACTCTCCAATGGCGACAGCCTGCCTCACAAGGAGGAGGGAGGGAAAATGTGTTGTGATGTTACAAACAATCTTTTATTATTCAATTATGATTTATTATTACTTAAATATTTTTTTTATTACCATTGGGTCTTAAACCAATTTTTTACCGTTGAGTATCAAACCAGTTTTTATGAAAAAAAAAAAAAAAAAAAAAAATCTTTAATTTAGTTTTCTACCTTTTTGACCGTTGCTTGGAAAAATCGGTATTGACCAACGTCTAAACGGATTTGTCCATTAACAAGATTTGATGGCATTTAATTATTTGACCGTTTGGTCTATATATCTTCAAGATTATATATGTATGACCGTTGGTATTAAACTTTTTATGACAGTTACATATATTCATGCAATTAATAGCATGAATCAATAGCCCACTAATTCTTTTTATAAAGCCACCAAAAAGCGATATATAATATACTCTTGATATAGATTTTCATCAGATTTTTTTTACTTAGTTATATATACATTATAAAAGCAAATAATTAGGGGCAATGTCCACCTATTGTCTTCTACTTCTTGTATTTTCTCTATGTGGTTTTGTTTATCAAGAAGATTAAATGGTTGTTCTACTAGTCTTCGTTATTCGAAGTGCGTCCTTAATGAAGATAGACGCAATAGTCTAATCCTGAGAGGTTGCGTGTCAAGAGATCCAATCGCACCGAGTTACATACTTCGGGAGGTACGAATCAACCTTTAAGGACAACGCTCTTGCGTGATTCTATAGCATATTGTGAGATCTTTCTATACTCTACTTTTCATCTCTTTTATTTTATTTTATTAGAATGTTAATTTTCATACGGTAATTATTGTATATAAATGAGAATTTATGTACCATTCAAAATTATTTCCAACAAAATGATCAATCACTTATCCTCCCCAAAAGTACTCTCCAGTGGCAACATGTCTCACAAGGAGAAGGGAAGTCTAGAGAGGAGGGAGAACTTCTCTCTCTAAAAAAGAGAAGTTGAGAAGTTTTGTAAACTAGAAGGTTTGACGGAGCATGGCATGGCCCGAGCATTTCATGTTAGGGGACAAGCTAAAGTGGGTACTCAACGATAAACATGCAACACTAAGCTAAGCTCTTTTTTTGTGACTAATAGTAACACAAATAATGAGAATGTGCCACAATAAATAAAACTGAATAAGTTTTAGGGAAAAGTCATATATATTCCTTTTTTTAAAAAAAAAAAAAAAAAAAAAAAAAAATTGGATTAAATTCTTGGGTTTCTAATTTAAAAAATAAGAGCCTTGTTTGGGAACCCCCTCACTAAAAGGGTTTACCAAACACTCCTTTTCCGTTGCCCTCCGTGCTTCTTGGCGTCCTCCATGCTCTCGCTAGTGGTTTCTTGGCTCGTCGTGCCGTCCACCTGTACTAATGTTGAGATGGTGATAAGATAAAAATGTAATTTTTGGCATTACGCTTAATTTTGACAACTTCTTCATAATGACTATCCAAAAGAAACCAACAAAAATAACAAAATAATAACAATAATAAATTAATTCCCAAGGAATATGAATCAAATATACAGTATATTTTGTATAGTGTCTACCAGAAGTTGAGATTCATGAAAAAAATAGCTAAATTGTGGATTCATAGAAAGGATGGGACCTACCAGATTATTTAGCTTTATACTCATCATAGTCATGTTTTTTTTTTTTAATGAATAATATTACAGTATCAAATCAATATATATATATTTTTGAATAAATGACTCATCTTATTCAAAAAAATCTGTTGAATTACATAAAACATCTAGAGTCAAAAAGACTCTAAATACCAAGAGATCATAGAGATTCTAAACAACAAGAGCATATTGCTCTAAAGCTACTACATCATTAATAAAATCCGGGGCTTCTTCCATCCAAACTCTAGAAATTCAAGTGGAAATCGCTTCCCTCGCCAGGCCATGGGCTGCTTCATTTGCTTCTCGTCGGACATGCTCCACTCTCCAGCTTCTAAAACCTGGCAAGATAGTATGGATGTCTTCAATAATTTGACCAAATTACACCATATTGACCCACCTTTTATAGCCTGAATCACAACTTTTGAGTCTCCTTCCAAAATAATCTTTTGGAGTCCCAAATCACGGCAGAATTCCACAGTATACGGTGCACCCATCGCCTCTGCAATTGTGGGGTCCGGACGTCCATCAATCACCAAGCAGGATGCTGCACATACCTGTCCCCTAGAGTCTCGAACGATGATGCCCACTCCAAATCTCCTTGAAACAGGTTTCACCGACACGTCCCAATTTGCTTTGAACATATCACCTGCCGGTGCTTTCCACCGAACCTGATGGGCGGTTACACTTGGTTCCATATCGTCCACATTCTCCTTTTGATCAAGAGATTTGTCCCATGATTTCCATTGTGCTATGGCGTCTTGGGCTAACTGTATTGGGTGCTTGAATAAGCCACCATGAGTTACTTCATTTCGCCTCTTCCATATAGCCCGAGCAGTGCAAGCAAAAATTCCCAACTCTTCCGTATTACATCTGTGAGATAAAGTCTCAAAAACTTCCAAGAACCCCTCCTCATTATAGACACTTTTCTGCAGAGAGCGTGCACTTATGCTCCAAACATCTTTAACCGCGGGGCAGTGCCATAAAGCATGGGCAATCGTTTCAACTTCTCTAGTGCATAAAATGCAAATTGCATCCTCCAACACCCCTCTAGTTTTGAGATTTTCTTTTGTGGGAAGAATATTACTACAAGCCCTCCATATGAAAACCTTGGTGGCATTGGGCACCCTTAAATTCCATATATTCTTCCAGATGGCATTATAATCAGATTGTTTGGAACCACCACTGTAGTTTGCTGCATTTCTCTCGAGCTCTAAGTGGTATGTGCTTTTAACCGAAAATTTGCCCGAGCTTGTACATTTCCATATCAACCTATCTTGCTTGTTGTATCTACTCACTGGTAGCCCACATATCAAGTCAGCTTCTTCTTCCCAAAATATCTCCCTGATAAGAGGAATGTTCCATCTTGACGAAGTTGGTTCAATCAACTCACTAACCTTTGCATCTCTTTGTAAAATTCGGCAAGGAGATTGTATAGAATAAGTAGAGGGATATGGAATCCATTTATCCCCCCAAATAGACACTGAATTCCCATTCCCAATATGCCAAATCAAACCTGCAAAAAACAGCTCCTCAGCTGCAAGAATGCTCCTCCAAGCCAAAGACAGTCTACTCCCCACTTTTGCCTCCCTTAGGGTACCCCTTGGATAATATTTGGCCTTAAGAATTTTAGAAGCCAACGTATCCGGCTGATTTAATAAACTCCATAATTGTTTTGCAAGCAGAGCCTTATTGAAGTCGTGGAGATCTCGGAAACCCAACCCCCCTTTCGACTTTGCTCGCCCCATTTTCTCCCAACTCATCCAGTGTATTTTCTTTTCAGTCTCCTTATTTCCCCACCAGAATTTCTGTATTATGCCATTAATTTCCTTACAAAGGGCTTTTGGGAGCAGAAAGATACTCATACTATATGTGGGAATAGCTTGGACCACGGCTTTGAATAATATCTCTTTTCTCGCTTGTGAAAGTAACTTCGCCTTCCAATCCGTAACTTTTTTCCTTACTCTTTCAGATAGATTCTTAAATTCTCTGATTCGAGACTTCCCTACTAATGCAGGGAGCCCGAAATATTTGTCATACCTCTGTGTGACTGGCACCCCTGACAACCGAGTAATGAGCTCTTTTACCTCCTTTCAGGTATTACGGCTAAAAAATATAGACGTTTTGTCTCTATTCAACCGCTGACCCGATGCATTTTGATAGCCTTTCAAAATAACTGTCAAGCGTTGCCAATCTTGTGCTGTGGCTTTACAAAAAATCAGACTGTCATCTGTAAAGAATAAATGATTTAATCGTGGACCCCTTGTTGATGTTGGAACTCCTTTGAGACTCTCAGATTGTTCGGCAAGTATAAGTTGGGAACTTAAGACCTCAGCACAATATATAAACAGGTACGGGGAGAGAGGGTCCCCTTGTCGGATACCCCTAGTGGGCTGAATACTTCCTTCAGGATTTCCATTAATAATGATGGAATACCTGACCGTGGAAATGCACTTCATGACAAGGCCAATCCACTTCTCACCAAAGCCGATTTTTTCCATAACCCCCTTCAAAAAACACCACTCTACCCGATCGTAGGCTTTGCTCATATCTAATTTAAGTGCCAGATATCCGACTTTCCCCCCACATCCTAGAGTGCATGGAATGCATGGTTTCATATGCCGCCAGCAAGTTATCTGAGATAAGTCTGCCCGGGATAAACGCGCTTTGATTGGGAGAAATAATTTCATGGAGAATCACCTTCAATCTGTTTGCCATGGTCTTTGAAATAATTTTATATAAAACATTACAAAGACTAATGGGTCTAAAATCAAAGACCTTTGAGGGATTATTCTTCTTAGGAATCAAAGCAATATGGGTAAAATTTACATCATCGCTAAGGTTACCCAAATTGAAAATTTTTTTAACCACATTACATACCTCATCCCCGATGATGGACCAATTATCATGGGAAAAACAAGCTGGCAAACCGTCCGGTCCCGGAGCTTTTTGGCCACCCATTTGTGTGATGGCGCATCGAATTTCCTCCTCTGTGATCTCCCGCTCCAGCTGCTCATTCATGGACTGAGTGACTCTCCTTTCGAATCCAACTAAACAGTCCCTTAATCCACTCGGACTTGATGAAGAAAAAATATTTTGAAAATACTCCGTGAAAGCATTGATAATATCCTCCAGTGATGAGCATAAAAACCCCTCCTCGTTTTCAATACTTACAATCTTGTTTGCTCGACGCCTTTGATTAACACTGGCATGAAAAAACTTCGTGTTTTTATCTCCATTTTGTAACCAATGTTCTTTAGCCTGCTGTCGCCAATGCATCTCCTCATGCTCAATTAGAGCATTCACCTCTTGCTGCAACATGGTAATTTTCTCCCCATCCGGGTGAGTCTCAGCCATTTGCAATATCTTCAACTGCTCCATTGTTTCCTGTATTTGTTGTTCAGCCTGCCCTTTCTCCTTGACTTGCCACTTTTTGATCACCCGCTTACACCTCTCCACCTTAGCCGAAAAAGAATGCCACGGGTTAGAGAAAAAATTATTTTCCCTCCAAATCGATTGTATGATGTTGCTATGGCTTTGTTGTTTTCCCCACCCAGCTTCATAGAAAAATCCCTTCTTCCCTCTTCTTTGGCCACGCAAGTCTATATGAAGCTGTACATAAATCGGAGCATGATCTGAAGTTCGATTTGCCAGTACCTCAACACCATAATTTTGAAACGAATTCATCCAAAATTGATTTGCAATAGCTCGGTCCAATCTCTCCATAATAAACTGACCATCCTCCCTCTTATTACTCCAAGTAAATTTTGGGCCCCTATACCCTAAATCATAGAGTTGGCACCGTTCTATGGTTTTTTGGAAAGCCCGTATCTGCCATCCAGGCTGTTTATTAGCGCCAAATTTCTCAGAATCCCCCAAAACTTCGTTAAAATCCCCCACACACATCCATGCATTGCAAGACAATGAATGGAGATGCTTAAGGAGGTCCCAGGATTCTTTTCTTTTTGACGCTTCGGGGTTGCCATAAAATCCAGTTAGAGTCCATTTTTGTGTCCCATCTTCACCCTTGATTATTGCGTTAATATGACGTCGACTGTAGTTTTGTATTTCCACCGCTTCATTATCATTCCAAAAGAGAGCTAAACCACCACTCTTCCCTACACAGTCGACCACAAAAACACTTCCAAAACCCAATTGATACTTCACCCGTTCTACCCGAGAAGCTGTTAGTTTGGTTTCCATAAGGAACACCAAACTGGGTTTCTTTTCCTTTACCAAGCGACAAAGGTCTCGAACTGTCCGGAGGTTCCCAAGCCCCCGGCAGTTCCAACTGAGGATACTCATGGCTCTTGGCAGGGCTGTGTTCCAGCTGCCGCCAATAAATTCTCAGTGCTTCTTTCATGCTCCACCACTTTATTCCCCCTTTTTCTTTCATTTTTCTTCTTCTCTAAAGCCACATCCACCTCTGCGTGTCTTTTCCCCAAAATCAGTAATTTCTCAATTCTTTCAGTGTCTTTCTCCTTCTTCTCTCGGGCCCCTTTTTTCCACGATCTCAGGGACCCACCACTCATAGCAATAGGCTCCGTATCTTCCTTCCCAGAAGGGTATTCCCTGCCCTCGTGATCATAAGGCCCAACAGTTACATTAAGTGAAGAGAAAATATCACCCATGTGCTGAAGGACTGACGTGGCTTAGTGAATCTTGCTTAATGGGTTGTCATTATACTCATTCATTCCTTCCCTAACTTGACACATCTGCTCCCCTACGTGTGCATGTCCACCGCAATTCTCACCGACAGTTTCCACGTTTTTTCCAAATTTTGAAGTAACGGACCTGCTCGTAAAATCTCCGTGATCTCCTCCATTTTCCATAATTGGCGATTCTCGCATTAAATCATTGAACGCCCCACAAGGAAAACCGCCCGAACCAGTCCCAGGGAATTTTGGAGAGTTTAATGAGATTCCTCCTTTCCCGCTTATGTCCTCTTTCCTTGTATATTTTCTGTTACTCTCCATGGTTGTGCCCCTCGCCGACCGGAAATTGGCTGGGCTCATCTCCGGAGCTGAGCCATGGAAATAATCATCTTCCTGGAAAAAATCATTGTCGCTGCAACCTCCCCGTCGTATCTCCGCTCGCCTTTTAGGAGAACCCGCTCCCAACCATGGCCCGTACTCATGTTCCTTCGGCTTTCCCTGTTTCCACCGTAATTCCTCATTGACACAGCCCCTAGCACCATGGCGAATGACCCCACACTGGAAACAAAACTTGGGTACCCTTTCATATTGAAAAGGAATCCATAGAATTTTGAGGATCCTACCTCTTGGCAAAGGTTTGAAGACATTTACTTGAACTTTTACACGTAAATATTCTTCCCATCCAATGCCGTCTTCATCCGTATCAACATCCTCAACAACCCCAATGATTGCTCCTAGCTTGAACCCCATCTCTCTTCCCATGCATGAAAGCGGTAACTTATACATCTGAACCCAAAAAGCCGCCGTATCAAAATTCATCTCACTCGGTGGCGTAATCCCGTCACCAAAAAAAGTTGGCCTTCAAAAATCCATGAGCGTCCCTCTATTACCCGAATCTTATCCCATTCGTGTTCAAACTCCAATAGAAAAAGATTTTCGCCAAGAACTTTGAACTCCAAAGACCCCGTCAGCCTCCATCCTCTTATTAGCTTCGCCCTTATGGTTCTCTTCCCAACAAACCTTTCAGAGATAAGTTTTCCAACCAGACAATGAGAGCCTTTTTCTGTGATCCCCTTCACATCCGCTTCCTCCACCTCAAGCCCATCTTGCTCTTCTTCCGTCAAAGAGAATCTGCCCCAAAGAGCCTCTAACTCCTCAGCCATCCCTAGCACCAATAACAGCAAAGCAGAACAGACAAAAAGGATTGCAAAGTTCACCTTCCCGCGCACAAGCCGAAAGGTTTGTGATGGAAGAATATTTTTCCTTCTCCTCTAGGTTTCAGAGAGCCCTAGAGAGAAAATTTTATCCTCATCATAGTCATGTTAGTATTTATGTGGGAACAAATTAACGGATTCTCTTAAATCATTATTAGTACAAAAGATTAATTGACATTATATATCAAGCAGAACTGAAACTAATTTCTCATAAATTATATTTTGTGAATATTATTTCTCCATAAAGTTTCTCCATAATTAATACTGAGATGGTTGAATGAATATATATATATATATATTGACAATTTCTCTTTTTTAAAACTACACTTAGGGTTTGTTTGGGATTGAGATTTAAAAATAGCGATTTTAAAATATGCGATTTGAAAACGTGATTTTTAAAACACAGTTAAGCGTTTGGTAAAATCGTGATTTGGGTCTTTAAAATCATAGTTTAGCCTTTAAAATTGTGTGTTTTCAAAATAACACATCATTACCTGTGATTTGAAAATGCAGAATCAGTGTTTTAAAATAGCAATTCTTTTTTTTAAAAAAAAAAACGTAATCCCAAACAATTAATTTTCTGTGATTTGATTTAACATCGTACTTTTTGTCTATGAAATCGCAAAGTCAAATGCATCATTAGAGCTCGTTTGGTAGTGCGTTTTTAAAGAAATAATCTACATGTTTAAACCAAATCGCAATTTTGGAGTGTTTGGGATTGCGATTTTAAAAACGCAAATTTTAAAATCGTGAAAAAATGCTATGCGATTTTAATATGTTTTATCAAAAGCCTGTGTGATTTTAAAAAATGGCGATTTCAAAAAAACAATTTTTAAAATCGCACTCCCAAACGAACTCTTACTCTCCTTCAAACCTATTGTCCTTTGGCCTTTAAAAGGGTGCAATTGATCATCCAATTTCACTCTACCCCTTCGGCTAAATCTAGTAAAAAAATAATAATAAAACATCAATTATACCCTTATTATTTGTTGTTAAAATATAATTATACCCTAAAATAATTGTTTTTTTTTTTAAAGAAAACCCTAACCATCTCGCTATGGGTGTCATTCCAGGTGATTTTTTATATTACATTTTTTTTTTTCTAGAGAAATGCTAAGGATCAATAAGTTATTTATATTTAACCTACATTCTCATATAAATTTAATACATTAACCATTAAATTTGTGGGGTTTATTATTGACTTACGTAGAACTGACAGAGGGAGCTAATTGAAAGACTTATAATTTTAAACAGGGTGGAAAAAAGTCAGCAAGAAAATCTCAACACCTGCTCTTGCTGGATTTTGAGAGCCACAAACACCCTCCATTTGTGAAACATCCATTCCCTCGTACACGTGCATTAAATGCTAAAATTTTCACTTTATCATTTCTTCACTCTTTACTTTCTTTTTTTTTTTTTTTTAATCAAAATGATAAAGTGAAGATGGTGGATGAAATGAAGGGAAGCATTCCTCTTACGTGAAAGCTTGTAAAAGAGTAAAAGGTCGTGGGGAAAGCACGGTTGGGGATAGAGTGACATGAAGATTTTGGGCAGTGTGTTGTGAAGGGACGTGTGTAGTAGGGAATAGCTGGAGATGGGGTTTTTTTGGATGCAAGCTGGGTGATATCGTATCATGTTTGATTGAATTTTGTCTTTTTGGTATGTTTAACAGTATTTTAGTATTGAATTTGAAAGGTTTTCTCTCTAGGACCCCAAAAACCCTAGAGGAGAAGAAAGTAGAAACTCTGTCCCATGCAGAGTTGGAGCTCCATAGTTTTTTCCATTGGTTTCTCTGAGATGGCTGAATACCTTTCAAACCACATGGAGAGTATTTCTTTGACAGAAGAGGAAGGTGAGGGATTGGAAATAGGGGAAGATGAACTATCAGAAGCAGTTTCAAGGGGACAAGCTTGCCTTGTGGGGAAGGTTATTGCTGACCGCATTATTGGCAAGGACACCATCAAATCGGTTATGATTCGTTTGTGGAAACCTTCAGGGACCACTGTCTTCAAGGTTTTGGGACTCAATCTGTTCCTGATTGAATTTGAACATTTCTGGGACAAATCCAGATTGTTGGAAGGACGACCGTGGACTGTTGAAGGAAACCTTTTCTCAGTCCAAGATTTTGACGACATTACATCACCGACAAGTATTACTTTTGAAAAGGTCTCTTTTTGGGTTCGTATGTACCATTTACCTTTGGCATGTATGACTCAAAAAGTTGGCTATCGGATTGGTTCTTCTGTGGGAACAGTGGAGGAAGTGGAAACTGATCCGGATGGAGTGGGTTGGGGAGCATATCTTAGGGTTCGAATCATCATCGACCTGTCAAAACCGCTGGCAAGGGGGCGTACTCTGAAGATTCAAGGAAAGGAAACATGGATCGCCTTTCAATATGAAAGACTACCTAAGTTCTGTCCTGATTGTGGGGTAATTCAACATGGACCTTCTGGGTGTGAGTTGTGGTTTGGTCACGGCAAACAGGGCTTGAAAACCCAGTTTGGACCATGGTGGCGAGTGCCTCCACCGAAATATTGACGAAACTGGGATCACGAATGACAACAGCCATCTTATGAATATGTCGACCCAACTATGTTGAATTCCAAGGATTCGGTGTCATGGAAAACGAAGGATGCACAACAGGAGGAAAGGGGTGGTGAAAAAACGGTCACCGGAATGGAGGAGGACTCCGGCGAAGGAAAAGAAACGGCTGTTGGTTCAATTATGGAAATGGCAGATAAGGCGGAAAAGTTAAGGAAAGATACGGACATGAGTTTGTTTAGTGGCAACGCTGGAGAAGGAAGGGTGGAGGGGGAAACGGCTGGACTGGAGCAGGAAAAATCAGCTGCGGATTTTTTGCAAGGTATAAATGTGTCAAAGAATGGAAATGAATTAATACAAGATTCTCCCGTAGCAATCAACGTGATGCGTGGGGATGATCAGGGGGGGCTTTTATTAACTAAGCAATGGCTACATGGATCCTTTGTCATGGGGATGGGTGGCAGTAGAGAGGGGACTAATGGGCCAAGACATGAGGGCCCACAGCTTAGTGAGGAGGAAACAAAGAATATGGGGGGCTGCTCGGGTGATGCTGCTGGAACACAAGGGGGCCATATGAAGGAACCCAATGGGCTGAAATGGAAAAGACGGGCTCGTGCGGGACAAGTTTTCGTGAAGGAACCTAGTGAGGAGGAAAAATGAAGGCCAGGGGGAGGATGTCCAGGGACCCCGAATGAAGCCCCGAGGGGCTGATATGCATGGAAAAAATAGTCTGGTGGGAACAGTAAATAAGGACGCAGATGTGGGATCGGGATCGACGAGGTCTGCTTTGCAGACCCGCCCACCGGTATGAAAATGTTGAGCTGGAACTATCGGTGGCTTGGGATCCCCCGGACAGTGAGGGAACTTTGCCGTTTGGTGAAGGAAAAGGCGCCCAATGTGGTCTTTCTTATGGAGACCAAGATGAATAAAATGAAGTTGGAACGTCTTAGAAATAAGATTAATTTTTAGAATGTTTTTGTAGTAGACAGCAAAGGGAGAAGTGGCGGTCTTGCATTGTTCTGGCAAAACGAAGCGGAATTGGAGATTCAGAATTATAGTAGGAGACACATCAATGCCACAATCCCTCTTGGTGATGGAGGAAAATGGAAACTTACATGTTTCTATGGACATCCAGAAACCAGTAAGAGAGAAGAGGCATGGAGTTTGCTACGGTATTTGGCTACTTTGGGACCTGAAATGTGGGCTTGCATGGGGGACTTCAACGAAATCCTAGAGTCATCTGAGAAGTGTGGAGGAGGTGGAAGACCTCGGGGGACAAATGGAGGCTTTTCAGAAGGTGTTGTTGGACTGTGATTTATCAGACTTGGGCTTCCGGGGTCTGAAATACACCTGGGTAAACTGTTGAGAGGACTCAGCTTTCACTAGGGAGAGACTGGATTGCGTTGTGGCAAACTCTTTGTGGTGTTCGCGTTTCCAGGCGGCACGAGTGACAGTGGAGCGTTCTACCCGATCTGACCGCAACCCCATTCTGCTTTGTCTCCAAAAAATGCCAACAGGGAGTTACAAGAAGAAACGTAGATTCATGTATGAGGCGACATGGGCAAAAGAGAAGACCTGCTCAAAGTTGATAAAAAAGGTATGGAGGAAAAATGGGGTTGTTGAGGACACATGGTAGAATTTGAAAAAAAATATCAAAGGGTGTCACGAGGTTTTGTCAAAGTGGAAAAAGGACAATGCAGACAAATTAGAGAGAACTATTGCACAGAAAACCAACCAACTTTCCATAGCCCAAGGTCAAGAAGCGGGGAACATGGGACATCAAGTGACAACTCTGAGGCAAGAACTATCGATTACTTGATCAGGAGGAATTGAGGTGGCGTCAGAGGGCCAAGGTGGACTGGATAAAACACGGAGACAGGAACACAAAGTTTTTTCATGCTATTGCAAATCAAAGGCATCAGAGAAACCAAGTGGTCCACATTTGTGATGAGAGAGGAATCATCTGTGATACCCAGGAGAGCACTGAAAAAGCTTTTTGGGATTTTTACAGTAAACTTTTCACTACGGAAGGTACAAAAGGGGTTAAACAGTGTTTAAGGGCCACTCAAAGACGGGTCACAGACGACATGAATAGTAGCTTGTTAGCTGAATTCACAGGAGAAGAAGTAAGCAGGGCAGTGAACCTAATGGCACCCTTAATGGCTCTTGGGCTTGATGGTTTTACAATATGTTTTTATCAGGATAATTGGACCACTGTAGGAGTTGAGGTGTGCAACTCTGTTCTACCTTTTTTAAATTCTGGAATAATAGATGCTGATTTGAATTATACTTATATTGCCTTAATTCCTAAAACAAAAAATCCCACTAGTGTAACTGAATTCCGCCCCATCAGTTTATACAATGTTTTGTACAAAATTGTGTCGAAAGTGTTGACAAATCGATTGAAGGGTATACTCCCAGAGATCATTTCCATTACACAGAGTGCTTTCATACCAGGCCGTTTAATAACGGATAATATTTTGGCTGCATATGAAACACTCCATTCGATGCATACACAAATGTGGGGGAAGGAAGGTTTCATGGTTGTTAAACTTGACATGAGTAAAGCCTATGATCGGGTGGAATTGAATTTTTTGGAGAAAGTGATGAGGAGATTGGGGTTTGCAGACCGTTGGACAAATCTCATTATGGCGTGTGTTCGATCAATAAACTATTCCATCCTAGTGAATGGTTGCCCCTCGGGTCGGATATATCCCACACGAGGTATTAGACAAGGGGACTCTTTATCCCCTTATCTATTTATCTTGTGTGCGGAAGCCCTGAGCTCACTCCTAACCAGGGCGGATCAAAAAGGATTCTTAAGGGGTGTTCCTACCTCTAAGAAAGGTCCCCGGCTCAACCACTTATTTTTTGCGGATGATAGTTTGTTATTTTGCAGGACAAATGTTACTAATTGGAGGCAATTAACAAAGCTGCTTGAAAAGTATGAAAAAGCATCGGGACAGAAGCTTAATAGAGCCAAGACCTCAATTTTCTTTAGTAAAAATACTTCGGCGGCAAATAAGCAACAAATTGTGGAGGCTTTTGGAATCCCTACCTCTCAAAGGTACGATTCTTACTTGGGGCTCTCAGCCCTTGTGGGGAGATCACGAACACAAGCTTTCCAAGGGATCAAGGACCGGATTTGGAAGCGATTGCAAGATTGGAAGGTAAAACTCCTATCACAGGCCGGCAAAGAAATTCTTTTAAAAGCGGTAATTCAAGCTATTCCTACGTATAGTATGAATGTCTTTCTATTGCCTAAATGTCTGTGTATGGAGATTAATTCAATGATGCAAAGATTTTGGTGGGGGCATCAAGCAAATGACAAGAAGATACACTGGATGAGTTGGGATCGCATGAGTCGCTCTAAGGCAAGTGGAGGTTTGGGTTTCCGAGATTTGGTGTGCTTCAACAGAGCTCTATTGGCCAAACAAGGGTGGAGACTCTGGTCTACCCCGGATAGTTTGACGGCAAAAATCATGAAGGCAAAGTATTTTCCTAATGGGACCTATTTAGAAGCCTCTTTGGGGTCCAAGCCTTCATATGCACGGAGGAGCATCCACAGTGCTCGGGTTCTGGTGAAAGAAGGCTTAACTTGGAGGATTGGGAGTGGTACTCAAGTAAGGATCTGGGGGGATAAATGGATCCCCAGACCCCACACGTTTCAGATTCAATTCCCACCAAAGATGCTCCCTGCATCGGCTACTGTAAGTGAATTGATTGATAGGGATTTACGATGGTGGAACTGTCCATTAATTAATTCGATTTTCAATTCTGAGGAGGCCCGTATGATTATGTCCCTACCACTTAGCCTCACAAACCAGCCAGATTGTCAAATCTGGAGGGGATCAGCTAATGGGGAGTTTACGGTGAAAAGTGCATATCATATGGTGAAAGAACAAGAGGCCATTATTAAAGCCGAAAGCTCAGCCCGGGCTGGCACCAATGAGCTCTGGAAAGTGCTTTGGAATCTGCCCCTGCCGAATATAGAAAAAGTCTTCATGTGGCAAGCATGCAATAATCTGCTTCCAACAAAAGACAATCTCCTCAGGCGCAAGGTTAGCAATGACCCTTACTGCCCTATGTATGAGAATGAAGCCGAAACCACTGGCCATATCCTATGGTCATGTCCTTCGGCAATGGACGTATGGGGTGGGAGTGATAAATGTTTTCAAAAAACAGTAGTTGGGGTGGGATTTTATCCAGGTGGCAAATGTTTTCCTCCAAAGAAGCTCTATCGAAGAGAAGACGAGATTTGTGCGCATTGCAAGGAAATTGTGGTTACGTAGAAATGGTTTGATTTTCAATGGGACCTTTGAGCACCAATTGAGTTTGTTGCGTGCAGTTCTGGAGGACGAGGAGGAGTTTCAACGGGTGATGGGGACAGATATTACAGAAATTCCCCATGCAGAGGTAGAACCAATGAAGAGATGGAAGCGCCACCACAGGGATTCCTGAAAACCAATTGGGATGCTGCTTTGGACTTGAAGAAAGGCACGATCGGTGTGGGAATTTTGGTCCGGGATGAAAGAGGAGATGTCGTTGGAGCAAAAAGCATGGTCATACCGGGCTAACTCGAACCCACTGCTGCAGAGGCTCTTGCTCTGTTCCACGCTGTGAATTTCAGTAAAGATTTGGGCATTGAGAAACTAATGCTTGAAGGGGATGCGCTGAACATGGTGACAGGTGTGAAATCCAATTTTTTCCACATGGGGCGTTATGGACAGATTTTTAAAGACATTAAATCTTTACTTTCCACTTTCCTGATATGGGAATGTCATCATGTATGCCGGTCTGGTAACAGGGCAGCACATGAGTTGGCCAAAGAGGCCTGTAAGCAAGTCGTGGAGAAGTCTTGGTCTTTCGTTATACCAAGATGTATTCGTGATATTGTTTTGACAGATCAAACTGAACTGCCTATTTTGTGATTAATGAAATTTCAACAATTTTTTTCGAAAAAAAAAAGAAAGACTTATAATTATAGGTTAATGACAATTTTGCAAACTTTTTTTCACCTGTAATTATTTTGATACAAGCAAAAGAGTTAACCGTTGAAGTAACTACTATTTTATTTACCATAATATCTACCCAATTATTTTTTGAGTTTTAGAGTCTGTTTGAGATTGCGTTTGATGAGTCTAAAAGTGTTTTTAATACTCAAAAAGCTCATTTGAAGAATAAAAGTACTCGTTTGGTAAACAAATTAAAAACATTTTTAAGGGTATAAAAAGTCTAAAAATAACCAAAACATACTTTTGACAAAAGCTTAAAAATAAGCTTTTATTTAAAAACATTTTTTGACTTAAAAACTTTATTTTTGGAACATAATTTCAAACAAGCTCTTACCAAAAATACCGTAGTTTATATGAATTTGCAAAACGTTAATAATATGACAGACAGAGATAGAGACCATGCCTTTGACCCAACATTGACCACCAATTCAACGACGGATGATAGGGTAACGAAACGACGACAGTCCAAATTGTTTGATCTCCCCGGTCGGCCCCTCCCCCCTATCCACGTGTCAGTATTCCGCTCTATCACTTTCAGCAATAAAAATAAAAAATAAAAAATAAAAAAACAAAAGCCCGGAAAATCCATTATAGTGTCACAAGTTGATCTAATCGTTCCATCATAAAAAGGAAACACTCTGCGTGACCTTCCCAAACTCCATCCAATTCCGGTAAGATCGACCCGAATCCCAAATTTTCTCGAATCCTCTCAAACTTCTGTCCTTATAATTCCGAATTTTCGCTGCGAAATGTTTTTTTCCAAGTCGTATTGCGCCAATTGATTCATATCACGCCATATTCAAATCCTCGAATTTTTTTTTTTTAAATTTTATATATATATATATATTTTTTTTTCGGATTTTTTTTTTTTATCGGTGCGATCATGGCGGGGGTATTGAGATTTGTTTTTGACTCTCTGCGCATTAGGTTACGTGAAGCTCCGTGTGAAAAGCTGAATGGTGGAGCTTCGGCGTGCAAATTAAGCTCTGAATATATGTTCACAGGATCATGTTATAATTGGTGCTGGCGTTTTTGCGGGAGTATTGTTTGAGTGTGGAGCTGTCTCCGAATATGTCGAGCGGATCCGTTAGAAGGGTCTCGCGGCAAGATATACAACTGGTAAGCTGTTATTCTGCTTGAATTTCGAAATTGTTGTTGATTTTTGGTTTTGTTTCAGGAGTATTTTTCTTCTTTAATTGCTCTTCTGAATTGTGTGAAGAATAGAATGATGTTCTGATGAATGATTTTTTTTTTCTTTGGCGCGTATATGTGTGTGATTTCAGGTGCAAAATCTTATAGAACGATGTCTTCAGCTATACATGAACCAGAAGGAAGTTGTGAAAACGCTGTTGGATGAAGCCAAAATAGAGCCTGGTTTTACAGAACTTGGTAATTATGAATACTTATTTGATTGGTGGGCGTTGTGTGCATTTTATTTTTATTTTTAATGTGCGAAACACATTATTGCCTTTTAATGCAACTGCTAGAATTTACCTATTTCTTGCTCTCCAAACGGCTAAAATTGCTGGATTCAAATTAATTCACTGATTTATTTTATTTTATTTTATTTTTTCAATTGAGATTTTTTTTTTTTGAAAAGTTAGTGTAAGAAGAGGTGGAAAATTAACTTCTAGAATTACACAAGTCAAAAAAGTTAAGAAAAGAGGAGAAACGATAGCATGTTGAAGGGCAGTTGCTGAAACAAATGCCTTCTAGTTTGCAGGCTGAAGCTTTACATTCATGCTGCTTTTGGGGATTTCTTTTACAGTGTTTAGGGTTTTTGTTAACTCAATTGTTCAAGACGGAGATACCCCATGTGGCTATGTTATGTGTTTATCAAGTAATTTTGACTTTTTAACTTTGAAAACAATGTTGTATCTTAGAGGAACTTTTTTCTGATTGGCACGCTGGGTATTGAAGTCATCAGCCAACTTGTTGCATTTGGGGGTTGGTGTACTGCTACAATGTTATGACTCGCGTCTTTTACTTGAAAAGACGATTACTTGTGTTGTTGATTCATGAATCAATGATGAGAAATCAAATCCAGTTGCATAAATTTCTCGGTTTATTTCGCTGTTGTTTCAAACTGATAAATTTGTAACTTCTGAAATTTGAAAGCTTTTTTTTTTTGCCCATTCTAAGTACTATATTTGTCAATTCATATGTATTTGTTGTGTCTTTCTTCCCTTCACAAACTTGGTAACTTGCTCGCCTTTCAGTTTGGCAGAAGCTTGAAGAAGAAAACCGAGAATTTTTCAAGGCTTATTATCTTCGTTTGATGGTGAAGCATCAAATAAAAGAATTCAACAGGTTGCTTGAGCAGCAGGTGCAGTTAATGCGTCAGATAGATCCAACTGGAGTTGCTTCATTACCTACTTCGAATGGATCTCATATCTCACCTTGTAAGACCTTATTCATGTTACTAGTGGTGGTCATTTCTGTAATTTGTAGAAGCTCATTTTGGCTCAGGGCCTTACTTGTAGGTTTAGTTATATCTGTAGCTTTTAGTTTTTGTAAGTCGCATTTTACTGTTGTCAGTTCCTGTGCAGCCCGGATCTTCTTCCTTTTATTTCTTATTCTGTACTGCAAACCATATCCTTTTTGTTGCATCATTAAGAATCTCATACCTGCATTTACCTCTAACCTTGGTCGCCAAATTAGCCCCAGAAATACAGCCTTTCAGCTTCTGCTGGAGTTTCTGGCTGCTTTCTTGAATGAAAATGTTTGTTTTTAATCACTGGATAACTGACAATTTGCTTTGTCATTAAAAAAATAGAGTTCTTTTCTGTTCTTAGAGAGGAATATTATAGCATTAAGACTTTTATTCTTCCCCCGCACATTTATTTTTCTATATTTTTTCTTTAGTTTTTTCTTTCAATGTCATCTCTTTTATACTTGTGTACTAGTATTCAACCGCACTTTTTCTTTAATAAATTTTCAAAATCATAATGATAATAATAATTATTATTATTGTTATTATTGTTACTACTACTATTACTAGTAGTAATAGTAGTAATAGTATTAATTGAGGAACTTGGATGGTCACTAAAATTTTACGTTCTCTACAAAATTGAACACACAAGTATCTCGAAACGCATTGCATTCTGAAAAATCTATGTTTTATTAATGACTGTACTTTTTAATTTTGAAAGCAACTGTTTTAGGCCTGTTTAGTTGGAAGGAAGAAAAGGAAAGGAAAGACAAGGAAGAAGGGTTAAAGTTGCCCCCCCATTACCCAGTAATTTTCGAGTCTATGGTATATCTCTTGATTGCAATTCTTATGTGTTTGTATGGGTAATGGTGAAACTTGCAAACCTAAAAGAAAAAATACAGTTTACTAAAACTATGTAAAAAATTGGTGCGATACTTTAGAAAGTGTCTCTAGTTCCTTTAAGTTTGAGAACATGCATAAAGTAGAATGATATGAGACAGTCTAGAGAGAGAAATAGGAATAGTCTTCAATTTTATCTAGTCCAACTGTGACTTTAACTCCAGAGCCGGACCACATCTTGTCATTGTATTAGTGTGATCATTCTGCCACTGTTGCTGTAATCTGGTGTCGTTGTATCACCATGGGAGTAATGTGGTGTAGGTACAAGGTTGGTTGGTTATTTTCTAGGGTTTAATATTAAAACATTATAGTTTGAGCAGTCCTTTATAGTCTCTCATTTTTCTTTGCAATTTTGATAAATGTCGTGTAGTTTCTCGACCTTATTTGAGTGGTTCCTACTTGATTATTGTAAATTTTGCTTGTGACAATAATTGTGTGTATGCAGTTGCGTAAAAAAACTTTGCAGCATGGCAGTCAAAATTGATATTTAATTCTAGTAAAAAAGTTTGCAGATTTGTAGCTATTCTGTTTTTTTTCCAGTTCAATGAATTGTTAGGGTTCAAGCATAAAGGAAGAAAGAGATTGCTATAGTTAAATTGATAATTATTAGCAAGTGCACCAGATGAATAAAACTAAGTTGAGTTTTTGAAGAACAAGATGAAGGTCATTGGTCAAGGTACTCAAAAGATGTTAGAAGACAAATGATATGTCTAGCTCCTAGACAACCCATCTGCAACTTCATAGTCTGTCTCACAGACTTGTTCTCCGCTGAGACCTTAAGACTGGTTCTTCATAGTAACTACACCTCTGTTACTGCAGAGTTCGACCTCTCTAGGTATATTTTTTGGTAGTAAACTTTATGGCCTAAATGAAGGGAGGAGAAGCATACAATTGTGTTAAGAGTGTAAGCCAGTAATTTGTTTTTTCCACTTGATCTCTAAGTCATGAGCAGAGCTGTCATTTGCTCACTTGATGCAGGTGTTAGTAAATTACCAATCAAAAAAAAAAAAAAAAAAAATTGAACTGCAATTGGTGAGCTGAATTTCGTCAAGTAGGTAGGGCTTTTAATATTCTCCACAGAAAAATTGGAAAGAGGGGGAAAGAAAAGAAGCAGATAGAGGCTTTCATCTTGCAGCTTGCTGCGTTGAGTTTCATACAACAGAAAGGCTGACAGCCAAAAATATTCTCGCAACTTTGGTGGGTTTAAACAAACCTTAATGTGGATTTATTGTCATCATTAATTTTGGGATAAGTGAGCATTTATGCATCTCGGTGCTGTCATCACTTGGCCTACATTTGGTTTTCTTCAAACCCTCAAAGCTCTGAGATAGAACCTAGGCTGCTTGTTATCGTTAATTGACCCCCATTGGCTACTGACTGGCCTTCTCTAAGGTCCCCTTGTTAAAATTTGTCCAGGATCTGTTCCCGGCACAAGTTGTTTCTAGTTACATGCTTGTTATGGGATGTTAAAATTCCTTCGGATTGGCAATTAATAGTTACATTGTTTGACAGTGCACCAGAACTCAGCTCGCTATGCCCCTGAGCATGCAAGATCAGCTGTGAAAGCAGAAAACATCCACCATCCTATAAGTTTGAGTTTGCCTAATGCATTTGCTAATGGTGGATCATTATTAAACCCAAGTATGCATGCTGCTGTTGAAATGCCTACTCATGCTAGTAGGCTTGATGTTCCACCAAATCTGCTATCTGCTCAGAGCTTAAATGTGGGTATGATTCACGGGATAAATGGGGGAATGATCAAATCAGAAACTGGATATTCAGGCAATTCTGCTTACATGTTCGAATCTGATGGAAATGTCCCAGAAGTGCGTCCAACAATCGGGGATGCATCTGTTGCATCTTACACTAGTGTAGAGTCCAATGCACAACCCTTGAATGAACAACTTCTGGATGCGGACACTTCTTCATATGGATTTTTAGGTCAGATTCCTAGAAATTTCAGTCTCTCAGACCTGACAGCCGACTTTTCTCAGAGCTCTGGTTTGTCCTCTCTCTCTCTCTCTCTCTCTCTCTCTATATATATATATATATGTGTGTGTGTGTGTGTGTGTGTGTGTGTGTGCGCGCGCGCGCGCGTGCATTTTTCTTTCTTTTGGCTCAGGATTACTGTTTTAGTTAAAGAGGCAACTGGAACTCAGCCAGTTTATCATGGATTAAAAGTTCAGTACGTAAGTATATCAGAAAAAGAAAGAAAATAGTTATCTTAGCGAAAATGCATAAAATATAAAACAAATAAACGTGCAGATGCTCTCAAAAATAGCCTGGTAGGTGGAAATGCTGATCCTGTTATGAGTTAAGTTGATGATGTCAACTCAAAAGTTGGGCATCATCTGTGTGCGTCAGTTTTTGTGTAGTTTTAATCAACTAAGGGTACGAACAGGTTCTTGTTAGCATTAGAACATGTGAATCTACGTCAGACTACGTGTATTGGTAGCTATGTTGTAATAATGTCTATAGTTCTAAAACATTGTATCTATGTTGTAATAATGTTTATAGTTCTACAAATGTCAGATATACTGGAGAGTTACCCTCGGTCACCCTTCCTAGCAACAGATTCTGAAAACTTCCTTGATTCTCGTGATAGGGGAGAACATCAAGGTTAGTCTTTTGCCAAACTTTTCATGTCTGTCATGTTGCAAAGATGAAGATTGATATTGGTATGTTGGCTTCAGGAGACAATAGAAGGTTGGATACTATATCGGAAGGCTTGAGTTATGAAGACTTTGGGAGTGAATAGTGGGTAAGCTATATCTACTTGTATTTTGTCATAAGAATATTTATATATCACAAAGCTAGTTGGCAACTTTGGTGAAAAAACCCAGATCCAAGTTCGGATCCCTTGCAATTAGCTACCCGGATTGCCTGGAATTCAAGAAGCTAATTGTGAGAGGATCCCTTATGGGACCCACCTGTCCGAGCACCTGCCCGAATAGGTGGGCCCATAGGGGTCCTCTTACACTTGCAATCTGGGCATGCAAGTGCACCTAATCTCAATCCAAAAAACCCTTTGTCCTCTTACACATTTTGTTACACTTCCTAGTCTTTTGTTAAAAAGTCCAATAGCACTTATTAACTGTTCATCCTGTGGTTTGTTTCTACAGGTCTAACAGCACCCCCAAGAAAAGAAGTGTTTGTATATAGCATTTTCGAACTGGAGAAACCAGATTTTAAACCCCTTAAAATGTGTTGATTGGCGTGTAGAAGTTCATGTACATTGCAATGTATTGATAATAGTCGACATTTGGAGTGCTTTTCTAGGAAAAGAATTTGACCCAAAAAGAAAAAAAAAAAAAAAAAAAAGAGAAAAATTAAAAGCAATAATGCAAATGGGTTTTTACTTTATGGGTGACCATGAAAATTTATGTAGGTGATTTTAACGGTCCTAGTCCAGAAACAAATATAGGTAATTTGGTATGCTGTTGGTGTTGATGGATTTGTGGACAGTTTAAACTAGTTTTTAGAATTGGAGGGAGAAGGAACTTGGTTTGCATTGTCAATCACTAGAATACTCATAATTAGAGTCGTTATATAAAATAACCATATTGGTGCTTTCTCTCATAATTTTTGGGTTTAAGCAAAATTAAGCAAGTCCCAAATGTCATACAGAACCTTATAAATAAATATTTATCAGCATTTCTAATTAGTTTATCATTAATAAGCTCCACGTGTGAAGTATATAGCACCTGTTACAAATAAAATTTTGTGGATAAAAACAGGTGGCAATTGGCAAGAACAAGATTCTCCATTTCAAGTGAAATAGAAAAATTATTTCACTTGTGCGTTTGGCAAAATCGTGATTTGGGTCTTTAAAATCATAGTTTAGCTTTTAAAATTGTACGTTTTCAACATAACACATCATTACCTGTGATTTGAAAATGCAGAATTAGTGTTTTTAAATAGCAATTTTTTTTAAAAAAAAATGTAATCCCAAACAATTAATTTTCTGCGATTTGATTTAAAATTGTACTTTTTGTCTATGAAATCGCAAAGTCAAATGCATTCCTAGAGCTCGTTTGGTAGTGCGTTTTTAAAGAAATAATCTATATTTTTAAACCAAATTGCAATTTTGGAGTGTTTGGAATTGCGATTTTAAAAACGCAAATTTTAAAATCGTGAAAAAATCCTATGTTATCAAAAGCCTGTGATTTTAAAAAGTGGTGATTTCAAAAACGCAATTTTTAAAATCGCACTCCCAAACGAGCTCTACTCTCCTTCAAACCTATTGTCCTTTGAACTTTAAAAAGGTATAATAGATTATCCAATTTCACTCTACCCCTTCGGTTAAATCTAGTAAAAAAACATAAAATAAAACATCAATTATACCCTTATTATTTTTTGTTAAAATATAATTATACCCTTAAATAATTTTTTTTTTTTAAAAAAAAAAAAACCCTAACCATCGAGCCATGGGTGTTATTCCAGGTGATTTTTTATATTACATTTTTTTTTATAGAAAAATGCTAATGATCAATAAGTTCTTTATATTTAACCTATATTCACGTATAAATTTAATAGATTAACCATTAAATTTTTGGGGTCTATCATTAACTTACGTAGAACTGACAGAGAGAGCAAATTGAAAGACTTATAATTATAGGTTAATTACAATTTTGTGAACTTTTTTTCACCTGATTTCACCCATAATTATTTTGATACAAGCAAAAGAGTTAACCGTTGAAGTAACTACTATTTTACCATAATATCTACCTAATTATTTTTTGAGTTTTAGAATTTGTATGAGATTGTGTTTGAGGAGTTTAAAAGTGTTTTTAATACTAAAAAAACCCATTTGAAGAATAAAAGTACTCGTTTGGTAAACAAATTAAAAACGCTTTTAAAGGTACAAAAAGTCTAAAAATAACCAAAACGCACTTTTGACAAAAACTTAAAAATAAAACTTTTACCTAAAAATATTTTTTAACTTAAAAACTTAATTTTTTAAACGTAATACCAAACAAACTCTTAGTAAAAATAGCATCCTTTATATGAATTTGCAATACGTTAATAATATGACAGACAGAGATAGAGACCATGCCTTTGACCCAACATTGACCACCATATCAACGACGGATGATAGATAGGGTAACGAAACGACGACAGTCCAAATTGTTTGATCTCCCAGGTCGGCCCCACCTTATCCACGTGTCAGTATTCCGCTCTATCACTTTCAGTAATTAAATAAAAAATAAAAAAAATAAAAAAACAAAAGCCCGGAAAATCCATTATAGTGTCACTAGTTGATCTAAGCGTTACATCATAAAAAGGAAACACTCTGCGTGACCTTCCCAAACTCCATCCAATTCCGGTAAGATCGACCCGAATCCCAAATTTTCTCGAATCCTCTCAAACTTCTGTCCTTATAATTTCAAATTTTCGCTGCGAAATGTTTTTTCCAAGTCGTATTGCGCCAATTGATTCATATCACGCCATATTCAAACCCTCGATTTTTTATTTTTTTATTTTTTTTTATTTTTTGTATATATATATATTTTTCGGATTATTATTATTTTTTTATCGGTGCGATCATGGCGGTGGTATTGAGATTTGTTTTTGACTCTCTGCGCATTAGGTTACGTGAAGCTCCGTGTGAAAAGCTGAATGGTGGAGCTTCGGCGTGCAAATTAAGCTCTGAATATATGTTCACAGGATCATGTTATAATTGGTGCTGGCGTTTTTGCGGGAGTATTGTTTGAGTGTGGAGCTGCCTCCGAATATGTCGAGCGGATCCGTTAGAAGGGTCTCGCGGCAAGATATACAACTAGTAAGCTGTTATTCTGCTTGAATTTCGAAATTGTTGTGAATTTTTGGTTTTGTTTCGGGAGTATTTTTCTTCTTTAATTGCTCTTCTGAATTGTGTGAAGAATAGAATGATGTTCTGATGAATGATTTTTTTTTTTTTTTTTGGCGCGTATATGTGTGTGATTTCAGGTGCAAAATCTTATAGAACGATGTCTTCAGGTATACATGAACCAGAAGGAAGTTGTGAAAACGCTTTTGGATAAAGCCAAAATAGAGCCTGGTTTTACAGAACTTGGTAATTATGAATACTTATTTGATTGGTGGGCGTTGCGTGCATTTTATTTTTATTTTTAATGTGCGAAACACATTATTGCCTTTTAATGCAACTGCTAGAATTTACCTATTTCTTGCTCTCCAAACGGCTAAAATTGCTGGATTCAAATTAATTCACTGATTTATTTTATTTTATTTTATTTTTTCAATTGAGATTTTTTTTTTTTGAAAAGTTAGTGTAAGAAGAGGTGGAAAATTAACTTCTAGAATTACACAAGTCAAAAAAGTTAAGAAAAGAGGAGAAACGATAGCATGTTGAAGGGCAGTTGCTGAAACAAATGCCTTCTAGTTTGCAGGCTGAAGCTTTACATTCATGCTGCTTTTGGGGATTTCTTTTACAGTGTTTAGGGTTTTTGTTAACTCAATTGTTCAAGACGGAGATACCCCATGTGGCTATGTTATGTGTTTATCAAGTAATTTTGACTTTTTAACTTTGAAAAGAATGTTGTATCTTAGAAGAACTTTTTTCTGATTGGCACGCTGGGTATTGAAGTCATCAGCCAACTTGTTGCATTTGGGGGTTGGTGTACTGCTACAATGTTATGACTCACGTCTTTTACTTGAAAAGACGATTACTTGTGTTGTTGATTCATGAATCAATGATGAGAAATCAAATCCAGTTGCATAAATCTCTCGGTTTATTTCGCTGTGGTTTCAAACTGATAAATTTGTAACTTCTGAAATTTGAAAGCATTTTTTTTTCCATTCTAAGTACTATATTTGTCAATTCATATGTATTTGTTGTGTCTTTCTTCCCTTCACAAACTTGGTAACTTGCTTGCCTTTCAGTTTGGCAGAAGCTTGAAGAAGAAAACCGAGAATTCTTCAAGGCTTATTATCTTCGTTTGATGGTGAAGCACCAAATAAATGAATTCAACAGGTTGCTTGAGCAACAGGTGCAGTTAATGCGTCAGATAGATCCAACTGGAGTTGCTTCATTACCTACTTCGAATGGATCTCATATCTCACCTTGTAAGACCTTATTCATGTTTACTAGTGATGGTCTTTTCTGTAATTTGTACAAGCCCATTTTGGCTCAGGGCCTTACTTGTAGGTTTAGTTGTATCTGTAGCTTTTAGTTTTTGTAAGTCGCATTTTACTGTTGTCAGTTCCTGTGCAGCCCGGATCTTCTTCCTTTTATTTCTTATTCTGTACCGCAAACCATATCCTTTTTGTTGCATCATTAAGAATCTCATGCCTGCATTTACCTCTAACCTTGGTCGCCAAATTAGCCCCAGAAATACAGCCTTTCAGCTTCTGCTGGAGTTTCTGGCTGCTTTCCCGAATGAAAATGTTTTTTTTAATCACTGGATAACTGACAATTTGCTTTGTCATTAAAAAAATAGAGTTCTTTTCTGCTCTTAGAGATGAATATTATAGCATTAAGACTTTTATTCTTCCCTCGCACATTTATTTTTCTATATTTCTTCTTTAATTCTTTCTTTCAATGTCATCTCTTTTATACTTGTGTACTAGTATTCAACCACACTTTTTCTTTAATAAATTTTCAAAATCTTAATGATAATAATAATTATTATTATTGTTATTATTGTTACTACTACCTTTACTAGTAGTAATAGTAGTAGTAGTATTAATTGAGGAACTTGGATGGTCACTAAAATTTTACCTTCTCTACAAAATTGAACACACAAGTGTCTCGGACCGCAGTTCATTCTGAAAAACCTATGTTTTATTATTAATGACTGTACTTTTTAATTTTGAAAGCAACTGTTTTAGGGCTGTTTAGTTGGAAGGAAGAAAAGAAAAGGAAAGACAAGGAAGAAGGGTTAAAGTTGCCCCCCCATTACCCAGTAATTTTTGAGTCTATGGTATATCTCTTGATTGCAATTCTTATGTGTTTGTATGGGTAATGGTGAAACTTGCAAACCTAAAAGAAAAAAAGTACAGTTTACTAAACTATGTAAAAAATTGGTGCGATACTATAAAAAGTGTCTCTAGTTCCTTTAAGTTTGAGAACATGCATAAAGTAGAATGATAGGAGACAGTCTAGAGAGAGAAATAGGAATAGTCTTCAATTTTATCTAGTCCAACTGTGACGTTAACTCCAGAGCCTGACCACATCTTGTCATTGTATTACTGTGATCATTCTGCCACTGTTGCTGTAATCTGGTGTCATTGTATCACCATGGGACTAATGTGCTGTAGGTACAAGATTGGTTGGTTATTTTCTAGGGTTTAATATTAAAACATTATAGTTTGAGCTGTCCTTTATAGTCTCTCATTTTTCCTTGCAATTTTGATAAATGTCATGTAGTTTCTCGACCTTGTTTGAGTGGGTCCTACTTGATTATTGTAAATTATGCTTGTGACAATATTTGTGTGTATGCAGTTGCGTAAAAAAACTTTGCAGCATGGAAGTCAAAATTGATATTTAATTCTAGTAAAAAAGTTTGCAGATTTGTAGCTATTCTGTTTGTTTCCCAGTTCAATGAATTGTTAGGGTTCAAGCATAAAGGAAGAAAGAGATTGCTATAGTTAAATTGATAATTATTAGCAAGTTCACCAGATGAATAAAACTAAGTTGAGTTTTTTAAGAACAAGATGAAGGTCATTGGTCAAGGTACTCAAAGATGTTAGAAGACAAATGATATGTCTAGCTCCTAGACAACCCATCTGCAACTTCATAGTCTGGCTCAGAGACTTGTTCTCCGCTGAGACCTTAGGACTTCTAACATTTTTCTGAACAGTAACTACACCTCTATTACTGCGGAGTTCAACCTCTCTAGGTATATTTTTTGGTAGTAAACTTTATGGCCTAAATGAAGGGAGGAGAAGCATACAATTGTGTTAAGAGTGTCAGCCAGTAATTTTTTTTTCCACTTGATCTCTAAGTCATGAGCAGAGCTGTCATTTTCTCACTTGATGCAGGTGTTTGTAAATTACCAATCAAAAAAAAAAAAAAAAAAATTGAACTGCAATTGGTGAGCTGAATTTCGTCAAGTATGTAGGGCTTTTAATATTCTCCACAGAAAAATTGGAAAGAGGGGGAAAGAAAAGAAGTAAATAGAGGCTTTCATCTTGCAGCTTGCTACATTGAGTTTCATACAACAGAAAGGCTGACAGCCAAAAATATTCTCGCAACTTTGGTGGGTTTAAACAAACCTTAATGTGGATATATTGTCATCATTAATTTTGGGATAAGTGAGCATTTATGCATCTTGGTGCTGTCATCACTTGGCCTACATTTGGTTTTCTTCAAACCCTCAAAGTTCTGAGATAGAACCTAGGCTGCTTGTTATCGTTAATTGACCCCCATTGGCTACTGACTGGCCTTCTCTAAGGTCCCCTTGTTAAAATTTGTCCAGGATCTGTTCCCGGCACAAGTTGTTTCTAGTTACATGCTTGTTATGGGATGTTAAAATTCCTTAGGATTGGCAATTAATAGTTACATTGTTTGACAGTGCACCAGAACTCAGCTCGCTATGCCCCTGAGCATGCAAGATCAGCTGTGAAAGCAGAAAACATCCACCACCCTATGGGTTTGAGTTTGCCTAATGCATTTGCTAATGGTGGATCATTATTAGACCCAAGTATGCACGCTGCTGTTGAAATGCCTACTCATGCTAGTAGGCTTGATGTTCCACCAACTCTGCTATCAGCTCAGAGCTTAAATGTGAGTATGATTCACGGGATAAATGGGGGAATGATCAAATCAGAAACTGGATATTCAGGCAATTCTGCTTACATGTTCGAATCTGATGGAAATGTCCCAGAAGTGCGTCCAACAATCGGGGATGCATCTGTTGCATCTTACACTGGTGTAGAGTCCAATGCACAACCCTTGAATGAAGAACTTCTGGATGCGGACACTTCTTCATATGGATTTTTAGGTCAGATTCCTAGAAATTTCAGTCTCTCAGACCTGACAGCCGACTTTTCTCAGAGCTCTGGTTTGTCCTCTCTCTCTCTCTCTCTCTCTCTCTATATATATATATATATATATATGTGTGTGTGTGTGTGTGTGTGTGCATTTTTCTTTCTTTTGGCTCTCAGGATTACTGTTTTAGTTACAGTGGCAACTGGAACTCAGCCAGTTTATCATGGATTAAAAGTTCAGTACATAAATATATCAGAAAAAGAAAGCAAATAGTTATCTTAGCGAAAATGCATAAAATATAAAACAAATAAACTTGCAGATGTTCTCAGTAATAGCCTGGTAGGTGGAAATGCTGACCATGTTATGAGTTAAGTTGATGATGTCAACTCAAAAGTTGGGCATCATATGTGTGCGTGAGTTTTTGTGTAGTTTTAATCAACTTAAGGCACGAACAGGTTCTTGTTAGCATTAGAACATGTGAATCTATGTGTATTAGTAGCTATGTTGTAATAATGTCTATAGTTCTAAAACATTGTATCTATGTTGTTATAATGTTTATAGTTCTACAAATGTCAGATATACTAGAGAGTTACCCTCGGTCACCCTTCCTAGCAACAGATTCTGAAAACTTCCTTGATTCTCGTGATAGGGGAGAACTTCAAGGTTAGTCTTTTGCCAAACTTTTCATGTCTGTCATGTTGCAAAGATGAAGATTGATATTGGTATGTTGGCTTCAGGAGACAATAGAAGGTTGGATACTATATCGGAAGGCTTGAGTTATGAAGACTTTGGGAGTGAATAGTGGGTAAGCTATATCTACTTGTATTTTGTCATAAGAATATTTATATATCACAAAGCTAGTTGGCAACTTTGGTGAAAAAACCCAGATCCAAGTTCAGATCCCTTGCAATTAGCTTCCCAGATTGCCTGGAATACAAGAAGCTAATTGTGAGAGGATCCCTTATGGGACCCACCTGTCCGAGCACCTGCCCGAATAGGTGGGCCCATAGGGGTCCTCTTACACTTGCAATCCGGGCATGCAAGTGCCCTAATCTCAATCCAAAAAACCCATTGTCCTCTTACACATTTTGTTACACTTCCTAGTCTTTAGTTAAAAAGCCCAATAGCACTTATTAACTGTTCATCCTGTGGTTTGTTTCTACAGGTCTAACAGCACCCCCAAGAAAAGAAGTGTTTGTATATAGCATTTTCGAACTGGAGAAACCAGATTTTAAACCCCTTAAAAGGTGTTGATTGGCGTGTAGAAGTTCATGTACATTGTAATGTATTGATAATAGTCGACATTTGGAGTGCTTTTCTAGGAAAAGAATTTGACCCAAAAAAAAAAAAAAAAAGAAAGAAATTAAAAGCAATAATGCAAATGGGTTTTTACTTTATGGGTGACCATGAAAATTTATGTAGGTGATTTTAACGGTCCTAGTCCAGAAACAAATATAGGTAATTTGGTATGCTGTTGGTGTTGATGGATTTGTGGACAGTTTAAACTAGTTTTTAGAATTGGAGGGAGAAAGAACTTGGTTTGCATTGTCAATCACTAGAATACTCATAATTAGAGTCATTATATAAAATAACCATATTGGTGCTTTCTCTCATAATTTTTGGGTTTAAGCAAAATTAAGCAAGTCCCAAATGTCATACAGAACCTTATAAATAAATATGGGAAAATTACAGTTTACCCTCGTAAAGTTGACAGAGTTTTTCAATTTGAACACCAAAGTTTCAATTTTTGCAATCTACCCTCCTAAAGTTCCAAATTTTTGCAATTTGACCAATTTTATCCAAAACTTTTCATATTGCCCTTAATTTTTATTTTTTTATTTTTTATAAAAAAATTTTAAAAAAATTCGTGGTGGCCGTAGCCATCCCTTTGGTCATCTGGTCATTTTTGCACCCCTAAATTTGTTTTCGTTTTCATAAAAAATAAAACAAATCAGGGGCAATATGGAAATTTTGAGATGATATTGGTCGAATTGAAAAAAATTGAAACTTTGTGGGGGTGGATTACAAAATTTGAAACTTTAATGTCCGAATTGAAAAACACTGTCAACTTTGGGGGGTAAACTATAATTTTCCCAATAAATATTTATCAACATTTCTAATTAGCTTATCATTAATAAGCTCCACGTGTGAAGTATATAGCACCTGTTACAAATAAAATTTTGTGGATAAAAACAGGTGGCAATTGGCAAGAACAAGATTCTCCATTTCAAGTGAAATAGAAAAATTATTTCATGGTCATATTATATTTCACAGTATTCAATGATTTGAGATATGGATTGGTGGAAGGAAGAGTTTCCACAATATTGTTGCCTTGGATATTTCCAAAATACTATAGCATTTACAGCTGCAATTTTTCTCTCAAATATGGGATACGTATCAAAAAAGCACCTGAAAAGTAATTTTTCAGAACAATCCAGACTAGCCCTACTAGCATGAGAACCATATGTTAATATTTGAAGGTGTTTCAGGTTTCCCTTACAGAGGCCCCGTTCTAAGTGCATTGTCTAAATCAGCAATTAAATCACTCACATCCTCGATCCCCACTGAAATACGAACAAGATCTTCAGTTAAACCTCTGGCCTCACGCACTTCAGCTGGTATGCTTGCATGGGACATAAAGCAGGGCATGCTTATGAGGGACTTCACACTCCCTGCACATAAAAACAATTACAAAAAAACGCTTATTTCTCATTTTCTCAAAAACTACTCTAAACTCCATGTTAACACATGATTCCAACCAGATATCTTGCAAGGAGGCAGCAATACATTTGAGACCATTGTCAATGGTATCTTATCAAAACAATACATATCAAGTTTATGTATCACACGCTAACGCATCTCCTACTACTTTTTTTTTTTTGATAAGTAACGCATCTCCTACTACTTGCAAGATACAATTTGAAATGTACTCAAATTGGATGCTCAAGTCAGTTTTGTAGGACCTAATTCTCTTTCAGTTGTATACTTCCAATATCAAGAGAAATTATTTTTGAAGATGATGCGTGAGAAACCACGTGATTTTTTTCTTAGTGAGAAATTGACAAACTCCATAACTTTGAATTGATAAATTTTTTATTTTTTAGCAAATTCATGCGCAAACCAAGTACATATGATATATACAACAGAAAAACACCTAGCAAGATCAAGAACGAGGAAAGAAAGCACAAAAATTTATAGAGTTAGAGATATTGAGAAGGGCGTTAACAGAGATCCATTCAAAAAGGATTTAAGAAACAAAGTTGTAGCTCCGAATTCGTCTTCTCGCAATCCCCAAAATTTCGAGAATTTTTTTCTCTCCAAATGTACCACATTAAACAAGAAGTGATAATATTCCAAACAATATTAAAATCATTCTAACAAAGCCTTCCTTTCCAACACGCCAAAGCTCCACCACTCATTTGGGCATAACACACTCTACCCCGAACATTTGAAAAACCAAATTTCACAACTCTCACAATATCATAGTGAAGAAGTATGCGATCTAGAGTTTTCTCACTCTTTTTACACATATAACACAAATCCATCACTATGATGTAACACTTGCAGAGATTATCCAAATTTTTGTCAATGCTACATATTAACATGGTGAAATTTCAAATTTAAAAGGAAACATGTGTTTACCAATTTTCAAAGACATGAAGAAATAACTCACCCTTATTTTCTCAATAAAGAGAACATTACTTATTATGCATTTTTTTCCTGGCATTCTTTTTGTTCCATGTTCCAGAATCTAACATGACACTGCAAAAATGTACTAGACAAGTGCAAATGCAAAGCACATAGAAGTATCACACAAAGAGACAGTTCGGTGGAGAGAGAGAGAGGGCACATTGGTAGATTTAAAATTGGGGCTGGTTTGCATCTAAAAACTAGGAGACATATGAGTTCCTGCGTAATATAATAATCAAGATGGAACAGTTTCAGATTGTCATCAGTTTTCTTTAACCATGTAATGATACCTTAGAAGCTGATCATGTAAAATTAAAATTTTCCCTTTCATGGTCTGTTCATTCTTTTTCATTTTTTTTAGCGCGGAAATTTAGGTGGGAAAGATGATTACCAAAACTAACAGTTATGCTGAAGTACTTGGTAGTCTCAACAATATGCTTTGAGAGTGCAAGTGAACCCGTTAAAAAGCTAAGCACAGACCCTGCACCCTTTGCCTGCAAGAGGTGAACATATAAATATCTGCCAGTGGGTAGAGGTTATTGCAGTATCAATCTCAGAAATCCATCTAATTACAGTACCTGAGAATAATGCAAGCCATGTCCAGGATGATCAGGAAGACCGGCATAGTAAACTTTCTTCACTCGTGGATGGGACGCAAGAAATTCAGCAATCTTTTGAGCATTCTCCTATCAAAGATGCAAACGCAGCTGTTTTGAGCAAGAAACCCAAAGCAACAGAACACAAAGCAGAAGACCAAAGGCAGCACAGAAAGAAATCATTTCCATTTCAAGAATGATTATAATGAGTTTAGCATTTGGAAATCATATTAAAGTTAGCAGGAGTTAATAAAGACCCACGAAAGAATTCACAAAATAGAGGCTCAGTATATTCCTGGCACTCATCATATGTTAATATTTATAGAAGTAAAATACATCATTGTAGAGGAAAGGACAGCTGATACAGTACTCTAGAAATAGGGACACCTGATCCATTCCCTTTTTATTAAAATATTCCAACGTACAGCCTTATTCTTTTAAGGATAAGTTAGAAGAGTCGTATTGGAAATTTGAGATGAGAAAGTATTAAATGACTTGTTTTTCTAAAAGTGTGTATCTGGAAACTTGCGCAAACATTATGGAACAGAGGCATTATAAGATATTTACTAACTCTACAGTCTATTCCAATGCTGTAACTAAACAAATCAATAGGAATATTTCATCAAAAAAAAAAAAAAAATCAATCAATAGGAATAATAATTGTATTCCCAGGGATACTGATTCCCTATTCCTAATGTATCTTGATTTTGCATACCATTTGAACCAAACAATGGTTATGTCGAAAATCCTATAAATACAACAACAAATAAACAAAGGCTCAATATCCTTTGAGGTCTTTCGAAAGAAAAATATAAAAGGGTTTTTAAAGAAGATTTGAAATAGCACCTGTTGCTTTTCAACTCGTAATGCCATTGTCTTAATTCCTCTTAAACAGATCCAACAGTCAAATGGAGCTAACCCAGAGCCTTCTGCATTTTGTAGGAAATACAAGTCTTTTGCCAAGCTGTAAAATATGAGAACAGTGGGTGAGGTTATAGAAAGAGATGAAATGAGAATAAGTCTATAATAATAAATTTAGGACAAAATACAAAAATTAAACAAGAAAAATGATTGCACAAGAATAAAAAGTTATAACATATAATACCCAAGATAAAACACGATTACCAGATACTAGAGCATAGAGCATGAGGAGAGCAGTAGTAAGAGCATGTGAATTTCAAATTGAACCTAAGGTACACATGCATTTGTCCTAATGTACACAGATATGGCACTTAACAAGTTATGAAACAGATAGTATAACAATTGTTAATACTTTTAGGTTTGTAGTACAGCGATAATCAATGGATTTGGGGCAATGAATGTATTTTACCACTAAAGCCCAATTTGTTGTCAACCTTGAAAATTAAGAAGGCAAAGAGACAGAATCTAAATCCCCTTATTCCTCGTATTGCATAACAGTTTGTTCCTTGTGGTTTGAAGGGTGGGAGATTTTTACACTCTCTCTCTCTCTCTCTCCCTCTCTGTGCCTCACACACACACACACATGTAACACAAACATACAAAGGACAACAAACAGGGAATCTAGACTCACTCTAACCATCAAGGCAGTGTATTTAACCACTAAAGCCCAATTTGTTGTCAACCTTGAAAATTAAGAAGGCAAAGACACAGAATCTAAATCCCTTTAATCCTCGTATTGCATAACAATTTGTTCCTCGTGGTTTGAAGGGAGGGAGGGAGGGAGGGAGATTTTTACACACACACATAGGACTACAAACAGGGAATCTAGACTCACTATAACCACCAAGGCAGTGTAAAAATCTCTCTCTCTCTGTCTCTGTCTCTCTCACACACACACATACACATAGGACCACAAACAGGGAATCTAGACTCACTCTAACTGTCAAGGCAGTGTAAAATGTCAACCAGACAACATTAAGAAAAAAATTACAAGTAAAAACACTAAGGGCACATTTGGTATGCGGAATGACTATTCTATTGAGAAAGGCTATTAGTAGGAATGTAATAGCTATTCCTATTCATTAGTTTGGTTGTAACAGTAAAATAGAACCCTGAATATGTATTCAACTGTTTGGTACAGTGCAATACACTGGTGAATGGAATCATATCACAATCAAATTTCCTAAATACTCTTATAATACAATTCTAATTTACACTTTTATAGACTTTTTTTTCTTTCATTTTTTTAATCATGTTTGAACTAGTTTTTTCTCAATTCATGCCACACAAGAATACCCAATATAATCAAAATTCATAACCAGAGATGTCCCATGATTCTATTTGGGCCCCCACCATCTTGTCCAGAAGTCATGCGTACAGCCAGAATCTCTTCGTCTACAAACTGATCCTTCTTTGTTTCAAGAAGACAAAACTTCTCAGATATAAAACAGAATCTCTTCGTCATCATCTTTGTTGTCATTTTAGAATTCACCTTTGTTCACTTTTCCAATCAATTAGGAAGTGTGTTTTTTTTTTTTTGGCCAATCAAATTCCATTGAGACAAACACAACAAATGGAAGTCTACAAGCCTGGTACAATTTGCCGACTTTTCTACCAGTGCATCAAGAAGGATAGAGGAGATTGAAATTTTCTGAAAAATGACAGCTAGATTATGGACAACAAAGTTGAATTTCCCACGTATCTTCTTGAAACACCAACACTCCAGCTTAGACAAAAGGTGTGTAGTATCTAAAATAAGTGGTTGATCCACCAGCTCTAAAATAACTAGAGGGAAACTAGCAGTTTGAGCAGTCCATTTCATGAGGCAAAGAACCAAATTTTCCATGAGAATGGGCGGTAATTCCAAATGGGTACCCAGCAGAAGCGGTACTCATCTTGAAAAACAGAGACCAAACTCTCCACAACTAATCAATTTCAAGAAAAGAGCACAAATTGAGAGCTCGCTTGCAGGAATGCAAATGAAGAGTGTCAATGTGGAAATACTCCATATTTTGGGGGTTGATAACGTCCAAAAATGTAATGATGAGACATGAAAAGCCACATAATATGTTTTTGATAAAAAACGATTGAGTAAACATATGGGACAAGAATTTGAGCAACAACTACAGAGGAGATGAATAAAGCATAGGTTTTGTACACCGAAGAGATTCAAACCCAAAAAATAAATCGAATAGCAGAGTTTCTCAACAGCCATCTTAGCAGCGACTGATGAAGGGAATTCCGTTAAGAACAAAAATAGAGAAGATTGATGAAGAGATTGAATTTTTACCTCTGAATCAATTTGAGGAGACATTAATAGGAAAAAAAACCATGACGAAGAAGTATTGGGGGGGGGGGGGGACGACGAGAAAGAGAGACAAAAAGAGTCCATACCTCGAAGAGGGACGGGCGAGAGAGAGAGAGGAGAGAGAGATGGACAAGAGACATTGAGGGCTTTTGACTCAATTATAATTGGGGTTCTATTCCCAACAAGAAAGGAATAGTTATTCCTCTCCTTTTTGAGAGGAATAGCTATTCCTCATTTTGCAGAATAGTTATTCCTGGAAATAATAAACTAACCAAACAACGGAAAAACTATTCCATTACCGGGGTCTATTCTACATACCAAACGTACCCTAAGTCATTAGATGAATCAATATATATGTTGTATCTTAATTCCATTACAAAATTATCTCAAGGACTAAACAAGAAATAGCATAAGAACCAAAGACTTTGACAACTCCTGCAGGAGGGACTGGTAAAAAGGTGTGTTCAATGCTAGACAATATGAGTACTAGATAACTCAAACAAATAGATTAATTCTTAATCAATTTTTCATAATGGCGTTGAGTTTTCTTTTCTTTTATGTTTTGGAACCAAGTGGAACTTGCACCAGGCCACCATCATGAAGAGCTACAAATTTTGAGCTACAAAATTATCCTCTTAAGGTTTTCAGAACATAAATACATCAAAGCATGCTATTTTAGCCAGCAACGAGGTTAACACTCACTTCCAAATGGGTCATTAATTTCCAACAAATGAAATGAAAATAGTAGGAAAAATAAAAATAAAAAGATGTATGCTATATGTTAAAATCTGAAAGCACCGAGCAAGAGATACAACCTTTCCCCTCTCACAGCAAGCACACCTGCCATTAGATCACTATGTCCAGCAATAAATTTTGTAGCCGAGTGCATAACAATATCTAAGAGGAAGAAGGACCAGTAAATATACAAGATTCTAAGGAGAAATATCTGAACTGGTAAAAACCAACTTTACATCTATAGCATTTTGATAACCTGCTCCAAGTGTCAAGGGTTGTGACAATACAGGGGACATTATACTATTATCCACCAACAGAAGAGCACCGTGTGCATGAGTCATCTCTGCTATTTTCTGAAAAGTGATCAAATACCCAATAAAAAAACATTAGAAAGAAGCACCTTCCCATATTGGTTATGATTTTATCAACTGACAGAAACCTAATACGGAAAAATGTACCGAAAGTTCTTATTAAATAAGATGAAGGAACCAATCATAAAAATAAGTAACAAAGATTCACATCTACAAAGAAAAGTCTAGCTTTTAGTTTTATGAACACATCTCCCAACACTATCAGCAATACTGTTCAATTGCCAAATGCTATACCACAATCAAGCATAGTCAACAATAAAATAATTACAACTGATGATGAATCACTTTTAAGGGAAAATATGGTCTCATGGATCATACTTAAGACTTTAAAGGATAAATTATACCAGACTTAAAAAATTTAAGGTTGCCCTCCCGCGGGATCCACTTTCCTTAGAAGAGCATTCGGAGAAAAAAGACTCCTTCGAAAGTGGCGTTTTTTGTGTGGATGACGGTATTAGCAAAGATTTTAATTTTGGGCAACCTAAGAAAGTGGCACATTAGTGTTGGATTGGCGTTGCATGTGCAAGAAGCAGGGAAACCATAGATCTTTTTCTCCACTGAAGTGGCTAGAAATTTTTATGGGTTTTGATTTTTCGGCTTTTTGGTTTAGAATGGGTTATAGCTCAAAGGGTTGCAAAGTTGTTGGTGTGCTGGAGAGATCAGTTAGAAAGCTGTTGTAGATCAAAAGCCTGGAGGTTGGCCTCTTTTTGCGAGGAATGCTCGTAATTCAAAGATTGTGAGAGAACGGTGTTAAAGAGTTTTTATTTTTCATTTTTTTTATAAATAAATGGAGTTCATTAAAAACTAAAGGGCGTACCCAAGTACATAGGAAGTATACAAGAGAAACACCTAACCAGAAAAAGAAAAGTGATAAAAAAAGACATGAAATTTAAAAATATGAAAACAATCATCAGCAGCTATCCACTGAAAAAGGGTATGAAAAAAGGACTTCAACTCCACCACCGTCCTCTCGCTGTCTTCAAAGTTCCGGTCATTTCTTTATCTCCAAATGCACTACATCAAACAAAGTGGAATCATCTTCACAAAGCTTCACTTTTAGAATTGCCAATCTTCCTTCTCCAACAAACAAGGAGATCTCTCACCTGATGAGGCACACTAAGCTGAAAAAGCCAAAAATAGAATACCATAAGACACTAACTATCTCACAATGTAGTAAGAGGTGGTCAACTATTTTCCCACTCCTTACACATGCAACACTAATCTAGTACAACTATTTTCCGCTTTCTTAAGTTGGCCACTGTGAGGATCTTACCTAAAGCAGCAGACCAAGCGAAGAAAGCCACTCTCAAAGGGGCCCTTCTCTTCCAAACACAACTCCAGGAGATGGGATTATTTCATGGGGGATTAAGACATTATAGAACGATGTTACCTCGAAAAACCCTTTCTTGGAGGGGTTCCAACTAAGCTTGTCAACACAATCCCGATTCAGCTTTAAGAAATACAACTGATCAAAAAATGAAGCGAAAAATTCCAACTTGCAATCTTGTGCGGCTCTAACATAATTAACATTCCACATAGGATGATCAGCCACAAAAGCATTCTTAAGGTAAGCAATGCTATACAACTCCGGAAACGCTGCCTTAAGGGATCGTTTCCCACACCACACATCATGCCAAAAGCTAATCTTGGAACCGTCACCCATCTTGAACCTAGTAAATTTAGAAAACTCCTCCCAACCCCTCTTAATGAATTTCAAAGACCCACTCCATAAGACCCAAAGACTTCATTAGAGCACCACCCACCCCTCCTCTTAATGAATTTGACCTCTTCACCCATACGTCCCCATAAGAAATCTCGCTTAGCTTCTCAATTCAACTAGCAACACAAGCCGGGAGAGGAAACATCGACAAGAAGTAGACAGGAAAGTTTGACAAAGTGCTCTTGATTAAGGTAGTCCTACTCCCTTTAGACAAGTAAAACCGCTTCCAACTAGCCAAACGACGCTCAACCTTCTCAATAATGACATTCCAAATAGGCTTGGCTTTAAAAGAGGAACCCAAAGGAAGACCAAGCTACTTCATAGGTAAAGACAAGACCCTACAACCGATCCTAGCCAAACCTTCTATGTTATTGATGAAACCTACGGAAACCAATTCTGACTTAGCCAAGTTGATCTTCAAGCCTGAGATAGCTTCAAAACACAAGAACAAGCATCGGAAATGATTGAGGTGATTTGAGTCTACCCCACAGTAAATTAGATGTCATCCACAAATAGAAGATGAGAGGTATCAAGCCCACCAACATTCCCAGTCCCCATAGAGAAGCCAAACAACAAACTCCCACTAACTGAAAAAAAAAAAAAAAAAAAAAATCATCCTACCCTAATCCTCCATCACAATGCCAAACAACATAGAAGACAAAGGGTTATGTCCAAATCTCTCTATATTTGGATGACGGCTTACAACAACTCCTGTTTTTCTAATTTTTCAGAGGTTTTGGATGTGCTCTTCTTCCTCTCCCTAATCGGGGGTCTCTGTACAATTCCCCAAGGCTACTATCCTTCTTTCCTGATTTTCCTAGTCATCTAATCAGTCTTATTAGTGACCAATTATTGAAAGTTTCTTTAGATGAAAAATCATTTTGAATATATATGCTGTCATACTTCGTATTGGCACATAACCGATCATTAATTGTATCTGTTTTATAATCACAAACCTAAAGGAATGGCGAGTCGTTTCCACAAATAAAGAGGTAAATCTCTTATATTTTCCCAAACTTTCAGGGAGGTTGGTGTAGTTTATTTAATTTTAGAGCTTCAAATCCCTAGAAGAAAAAAAATCTTATTCTTATCATATTGGAAAAGTATGGAAGGTTCATATATAGAGGAAGAACCAACAGTATAATTGATTCTATGTCCTTGGCCAATGAATTATTACTTGACACAATTGATCATTATAGAACTCTCTCTCTCTCTCTCTCTCTCTCTGTCTCTCCCTCTTTCAACCATGAGATTAAGTAAATTTAGTCGCAAAACCTCCTGACTGTAGAGCCTTTTTTAAAAACGGACACTTTGGTGAGAATTTAGACTTTAAAATGATAAACATATGGTAAAGGAGAATCTCAAAGAGAAAGTATTTACTAAAAAGAATGCAGATAATTTGTAGGCTTTGTATTAATACAAATCCAGGTTTATATCAGCTTCTATGACTCTCATCAGCTTCAGGAAGCTAGATGTCTATTTCCATAGAGGAAATATGGTTTTCCTCTTATTTTGTAAATCCTAGTGTAAACAATGATTTGAGCCTGCCATGTCGTCCTTGATAAATTTAGAAGCTCTGTTTATTATCCAACAAAATAGAATCAACAAAGAGATGCATCCAATGTCCACACAGTCTGCAACATTCTTTACATTACAAACCCTGTTTCTGAACTCTTAGATTTAAACCTCAAAATCTAAATATCTTAACAGTTAACCATAAAACAAAATCACAAACCATAGAATAACTAATTACGAGATATTCAGAACCAGAAATTCAGTCTGAAAAACTAATGCTTTTTTAAATCTCTAAAAGTTGAAGTCATCCTGCACGAACGTCTCAGTTTATGTCTTAAAATTTGAGTACTAATTCAATATTTTTTGTGGTGAACCTACCACCAATGTAATGATTATATGTTGTTTCTTTAACTCTTATAAAATCTAAATCCATAAACAAAGAATCCTTTAAGAGCCTAAAGAAACACAAACCATGACAAATGAATGCACCATGCATCCTCAGTCTTATCATAACCGGCCAAGTGGCAGTAATTTCGAATCTCAGACTCCATCCAAAGATGATTTCCACCAAAGAGAACGTTCCTCGGTATCTTGGCCACCTTCTCAAGCAACATCACCAGGAAGGCACTTTATTTCACATAACATATAAGCTATTAAGCATCATATCTTGGCAGATGAATAGCCCAATAATCTATTTCTCTTCGTTGCATAGGGGCTTGCCACAAATAAATAACCAAGTATAGTAGTCAATAACTAATTTCATGATTTAGAACAAGACATCATACTCTAATATCAGATATTTGCAGTCGAGGGTTGGTCGGACTCTCCAGCCACACAAGCTTTGTGCTTGGTCCAATGGCAGCCAAAACCTCATCCAAATCAGTTGTATTTACTCGCCTGCATGTTGCAAGCTTTCTAAAGTTAAATATCACTTGTAGTTGAAATATGAAGAACAAAAGAGAAAGATATACTAACTTCACCACTATTCCTTTTTTTGGAATTACTTTTGACAGCAACCGATCAGAACCACCATACAGGTCATCTCCAGCAACAATTTCCTCACCTAAAATGTCAGTAAAATGAAAATTTTCAGACATTTGTGACAATTTGCAATCAGCAACTAACAGAAAATAGAATAAGGATTTTTTTTTTTTTTTTCCAATGAGTTAGTGCATACAAAGAGTAGCACAAAAAATAATTAAACCTGCACAGACAACGGATTTTTGTAACCCCAAAGGACACAAGTCCAGCTAATATGATAGCACTGAATATTCCTCTGAGAATCCAATACATGTATGATATGAAACTTCAAGAAACTTAAATATAAGAAATTAATGGCACTGAGAAGAACCAGTTCCAACAAGATGAGAAACAGCAGCCAAAGCAGCCATTCCACTAGTGAAGCAAAATGCTCGATCTGCTTTATCAAGCTTCGCCAGAAGGCTAAGAAACAGAGAGTTTAAAGCTCATCAGAAACAATGAAACAGAAAAAAGAACAAGACAAGTCCATTTAGAGATTGACAAAGCTGATTCAACTGCAGTTGTACACCAAGCAAAAAGTCTCACCTTTCTAGAGCATCCCGTGTAGGATTCCCACTCCTGGTATAATCATAGGGGCCATTTTCTGTAGCTGAAGGCTGCATAACAGAGTATTAAAGACATGGTTTAAGTCAGAAAAATAGATTGAGAAAGCAGGCAATCAAGATACCGTAGAACATAGATAAACACGTAGGATTGATGCATTGAGCACACTCCTCATATGATATATAGACCCAGTGTCCAGATGGGTTTAAAACTTCAGTTTTTATGCATTCTACCCATTCAAAAGAACTGTCCTTGTGTGTGTGTGTGTGCACACGTGTGCTTATGTTTGTGTTTGTGTTGTGTGCCAAGATGATTGTAGTTACTTCACTCTTTATTCAGTCCATCTAAAAAGTAAACAGATAATTTTAGTGATTTCAACTTCTAACTCTCAATAAACATTGGGGAAAAAGGATTTTTGAAATTTGGGAAAGGTTTGACAACAATTGAGTATGCATTGATAAACTTCAAATGGGCTTGGACAGGGAAAAGTAGCAGCAAAAGGAAACCTAAATCGCATTGGCAAAGAAGTTAAGGAAAGTGTGATATAGATTGAAAATAGGAAAAGTTAAAGTACCCCTATAAAAACAAAGCGCATTAGAAGAAGAAAAGAAATTATATGAGAAGGAAGAGAAGACCTCCTTCAAGATGAACTACAATTACAAAGTGAAGAGTACAAATGAGATACACTAAGGAGACTCCTAGATTGGAGACGATCAAAGGTCATCCATGAACTTCCTTAATCCACTTAATGACATCACCAGGTACCCCTTTCACAGAGTGAATCAGATTAAGTTCCTAGCTTTTCCTTCTTTCCCACCCAATAAAGCACACAACTTGCTGTAACAGCACAAAATTGCTCAACAGCTCGAATACTTTCATAGTCCTTAATAACTCCCAAGGCATATTTACCCAGGATACTCTTTCTCTCTAATTCACACACACAAACAAAGGATTTAACCCAATAGTTCTAATTACATAAACATAATTTAAGCTGCATAGTCATGATCGTGCACTGCATTTTACTTCTTCAATTAATAAAACTCAGGTCCTTCTCTTCCAAGCCATATTTACTCTCTCTCTCTCTCTCTCTCTCTCTCTCAACAATCCAATTATAAACATAATTTAAGTTGCATAATCATAGTCCTCTCTCTCTCAACAATCCAATTATAAACATAATTTAAGTTGAATAATCATAGTCCTTATCGCAATAGGATTGAATCCAATAGTTTTTACTTTATAAAAAAAATTAAATTCCATAATCATGGTCCTGAACTGCATTTAACTTCTTGAATGAGTAAAACTCATGTCCCTCTCTCCTGAATACTAAAAGAGACAAAATTTTGTGAGAATTTCTCAAGTATCACCTGCTTAAAAGTAGCTGTTTGGTAAAGTGGTGTGCTCATTGCTTCGTAAGGATCAGACTTGTTCTCAAAATTCAGCAGCATTGTTGAAATACTTGGCTCCTTCACCTCCACTTCTGCACCAACAAACCCAAACAACAATCACAAATATGATGAAAGCCATATATTTGGATAGCATCAAGAAAACAACATATTTTGAAGCATAAATACAACACCACACATACCATTTAAGCACTCTGCAACACCGTCAACCAAAGCTGATGTTTTAACATCCATTTCTCTGTCCATCGAACAACTCAGTTTGAATGATCTCCCAACCAACCGGTTCCCCTCAAAAGCTGCCAATTTATTGAACCCAAAACCTACCAAAAAGTCCCTCGACGTTAAACCCTGAACAAACACCAATCAGAATTAGAATCAAACCACCAAAACGTTCGGTTAATTGCCCTGAAAACCGAGGAAAACAATTAGAAAAAAAAATAATAAACAATGATGACAAATTGGATGCTAAATTTTTCGATTGTTTCTTTCAAAAATAAAAAATAAAAAATAAAAAAAAATAAAAATGATTTCAAAATGATTTTATAGTTATAGTTTTCTCCATTTCCTCAACCAAAACAATAAAACCTGGACTACAACATTTTTTGCTTTTTTTCTTTTCCTACATTTTCTCCTCAAATAGGCAGGTTAACCCAGATGACTTATAGATAAAAAGAACAAGACTTAACCCAAAACTCCGAGGCTTGCCAAGAAACTGGACGGATCTCTAAAATTAAACAAGTTTGAATTGCAAGTCATATATTGCATTAGTTTTCAAAATATCGAAAATGCAGTTCAACTAAACAGAATCGCCACATCATTTTCAAAAGCATGGATGCTACAACGTAAACCCAATTGTCAAAAATGTTAATTTTACTGCTTTCCCACAATTTCTCAGCGACCAAACAGAATCCATTTTCATATGAACTACGCCAATCTCAGGCTCTATACATCTATAAGACAGCGAAGGCTTGAATTCCAGCACAAGTTTATAAGGAAGTCTTAGGACTCTTACGCGGTCGTTGAGATCAGTGGTGACGGGGCGAAAGAAGGGCCTGAGAGAGCTTGAAGACATGGAAGCCATGGTTGAAATGGAAGGAGCTAGGGTTTTGTGGGCTTTGACTGCTTGGGGAGTGTGCAGGAGCCAATGCGTTTATAGCTGCTGTACACAGACGCCATTTCAAGTGTGGTACATCCGGGGAATTATATTTGTTTACTCTGTCTGATTCGGGATGTACCAAAGTGGCTCCTGTTTCTTCGCAACCGGTTGGCTTTGAGTAACGCTGAAGGAGAATTATAGTTTTTTTTTTTTTTTTTTTTTTTTTTCTTGGTTTTTAAAATTACTTGTATATCAAAATCTAATAATAATATTTTAAATTCAATAGTGATTTTAAAATGTCACCTCACATTTAGGTCATATTTAGGAGGAGGTAAGAAGAAATTGGGTCTTCTTTCTAACATTACTCCAACTGGTTACCAATGGTCCAAAGTTCCGTGGACACGTGTGGGTCTAGTAGAGATAGAAATTAAGTGCGTACAACTACAAGCAGTTATGAGATAGAAATTAAGAGCGTACAACTACAAGCAGTTACGGTTAATGATTATTTTTCTAACTGCAACCGTAGTAAAGTTTAGAGTCTGTTTGAGATTGTGTTTGCGAAAGAGACATTTTAAGTCAAAAAGTGTTTTTAGGCAAATGCTTCATTTTTAAGCTTTTGCAAAGTGCGTTTTGGCCATTTTAAAGCATTTTGGACCTTTAAAAGCACTTTCAATTACTTTGACCAAACAAGTATTTTTTTTTTTCTTTAAATAGACTTTTTGAGTATTAAACGCACTTTTAGACCTCTCAAATGCACATCCAAGCAGGCACTTAGTAGTCGTAACCGCACCGCTTTAAGCTGTTTGCGGTTTTGAAATAACCGCCAAGTTAGCGGTTATTGAAATTAAAAACCGCACCGCATAAACCACTCTTTAAGTATTGGCCTTTTAGGAGTATTTTAATGTTTTGAGCCTACCTTGAGTCTCATTTTAGGGCCTATTTTAAATAGTTTTGGGCCTTTTCTTTTTAAAGGTTGATTGTTTTAGATGAAAAAAAAAAAGTTTTGGGCCTGTACATATATTTTGAACATTCAATTCTTGATCAACAATGCAGTAATTTGTTCTAACCAAATAAAAATTAGATTATTATGCATCACAAGTAGTTTAGCACAGTTGTTCTTTGTGAATGAAGCATTAGAACTCAGTTAATAGAATTTAAAATACAAAGAAGAAGCACAGAGTGGGATGGGATTGCGTATAAAGTATAAACAACAATGTTGTGAGAATTGGAGCAACAGAAAAGTTTCCTGCTCAACCATGGAAGGATCACAAAATGCTCAAAAATGTTCCTGCAAGCACTCCTAACAAACAATATAGAGAAAAACTGACCTACATGTGTATGTTATATGTAACCTATAACAATATTTCTTTTTATATTATTTTGAGGTAATTCAGTTTTGTGTTATGTGAGAAATTCATAATATTTTGGAAGAAACAAAAAAAAAAAAAATCTGTTGTGTGATTCTTTCTCTAATATCATAAAGTCATGTGAAAATTAGAGGTTTTTACTTACGACTTTGTTATACAAAAGCTGGGGGATCACAACACGGTATCCGCGAGTGTTTTGCTCTAATGGCCATCGGAGTTGACTATACCTATGACACGAGCAACTTTAAAAAAAATAAAAATTAAAAAAAATTATAACACACTATAAAAAAATATTGTTTGAAAATTTGTAGATGTTAAGTTATTAACCTTTATCCACGGCTAGTAGAAAGCAGCACTTAGGGGTGCTCAAACGGTTATATTCGACAGTTATTGACTATAACCGCAACCGCCTTGGGCGATTATCGATTTTTAATAACCGCAATCGCTTAGGCGGTTAGCCGTTATTCAATTCAATAATTGGCAATTTTATAACTGCTTTTTTTATATGGCCTTTTTAAGTGTTTTGAGTCTTAATTGGCTTATTTGTTGGGCTTATTTTAAGGGTTTAAGGCCCAAAATGTTTTTTGGGCCAGTCAATGTTTTTGAATAAGGCTTAGCCCAAAACATCATACACCACATTATATATTTCATATATATAGTTATAAATAGCCAAAATCCATTAATCTAAATACAAATGAAAAAATTAAAAAGACAAAATCCAAATGGAAAATGGCCCAAAACCAAAACAAATATATATTTTATTTTATTATAAAATATTTATATTTATATATTTATATTTAATAACCGCCTACCAAAACGGTTGTGGTTAGTAGTTATAAGAGGTTAGTGGGGCGGTTATAACCACCCTCTTTGAGCAGCCCTAGCAGCACTCATCATTGTATAGAGGAAGAAGGAAAGCAATTAAGACCCCACCAAATATAGAACCCATAAAGAAAATGGGAGGCCCATTTGGCAAGCTTATCCAGCTAAGGAAACAAATGAATGCCGTTGATCGTCAGATTAGGATGAAAGAAACACTTGTTGATTAAAATAGTGTGCTCCATTTTTATTTTTATTTTATTTGTTTTTTTAAAAAAGGGCGACTTCATGTAGAGGTCTGTTGTGTGCCCTTAAGTAGATAAATAAATTAAGTGTAAGAACTATCTTCTTAAGAGATTAAGGAATGTAAGGCTTGTAAAAGCCTATCTATGTTTATGCTTATGCTTTGGATAAACTATGTTGTTTTGGTTTGAATATTTGTTGATTAAAATGCTTGATACAAAACTATGCCACCACGACGTTATCCTCTCCGTAACAACAATTAAGAAGCACCTTACTATGAAAATTGTGACAGTGAATTCTAACCTCCTCATGTGCATCCACGTCCACCTCCACCATTTTACAATGGTGTACACCAGCCTTGGCCCAATTTATGGCTGAGACTACTAGACAATTTGTGGAGGTAGTTGCGTGAATCCCTCAACCCGTAAATCATTAGCCAAATTCCCCTAAGCCCAGTGCCATCAAATGATATTCTAATATGGAGGGACACATTGAATGGATATTTCTCAGCTCGAATTGCATATCATATCGAGAAGGAATTATAGTCTATGAGGCAAGGTGGGGGATCGAGGCAATGCATTGGGAATATGGTAAAAATGTTCATGTAGAGAGCAGACAACGATCTTCTTCCCACAAAATGAACTTCCTATGACGAGGTGTTGTTAAAGACGCGTGGTGCTCTATTTGTGAGAAAGACAAAGAAATTGTGAAACATATCCTTTGGAGCTGTCCTGCATCTCAAGATGTCTTGCTATGCGGGCCTAAAAAGATTCAAGAAGGTACTAATGATGTGATGCTCTAAAATATCAAAACCCTAAAAATAGAATTTATTAAAAACAAATGCTTGTTTTAAATCAATAACGCTCCATTAATTTTAAAGAATTTTAAATATAACCATAAAAGTCCTACTCTTTTTGGAGAAAACCTTTTATTTATTTATTTTTTTAAAAGCCCCAAAACCCAATTTCAGCTTCTGGCCGAACATTCGCTAAGGAACTACCAAACGTTCAAGCCCAACTTTTAGTGCGAGTGTTTGGCTAGGGACTATTCCGAACGTTCGTTGACCAAATTGTAAATCATTGAGTATTGACCAAACGTTCAACCTGCAACCTTAGAACTGTATAATAATAAACCGAACGTTCGCACATAATACCGAATGTTTGGTAACACTCTGAAAATCAATTTAACCCTTTATCCACATTTTTAGATCAAAGCACGCTCCTCCCTCTATAAATATCACATCTTTCTCGCCCCAAACTCCACCCCTGTACCAGAAACCTTAATCCTAGAGTGAGAAGATATTTTAGAGAGAGAACGAGGAGATTTTGGAGTGGTTTGTCATCTTCAAGGTAAACTCTTCTGTACTCAGAGTATCTCCAGCAGAAGTAGGCAAAATAGCTACTAAAAAAGTACAAATTTTTACTTTAGCTACTCATTTTTTCATATACACTCTAACAGATTATTTATTAAGTTGCCTATTTTGTTGGGGACAAAAAAACACATAATAGTCAGATTTGACTATTATTAGGAATTTTACTATTCTTTTGGAGATGCTCTTAACTGGTTTTCATGTTATTCTTGTTATTTTCATGCTCTTTACAAGTCTTAAGATACTATTATGAGTTTGTGTTATCATTTTCTTTAAAAAGATAAAAAGGTTTTCAAACGTTTTAAAAACACCTCTTGTTTTCGTAGGTTTGCAAGATATTATGATTTATTATGTTTACATGCACTCATTAAGAGCCTAAGATGAGATTTGATACGTGATGATTTGAGAATAGGAGCTTTGTATGCATTCTAGCATCTAACTGAACATTCTCTGCATTATGACAGAACATTCGCCCTCAAGCCCGAACATTTAACCATAAGCCAGCACATTCAAGCAGTGTCCAGAATTTGTGAAATTAGGGGTTTTGTGACCTTCAAGTAGTTTGCTACTTGATATGGCCTTACGTATTTAAAATCGACTCTCTAGTACTACGCATAACGATAAACTATGTTTCGTTGTAGCAGGAATTTATAATTTCTAAGGTATCGAGCGAGCGTATGAGGAAAGTAAATACTTATGATTGCTTTCTATAAAAACGTGCGATATGTCAATTGACTAAGCACGCGTATGTTATAAACATAATTACTTTTTCATGCAACTTGGTAAATACCTTAATAACTAATTAATAAGATTCATCGTATGACATGGTACATTGGTACGTGTGATATAATGGCCATGGACTTACTATATAAACCTGATTCTATTGTCAAATGTGTGTATGTTATATAGGCCTTGGATCCAGTGGTTGTTTCGTGATTGGCGCAACGATGTTTGATTTACGGGTCACTACAAGACGTACATCATCAGTAGCGTGGGTCACCCGAGGTCAGACTCGGTCGGGTTACTAGTATTATGGACAGTCGCATACAATAGCTAGAGCACCGCTATTGTATTACAGGTCCCTTGGGACAGCGCCAACCCTGCTGACAATGAGTAATATTTCGGGTAGACCATGTATGATGGTTATGACATATTAAAATATTAGCTTTTTGTAAAATTTATAGGTGATTGTCGTTGGAATTACACCTGTACATTTCAGGTATCAAAACTATACTTTTATGGTGCAATAACATAGGCAACCCATCAATTGCTTACCAAAAATACATGTTTATTACTACATATGAATAAGAACTCATTCTATACACAACTGTGAGATTTACTTACTAAGTCTTAGACTTACGCAGTATTTGCGGCTTGTCAGGTTAACAGTTGAAAGAACTTTTAAAGGAAAAAGCTTGGAGTCAGTTTTGCATACACTAGGTTTGATTAGAATTGCCATATTGAATAGTAGCTCCAAGTCTATGATCGATGCAAGTCCATGCATACTTTATGATGATTAGATATCTCAGATTTGTTATTTTCATATTCTTTACATTTACTCTGAGTATGCTAGACGTGCAATCCCTTCAGCTAGTTACCAGTTAACTCAATTGGAGGAATTGCTAGTAACCCTACCAAAATGGTTAAGGCCAGTTTTGAGGGCGTTACAAATGAGGGAATCACTTTTGCTCATATAGTTGCAACATTGATGGGTCATTATGATATGGGAAACCTTGAGCTTATGGCAGTGGTGGCATGCAAGATTTGATTCTGTAGAAATGTGATGGTGCTTGGTGAAGATTTCCGTCGTCCTAACTAAGTTTTCTGTGAAGCAAGAAACTCTATTGATGATTTTCAGAGGGGTAAGAAAAGTTGGGAGACATACAATAACTCACACAACAGAAAAAAGCTGTGAAAATATCAAAATACATTAGAAATACAACAGGAAAACAAGAGAACAACCAGCAAGTAATTAAGAACAATGGCTGGGGCACGGAGGTCGGAAAACACTGGCGAATGCATGGGATAGATGCTCCGACAAGTGAGATCCACTCAGCACTCGCCAGAGCGTGGTGGTCATACATCTCTTGATCATAATTACATTAACAATTGTTAAATAATCTTAAAAGGAATTGCAACAGCAGCAATGTTTTATTATTATTATTATTTATTTATTTCTTTACTTCTCTTAATTTAGATTACAATGACAGAAATATTTACAACTCAAAGGAACATATAACTTTAAACTTTGTTGCATTTAGGCTTCCACTATCAGAGTCTTTATGCTCATGATCAACTCCTGTCATGAAAAAAAAAAATGATTACAAAAGAGAAGTTAATAAATATAACATAACAAGTGTTTTGTACACTTGGAAATATTATATATTATGTTCCACACTAAAGATACAATTTCTCGATGCATTAAATTAATGAGAGTTAATACTTTAGGAGCAGAATACTTGCACTTTGAGTATTGGACGTGGTAAATAGTGGAAAGTCTCGACAAATAATATAATGCAAAAAGATTTTTTTTTTTTTTTTCATTCTAGTTTACATCAAATTCAAATAAGGCAAAAATGATTCGTTGTTTAGATTTTACACGCTTACACTAAACAAATATTGGTGTTTGAATCAATAGAGCATTAAGAGTTTATGACCAAAAAGAAAGAAAGAATTGCCCTTGCCTCATCATCTTCTTCTGTTGAAGTATCTGTGTGTACTCCTCGTCAAGGCTTCTGTGGGCCATCCTGAAGGAGGCATTCCATCTAAATTCCTACTATATTTGTAACATCCTTCAATATCCAGTATTCTTAGCTCTTGGAGATGATGTGTCCCCTCCAAAAGAGATTATGTTAAAGTACTCTTCATGTTCGTATCAAGTTCAACATATGGTACATGAGCAATTTTGGACTGATCTTCCCTTTGGCATTTCCTACTCAATTCAGGACAACCAGAAATCCTTAATTTTTTTAGCGCAATGAGATGATGTGTTCCCTCCGGAAGAGTTGACAACTTAGGGCAGTGGGAAATCTCAAGTGTGTGAAGTGATTTGAGAGTTGGCAGCCACTCAGGTAAGGCCATGAAATTCTCACAAGATTTGATGTGTAGGTACTGTAAAGTATTAGCAGATCCTTGTAGCCATTGGGGCAAAAACTCCAACTTTCTTAAATTTGTAATCTCCAAAGTTCGGAGGCTCAACTTGAAATATTGATTGTCTTCTCCTCCTCCCATCAGACTAAGCTTTGGACATTCATTAATTATCAGGGCCTCTAAGGCAGTTAGGTGCTTGATATTGAGAGACAAAGATGTCAAAATTTTACAAAACTTTATCACCAGTGTCTGAAGGTTGGTGAGGCACCTATCCATTCCTTGAAACAAAACTTCCAGTGTCGAACAATTACATACAATCAAAAACCGAAGCGAATTAAAGGATCCATTCTCCAATAAGCACATGTACTTTATTGTCACTGCCAAACACCTAAGGCTAATCATGTTCCTTATCTCTTTGGGAAGCCGTTCAAGTTGGATGCATCCACCAAGTATTAATGTCTGCAAATTGTGTAGCTTGCAGATTGAATCAGGAAGTAACTTGATTCTTTTATTATTAAATAGGTCGAGATATCTCAAATGTTTCAGAGTACCGATAGAACTTGGCAACACCTCAAAAGATGAATAACTTAAATCAAGCAATCGCAAGTACTTGAATCTCTTCAACCAAGGACAATGGGAGTGGTTGGAAGTCCTTATTGGGCATAACGGTACGCACATTTGTTAACTTGTCTAAGCATTTTGGAACTTCTGGACCTATATTTGAAAATGACAAATGAAGAACAGTTCTAGCAATGTTATTGTTGTCCAAGTCTAATACTGAACACTCTCCTTGTGCAACTGAGATTGCAAGATCATGGATGAGATCATGCATTTTAAATGTATAGATGGCCAAGTTAGGAGTCAATATCTCAATGTCTTGGAAGAAAGATCTTGACACCAACTCATTTATATACAAGTGCCCAACATCTTCCAACTCCTTTTTTTTATTAATAGACGTTTCAAGTAATAGTCCATGTGCCATCCATAGGAGAATCAAAGCATCTGAATCGAATTGAATGTCTTTTAGGAAAAGAGAACAAAAGGCAAAGCATCGCTTCAAGTGAATTGGCATTTGATCGTAACTCAATTTCAATGCAGGTAAGATGTCACTCTCATTTTGTTGTAATTTCCATATCTCGTTATCTCTTACAAATTCCCACTCCCGTTCATCAACTTTTGAATAAAGCAGGCCACCTAAAGTCCTCACAGCCAACGGAACCCCTTTACATTTTCCCACAATATCTCTTCCAATTTTTAAGAGGTTTGGATGTTGTTTCTCTTCTCCTTCCTTAAATGCACATCTCACAAACAAAGACAAACAATCATGTTGGGATAAACCTTCTAAATTGTATGTGAAATCGGTGCTCATAATGGAGGCAACCAAGTTACTACGTGTTGTCACTATAATTTTACTTTCTTCGGAACCATCAATTAACAAATCTCTCAATTCAATCCATTTATTACGATTTTCATTCCAGACATCATCTAAGACAAGTAGAAATTTCTTATCCCTCAATTTTTGTCTCAATTCAGTTTGCAATGTATCCACACTCCAATCGAGCTCAATCTTATGACGTGTAGATTTAAGAATTTCTTTTATCAATCTTGAAACACTAAAATCTTCAGACACACAAACCCACATTCTCAATGGAAAAGTCGAAACTACTCTTTCATCGTTGTACACCCACTTGGCAAGCGTGGTTTTGCCCAAACCTCCTAACCCAACTATGGAAATTACAGTGACATTTTTAGTGACATTTTTGCTATCTGGGGGCATCAAACAATTTTTGATAGTCTCTTTCTCCTCATGCCTACCAATTACAGTTGATGGATGAACAAATGAGTAGGTCGGCTCCCTCGACTGGTGCACATCTTCACGTATTATGGTGAGATTAAATTGATCCTTATCAGTAGCAATCTCATCTAACCTCTCTCTAATGCCCTTGATTTTATGAGCCAGTTTGAAAGGGAATGCACGCGTCATAGAGGATGAAAAGAAATGGCGTACCTTTGTAGAAGTGCTCCCATAAGTGGGAACCACTTGCCTCCTTAAATCTTGGTACTCAATTTCATCAAGCACATCCTCAGCATCATGAAGGACATCGTTGAGTTGCCCTAGCCAGAGCCTCAGTAGGGAGTTACTTGCTTGCTTCTTTCGGGCATCCAAGAGCACCTCTCTAATGATTGACATGGTGTGCTCAAGCTTTTTCAGATCGCTTTTGAAACCCGATGCCAAGCTGAACTCTTGGTAAGCAATGGAGCCAAGCTTCAGTATGACATTCCCTATGGTGCTAAAGGCAAGTTCAGCCATGTTGTGTAGGTTCGGTGGGGGTTTGAAGCCCTGAAGGAGAAGGGAGAGAGTTTGAGAGGGAGGCGGTAGCCAAGTTGTCGAGGAAGGAAGATATTAAAGGAAAGAGGCAAACAAAATGATTTCCACTATCAAAACAAATGGGCAAGACTTCTCATCCCAACTGGTTGGAGGAAATTCGGGATGAGGGTGGAAAAGGACAAAGACTGTACCATCAAATACACCCCACCATTTTTTACTTATTTTCCATCTAAATAACTTGCTTTTTTGCCATTTCATCCTGCATGAAAATATATAAACAAAAAAAAAAAGTCAGTAATTAATATTCTCCAACTAATTTAAAATTAATAGAAGAAAATACATTTCCTTTCAAAAAAATTTCCTTTAAAACACTTAATTCAGCATAAGAAAGACTATTTTTTGAAAAAAAAAATTGACTTTGAAAACAGACTTCAACATGAAAAGGGTTAACTAACTAAACTTTTGAGTTTAATATTTCAACTTCAACAATCTAATTACCTATCTCATTAATTTCTCATGGGGTAGAACAATCATATTCATAATATTTCAATGCTTCTATATATATATATGTTGGGTCATGGATCAGTTTCATAAGGCCCAACGTGCCCTGAACCCAAAACTCCGCAAGTATGCAAACCTGCCAAAGCCTTGGTCAGCTTAGCCCAATGAGATCTCGGACGCCCAATCCAAGATACAACTCATGGGCCAAAATAGTTAAGGGCCGAAGGACAAGTTGGTCATTTTACCTTGGAGATATATTCATAATTATCTTAAGTCAGATCATCTATATCAATCAAGATGCGTATCAACTATTAGTAACTAAGCTGTGCATATATGATCGAGTCCAAATCAGACACCCTGACCTATCGTCACACGGAAGCTGTACGTCTATCCCGTGATCCTAGGGTACTAAGATCACGAAGCAGCAAACAAACCTTACAGGCGAAGATCACGAGCGCAAGGCGTGCGCTTGTGTGCACTAGAGGAAGCCTCGATCGCACCTGTGATCGAGCGCTAGCACGAAGGATCGATCGTATACCTGCGATCGATCGCGCACTGGCTGCGATCGAGCACACCCGTGCGTGAGGAGCAAGCCAGCTGCCAGCCTTGATATGAAAAGTGTGATTTTTAGGGTTTTGTAGCTTTGTGCGAACTAGGGCTCAAACCCTACGATTTTTAGGGTTTCTAGAGTATTCCTAAAGCTTATAAATAGACCCTTAAACCTTTAGAATAGATAGACAATTTCCAAGGAGAAGAATTGAAGCTCTTCAAGTTCAAGTTTCAGGTTTATTCTTTTCCCTTCTATTTTTATTTTATGAAGATGTTTAACATCAAACTTATGTGTAACTAATTTACTTAGTAGGGTTAGATCGAAGCCCTAATTATGTTTAGTTAATATTTCAATATTGGCGCCTTTGTGATGATCATGTTGTGATATTTAACTTGATTAATTCCTGTTTTCATGAATTCCTCATATGTGTTTGCCTGATCAACATATACATGTGGTATGGACTAGTTAGTTAAATCAATTTGGATGACCGAGTCCTGGGTTTAATAAAAGTGACAAAAGAAATCCACACCGGGTTCTTGGGATAATCAACATGGAAAATTGGGAGTATACACCCGTACCCTAGGTTCCGTGTGTTTGTCGATTTCCATAGAATCATGTTTTCTTAAAGAACAACTTAGTATACACCTATGCTAAATCCTTTAAGAAAGAAAAGAGTTAGAGTATAAACTCATGCCTAACTCGTTTCTTAGGGAAATCTATAGCCTAAGGAGTATACACTCATGCCCTTAGGTTGACAAACATTAGATATACATAACATGATCAAAGCATTAGCATATTGTTATATTATCTAAATATAATTAGTGGTAGATATCAATGCCTTACCTTTTATTATTATCAAATCAAAATCAATTTTTGTTTTGTTTTACTTAAGGAATTTATTTTAAGCAAAGTTTAGCAATCCTCGTGGGAATGATCCCGTACTTGCATCATATACTACTATGTTGACCTTGTGCACTTGCGGGTAAAACGTACAATTATTTGCCTATTAATTTAGGTAGATATTTGCACAACAATCACTTCCCTAAAGTAGCCTTCGGAAGCCATACCTTTGACGGTTAGCACCGTGGGAAGCAGAAAGGAAGGCAAACCGAAGGGCGAGCCTGCCGAGACGCTAGAAAATATGATGGTAGCAAACGGAAAAGTTGTAAAGGTCGGGTCTCAACTCTCCTCGAAGGTCCGAGAAGGCCTCGTCACTTTTCTAAAAAAGAACTTGGAAGTATTTGCATGGACACATGAAGATATGCCAGGCATTAGCCCTAAAGACATACTACACCAGCTCAATGGGGATCCGAGTATGAAACCGATGAAGCAGAAGAGAAGGAAATTTGCTCCTGAGCGAAATATGACGATAGCGGAAGAGGTGGAGAAGTTGCTTAGAGTTCGGTTTATTGAAGAAGTGCACTATCCCGATTGGTTAGCCAAAGTAATTGTGACGACCCGCTTGATAAAAGTATGATTAAAAATTTTTCTTTTAAAAACCAATAACCCACAACAAAGCGGATTGTCACAGTGGCATGGTGATACCGCAGTATGCCACGAACTCATGCATTAACCTGATTGACAATATCATAAGTCTCACAGAGCTATATGTATCGTCCATGATTAATCAGATTTCATATCTTTACAGCGGAACATAAATAACATAACACATACATAACACATTAGAGCTGACAAATACATATATGTGAGTAGAGCTTTACATACAAAAGAATGGCTAAACAAAGTGTCACATGCGACACGAGCCATAGACAAAATACTAAAATCTAAGCATATACATAAATGCTCTAACAAAGAGGACTAATAACTAGTCCAACAAAATCAACCCCCGACGCATCTAGGCCTCAAACATCGTGGCCCAAATACATGACAACAGGATCCTTATCTACCGTCTCTGTACCTACATCCACAACATCGTCTACACCACGGGAATCACCACCACCCATGATGCAGGCGGATTTCATGAGCCCGCCGTCTCCATGAAATAGAGACGCTCAGCAGTATATAACTCACTGGGTTATCTAAAAGAGTCATCATTTGAAAACATACTTACAATTTAATTAGCTTAACAATAAAACATATTGAAAGTCATCATGCATCATCTATCCATAACGATATACATACGCACGGTTCCATCTCCCATCTCATATGCATACTGATACGTCTAGCATAAATATCATCATATGCAACAATTCGTATCGGTATACATATTCGTCTGTCCTATACCAGTCACATATGCATACAGATACGCCTAGTATAAAGATCATCAACCAATCATATGCTATGCATGCTCATGTTCATGCTCATCATCTTGTACCATTTCCATTGTGAGGTCAGCCTTGCGGTAGGAGACTTGTCATCACTACTGAGAGCCGTCACCCCGTTTCTCTTATACATATGAGGCCAACCCTGCTGTAGAAGACTTGTCATCACTACCGGGAGCCGTCACCCCGTTTCTCTTTTACATATGAGGCCAGCCCTGCGGTAGGAGACTTGTCATCACTACCGGAGTTGAACCCCGTTTCCGTTATGCATGGGCCAGCTCTACGGTAGGAAACTTGTCATCGCTACTGGAGTTGAACCCGGTTTTCATATCAATGCTTATGCCATGTTCATGCTCATGTTAACAAACCTTGAACTCATATACTATCATAACTCATACCATGGAAATCATAGAATCATGTCATGAACCATGTGAACCATCCAATGCTCATAACAACATAATTATCACATTATCTTGCAAACCCATAAAGCTCATAGAAACATTTCATCAAACATTCATCCAATACATCTCATGAAACATCATCAATAGTCATAGTATCTCAAAACATCATACATCAATCGTTCAACCAAAACATCTTTTATACTTTAAAAATAGTATTTTTTTGCCCAGTAAGTAAAATACTTACCTTGTAGCCTGCAAATGACTCACGACTCAAGTAATCCTTTCGAAGTGCTCCATCGATCCGATTACCCATACCACACATTGGAAGATTAGATCCAGTCCTAAGCCTCCAAAATCACATTACATGCCTACAATTAACCGCATCATTAGACTTGGTTAAACTATCAAACTCTACACCTTATTACACACATAGCTACCCACATGCTCTCACGTAGCATCGCTTACTCTCCTAGACATTAACTAAGCACCAAAGACCCTCCATTTAAGCCAACTCAACTAAGGCCTTATTCTAATTAATTGCTTTACACTAAAGACACCCAAGGTTACCATATTCTTACACCATGTATTAACTTGATTACTAAATACACACTTAATGAATTCCATCTTTACATTAGCAATTTATTACTTTATTAATTCATGATATGAAAGTATATTTGGTACTTATATAATTTAAACGCATATTAAGTTAATCCAATTTCAATAATGCGTTTATGTCACTTTTATTGTACATATATATTTAATTGCAATACTAAGTGAATCCAAAGTCTAGTTATGCATTTTCACAACATAACCAATTTATACATATAATACTCTAATGCCTTAAGGTTATATTTGGGCAACCAATAATATACAATCATCTCATCTTAAATCATTTTATTACATAACCTTATCATACTCTATGTTTATCAACATGTTTACCATTATACCCATCTACTTATCTATTTACTACTCATTACATTAAATACTCATTTACTCCCTTATCATACGTAACATTTATATATCCATTCTCATTGTCGTTTACCTCAATTTATAATACTCATAAACACTTATGATAATTACTATGATTTTAATATGACATTAGAACCTAAATCCATATTCATCAATTTCTATTAAACCCATGAAAGCCTAGGGTTAATTAACACTTCAAATGCAATTAACCCATCCAATTAGCCATCCTAGTGTTCACATACTAAAGGCCCCAATTTAATTCATACTATACCAATTAGAGTTTATGTCCATACTTTACCAATTAGGGTTTATGTCCATACTTTACCAATAGGTAAAATTAGAGTTTCAACCCATTAATTCAATAACCCAAAACTTAAATCATGCTTAGCAATCCACTATCCACAAAAGCCCCCTCAAACTAATTATAGGAATTAGGCTTCTCATTAAAATTCACTCAATTTTTGGACCTAAATAGAAATTCCCCAAATTATTATAATTTCAAGCTTTCAATCCAATGGGTAGAACAAAAAATCATGAGAGAAAGCTTAGAGATTTACCTAACAACAATCCATGGTCGGAAATCCCATTTTCGTTCCTCACTTTCTTCTTCTTCTTCTTCTCCACGGTCAGCAGCTCCTCTCCCTCAATCTCACCATCGTTCTCTCTCTCTCTCTCTCTCTCTCTCTCTCTCTCTCTCTCTCGGCCATGTGTGCGTGTGTGTAAAGAAGAGGAGAGAAAAGGAGATGAGAAGGAAATAAACGAAGGAAAGAAAGAAAGGGGAGAGAGGGTGTGCGTGAGATGAGAGTAGGGGAAAGAGATGGGATAAAGGGATAAAGGATATCCCATATAGCCAATGGTAGCCCAACACGTGGCATTAGTTAGATATCATTTTTATTTTAAAGCCCCATCTTTTTAAAATTGCAAGATTACCCCACTACATATTGATTCTATCTTTATTGTCCTCTTTTATTCCTCACACTACTTTTATTTATTCTAGCTACAACTTACCATTAATCTATTTTATTTATTAATCATTTGTCACACTAACATTATTATTAGTTAATCTCTTTATCACTTAAAACTTACATTACATAATATATCATCATTAAATAATATTGTTATTATATTATTATCACACAAATATTATTATTATTAATCAATCTTGTTTATATTTATATCAATTATTCTAACTGGTCCCATGTGCTATTTATCTCATTAATTAAATCTGATTACTATGAGGTTATTAATAATAAACTTAATTATTTTCTCGGGTCTTACATCCTCCCCTCCTTATTAAATTTCGTCCTCGAAATTTGTACTCATTGTATTGATTTATTGCGCACTCATCACTTCCTCAATAGACCTTAAAGATCATCAACACTACACATACTATCCTTAATCTCAAAGCCATATCCTTACACTTGGTCCATTGACATTTCATTCTCGTAATACCTCATATTGTCTATTCCACTACATACTTGAGTGGTCCACATTTAATATGGTACATAATCTTGAATCACATCATATATCACATATGGCTTTGTGAAGGTCATCATATATTTATTATAGCTTTAAATCTATCAACTAACTCCCAAAGTAAATCAAATGCCTACTGGTATACCGCATATCCCACTGTCATTATTATTATGGTGACTCCTCACATCTAGTGATCCTTCTTACAATTACTATTCTGGATCATCCTAATGTATATCCATCTATTTTCTAAGGTCTCCAATTTATCACCTTGTATGCAATATATAGTTGACAACTAGAATTCTTCAAGTTTTGTAACCAAAACATACTTCGTATTGCATGTCAATGCTAATTATCATCCTTTAAACTTAATATGATTCTATCTCTGGATCCCAAGGGGACATTTGGTACAGTATATTGATCGTTTGACCTTAATACTCCCATTGGGACTATCTACTAGTCACTTTTTTCCACGAGAATTTAGTTTACTTAAAGCAAACCCTATTATAGGCCTCCCCTCCTTAGCTCGAAGCTCATTATTCATTCTTATGACTTAATGGAGATTAAACCTAATCTCTTCATTCAGTGAATTTTGATTTATTACTCCTCATAGATCTCCTCAATTATTCATTACCTCTTAATCCTTGGTTGCAATAGGAATCTAATCCCCAAAATTTTAATAAGGACATTTATCCATAAACAACCTTAATGACATTAGATTGTAGCACTCACACTATCACCAATAGATGATTTCTACGCTTTAGTCTATGCTTTGATATTGATCGTTCTTTCATCAAATAACCTCAATAATACTTGATTTTCATCCATAGATCGTTTACATCGTCATCAATCAATATGGATTATCCATTCCCTATAAGCCTCACATCATGATTTGTCAAGTGATAAGCACCGAATATTGCACATTCAAGCCCCTTAATTTGCATATGTTAATTCCTTAGCGTTGTTATTTGTTTGATTTTGTTTTGTTTTTATTGTTTTCAGGTTATAAATAAAGATGCAATTAATTCCATTGATTTTGGGCTTAAAAGCACACTTTGAGAAGACCTAGAAGATATGGTTAAACTTAACCAATCATGGTTAAGTTTAATCAAATCAAGAAAATGATTAATTCGGAATTTCTCAAATTGGAGTCAAAATCGGATTGGATTCAAATTTGGATTCTGCATATGTCTCAGTATTTTGGCCGTAACTTTCAGCTCAAATATCCGATTGAGGTGATTCAAGCGGCAATGGAAAGCTAACTCAAATTACTACAAATCATTGTGAAATATAATTTTCCTAATTCGGAGCACCACAATTCTAAAATCGCCCCGCAAGATAGGAACGCAATTTTGGGCGAATCCTATTCCGATTTGGACTTGGGTTTTCTTTATCCTAATTGGACTTGGACTTAAATCTCCGAAATTTCTAGGTTTCCTAGGGCTTCTAGGACTGGCTTGCTCCCTATAAATAGACCCTTAACCTTCAAGAGAAGGTGTGCTTAGTTTTAGATACAAAAATCTTCTTGGAGGCTTGACAAGTTGAAGAAGAGATAATCCATGGCAGGAGGCCATCCTACCACCCCGATGAGCGGCTAATTCTGTAATAGGGTGTTGATGTAGCCCTTTCCAAGTAACAATGGTTTAATTGTATTTCTAGATTTTCAATTTATGCATGTTGATTGTATAACTATGAGAATTGCTACCTTTTGATTATGTTCTTAATTATTAAATGCAATTGTTCTTAAATTCCAAAATTAATATTTGTGAAATTCTTCTCTCGTCTTAGAAAGTATTTTACTTTTATTGATCTCAAATCATTCTTATTTTCTGTGATCATGAGAATGATGGTTATACAATGAGTTTAATTGACATATGAACAATAGGATTTGATAGGCCATGCCTAGGGAAGATGGATTGTACTACACCCTAGTTTAGTGTAATTTAGATAGACAGTCTATGCCAACCAAAGATGGGTTACACTTATTCATTGATTGTATGTATCCTGTTATAGAATTTTAAAATTCATATCTACGGAAGACGGGTCGTACCGCATCTTAGTGGTTAGGTGGACGATCCGTGCCAACCGAATATGGATTATACTTATTCTTTAATAAGGTAGTTTCTTGTTTATTTATAACATGCATAGAATGAATTTTTGGATTAAATCTGATTGACCATTGTTATGCGGTTAGTGGTGAAATCAACCCCCTATTTTATCTCTCATACTTTTTATCTTTATTTTCAAGCACTTTACTTTTTAAAAAAAAATCAAATCAATTCTCTTTTTAATTAAGTTAATTTTGATCTTTCGAATTTGATAACAAAACCCATGCAGTCCTTGAGGTTCGACACCCTCTCTATAGCCGTATCCTACAAAGATTCGTCCTATTGCGAGCGGTAATTTTTATAATTGATATTTTTGGTCACAAAAATACCACATCATCAAGTCCTACCAACATAATATCAATACACTTGTGTTATCACCTATAATTTTAAAAACATTAAAGCTCTTTATGTTGGCTTACTAAGTGTTGGGTCATAGATCAAACCATTAAATACCTAGTAATCCTCGGGTCCAGCCTAATCATAGAAAGGCCCAAGCCCAGTAAGGATTCGGGCAACCAAGTCCGAGACCCACATATCCGAGACCCTCATGACAGAGACCCATGGGATCCGAGACCCTTAAGCCGAGACCCATGGGATCCGAGACCCTTAAGCCGAGACCGTTAAGTCCGAGACTGACTTAGGACACACAGGTCTCAACAACAAGGATAACTCGGATATCTTGAAAGATACAGCTGTTAATAGATAAGTGATCTTATTTTTTCAAAAGCTACCATCTCTATCTAAAATGCAAATCAAATATATTATCCAGCAATCATTTACAAATGTTCAAATCAAGTGATACACGCGACCACCAAATCCTATGATCTTGATCCCCTAAGATCTTGGTGAGGATGATCACCTAAATCCCTTGTCAGTAACTGCATCGCAGAAACTCAGGGAAAAGCAGTTAGTTGGTGGAGGTACTTCCACTACTTCATGCCTATAAAAGACAGATAATCTCTTCATATTGAGGTAAGCGCAACTTTGGCTTTTACTTCTTCCTTTGTTGCTTACACTATCTCTCATTCTGACTTAGGCATCGGAGTGTCCCCGCCGGCTCACCCTTGGTCTCTTCGATCCTTCTCTTCTTCTTTGTTGTGCAGTCAAACCACTTGTGTGTTGGTCAACTCGGGCAGCTATTGTGTAGAGACCTTCCAGCCCGAGACCAACAACGAGGGTTTACAACTCCACCTGGACTTGTTACAAGAGAAGTGGGATCGAGCCCAAGTGACTATGTCAGCATACCAAGCAAGAGTGACTCGGTATTTTAACAGGAAGGTCAAACCTCGAAGCTTCAAAGTTGGGGATATGGTCTTACGTAGAATCACACTGGCAACCAAGGACCCAGCTGAGGGAAAGCTGGCTCCTAATTGGGAAGGACCCTTTAGGGTAATTGAGTGCAAAAGGACAGGAGCGTACCATTTGGAGGATTCCAAAGGAAAGGCTCTTCCGAGACCTTGGAATGCTGAACACCTCAAAAAGTACTATGTTTAAAATGCTGTAATATGTGGTTTCCTTTTCATTTCATTATTTTCATTTCAATGAATAAAGTATCTCGGAGTTAAGCAGCATTCGAAGTTCATACGTACAAATTAAAAGGTTTTATGAGTCTCGAAAAATACAGCCGAAAAGGCTTTTCCGAGCCCTAAAGAGATGCAAGCGAAAGAAGCTTTCTCTTAACTTAACAAAACCCAGAAATCAAAAACCTAAAGGATTCCCCGAGATTTAACTCGAGGTACCATGACTATGGTTAAGTCTGAGGTTAAGTCAAAAACCCTAAGGAATTCCCCGAGACCTAACTCGGAGAAGCAAAACTAAGGTTGAATCAAATTCCCCGAGACCTAACTCGGAGAAGCATAACTAAGGTTAAATCAAATTTCCCAAGACCTAACTCGGAGAAACATAATTACGGGTTCTTTCAAACTACCTTAACCAACAGGCAAACATCAAAAGGTTATTATTTCGAGACCTTATGTTAGACTGACGTTATTCTTCCAAACTACTAAACACAAAGAGTATTCACAGAGACTCATTTCATTAAAAGAGTTGAGATATACACAGAGAATCCTAAAAAGGTTTCACATTATTTTTCTTTGGGGGCGAAAGTAGGAGCAACATTGGGGGCCTCGGCAGATTGTGCATTACCCGGGGCTGACTCGATACCTTGGCGTTGTTGATCCGAGAAGGGATCATAGAAAAATTCTTTTATCCCTGCTACATCGGGCATTTGTTCTTGGCCCAGGTTAACCAGCTGTGCCATAGCTGCATCTGAACAAGGGATGTCCTCGATCTTCACTTTCTCAAGATCTATTCTGCGTGTTAAATCCTTAGCCCATGCTCGAAAGGTTTCAAAGCCCAAAATAAGCCCGTCGGCCCAGGCAGAGTTTCAAACCCATGAAGCAAAGGATAACTGATGTAGATAATTGGCAGCTCAGGTTTTGGCTTCCTTCAGCTGAGCCCTCACCTGGACGTGCTTGCCTTTGAAGAATTTGAGTTTCTCCTCGGCAACCACCTTGGCTTCATTCGCCTTCACCACCAAGGCTCTCTGGTCCAAGATCTCATCTTGAGCCAATTTCAGCTAATCCGAGACCCCCGTGTGTACTTCTTCCAGCTGGTTCAAGTCTTCTTTTATGATAGAATTGTCCTCCTGAAGTCGGTTTACTTCAGCTCGGAGACCTTCAATCTCAGCCGACAACTCTGTGACCGTAGATTCAGCCCTTGCTCGAGCCGCAGCCGCCTCGGAAGTCTCGGCTTGCATTATTGACTGCTGTTGACCCGAGAGCAGCAGCTCTTCACCTTGTTTAGCCACCATCTCTTTCAGCCTGGCATTTTCAGCTTTGAGATCGGCAACCTTGTCTGTGAGACTGCTTGTCTTAGTGGCCGAGTCCTGGGTCGCCTTCCGGAAGTAGCAGTACAAGATCAGCGACTTCATGATGCTCTGCAACAAGAAGTCCATCAGCATGTATATACAAAGAGAGAAGATGAGAAAAATATTATACTTACAAAAAGTTGGAAGAAAATTATATGTTCAGTCATGCTTTGAGCAGATGTGTCACGTTCCATTGTAAGGCTTTCGTGTGGAATCAAATCCACCAATGCTAGGAAAGGATTGCCCTTCAGGTTGCCGCTGAACTTTGCAAGAGGCCCCCGACAGTCCAATCCACCCCCTAAGGCCTTATTGGCGAGACGGAAGAAGACGAGGCCTCGGTAGCAGACGCCCTCTTGACAGCCGAGGCCCTCTCGGCAACATCAGCCTTCTTGGCACGTGTGGGTGTCGGCGTCCGACCCTTTCCAGGTTTTGAAGCACGGGCTTCGAGTTCCTCCTCAGCAATAGGTGATAGAGGTCAAGTTTCCTCGGCAGCTACAGTAGGCCCCTCGGTCCTTTCAAGCACCATCCCTACGGAACTATCTGAATGTTCTTCTAACTCTATTTCATCCAAGATGTGTTGGATATTTGAGCCTAAGGGTTGGAGTGATATAGACCCAATGGGGATTGCCGTTCCGGCCATAGCTCCAGACTAGGCCAAGGGAGTAGCGTTTAACGGACGTGGCTCAACCTCTGCCACTGGTCGCACCATAGGTTCAGGACTAGTCTTTCGCCTGGCAGCCAAGAAGCTGGCGAATTGATCTTGTACCTTAGCTTCTGCCGCTTTTACCAGTTTCCTCTTTTTCAGTTAAGGGGCTTCAGGCTCTTCGTGCTCTTCGGGCTCATCTACCAAGCGCAAAGCCCTGGCTACCCAAGGAGGAGCATTTAGTTTTTTAGCCCTAGCATCCATTTTTAAGGGCCCCGTAGTTCGGAATTGTGGAGCAGCAGGTTGGACCACTCCCCCACTTATCTTTAGAGCCCCACCTGTATGAAGTGGGAGATTCTTCTGTTTAGGTGGCTCAACTATTTTGCCCTTGCCTTTATCGAGCCTGGACTTCCGGGGGGTAGCTCCTCAAGTGTTAGTTGCCGGAGGGTCTGAGGCAACAAGCTTTGGGTTTCGGACGACCACAGAAGCAAGCCTCTTTTTTGCTCCACCGGCACCTCCTTCTTGAGTGACGAGGCCTTTCCCTTCCGAGGCCGTACTCATTAATAGGGAATAGTTCAGTACATTCTCATGTTTTTAAGTCCATGCTAAAATGTCGTTCACACGGCGCTGCTCATCTTTGGTGAGGATTGGTTCTTTAGACGCATTCCCTGCAGGAACACATGTTTCCTGAGGCACTCTCGGACCTTTGGCAACTTCAGTAGGATGGAACTCCCACTGACCTGTAGCAAAAAAGTATTTACTTTTCCACGCGTGGTTGCTGGAATACTTGTCGTCTACATGGATGAATTTTCCCCGTCATGACTGGAAGTTGTATAAGCCTTCGCACTTCAGGTTTTTTTGAAGCCGATATACCCATAAAAATTCTCGGGCTGAGAGATAATGCCCCGGTCCGAGCGCCATAGGCCAAAGCAACATGCAAGCGTAGATAAGTGTCCATGCGTTGGGCACAATCTGATGTAGAGTCAGGTTCGCATAGGTCAGCAACTCTCGCACTACCGACGGGAAGGGCAGTCGGAAACCAGCGCGAAACATAGTCTCGTACAAACAAACTTTGTGCGCAACAGAAAGCACTATAGCGCCCACCTGTTCATCGTCAAACCGAACCCTCACTGATTTGAGAATAAAACACTCCCTCCGGATTCTGGCTTCATTAGCCCTGGTTAACGCCGGCCGCCAGCAGGCTAGATAAGTGTTACCGCCGAGGCCGTCGGAACCTGATCCCTCGTTGCCAGACATGATGATGAAAGGAAAAGAGGAAAGAAAGAAAGCTCTCGGAGAACAGAGAGAAAGCAGAAAGCTAGAGCTCTGACCAGGAAACAGAGAAAGTAGATGGAAAAAGGGAAGTCTACCGCCTTTTAAAGACTCGCCTCTGCAATATGCGCATTAAATGCGCCGAGAAGAGCACGCCTTTGCAGATGACACGTGGAGGTACTCAAGTACCTGGCTTAATGAACCGACAGGGTCTTGGGAATACCAACCGACACTACTTTTGAATATGAAATTCAATTTTTCCCGCCAAAATTTGAAAATTGAACCGCCCAAAATTTGAAATTCAAATTTCAAAAATTCTTTCCCGCTTCAGTCGTCCGAGACCGGACTCGGAAGATCATAAGTCGTCTCGGATATCTCCATATGGGGGACAACCTCGGAAGATAGACCTATTCCTTCAGACATAAAATTTCCTTAGTTCTAAGAACATGGAAATTGGGGGGTAACTGTTGGGTCATAGATCAAACCATTAAATACCCAGTAATCCTCGGGTCCAACCTAATCATAGAAAGGCCCAAGCCCAGTAAGGATTCGGGCAACCAAGTCCGAAACCTACATATCCGAGACCCTCATGACCGAGACCCATGGGATCCGAGACCTACATATCCGAGACCCTCATGACCGAGACCCATGGGATCCGAGACCCTTAAGCCAAGACCGTTAAGTCCAAGACTGACTCAGGACACACAGGTCTCGGCAACAAGGATAACTCAGATATCTTGAAAGATACAGCCGTTAATAGATAAGTGATCTTATTTATTCAAAAGCTACCATATCTATCTAAAATGCAAATCAAATATATTATCCAACAATCATTTACAAATGTTCAAATCAAGTGATACACGCGACCACCAAATCCTATGATCTTGATCCCCTAAGATCTCGAAGAGGATGATCACCAAAATCCCTTGTCAGTAACTGTATCGCAGAAACTTAGGAAAAAGTGGTTAGTTGGTAGAGGGACTTCCACTACTTCATGCATATAAAAGACAGATGATCTCTTCATATTGAGGTAAGTGCAACTTTGGCTTTTACTTCTTCCTTTGTTGCTTACACTATCTCTCATTCTGACTTAGGCATCGGAGTGTCCCCGCCATCTCACCCCCGGTCTCTTCGATCCTTCTCTTCTTCTTTGTTGTGCAGTCAAACCACTTGTGTGTTGGTCAACTCAGACTTAGCAGGCATACCACGTCACCATCAGGAAAACTATGCTTCAACACTAAGTGTCCTCAATATTAACGAATCAATAAAATCTATATATCAACATTCCTTGGCCAAAAGCGAAAGGACAGGAAAGAGGGTGTAAAAAAAAAAATCATCTTCCAAGCAACTCTTTCCATCTTTCACTATTCTGTTCTTGAGCCTCTCTAACCTTATAAAACACCATGATCTATTCCTTATTCAGATATTGATACTACAACCCTCGAAAAGGTAAACTACTTAGATCCTTATATTTAATCCAATTTGATTATACCTTAACTTTTCTCTAACCTCAATAGTCAAATTGTCTTCTATGTACTTATCAATCAAATTCACTAGTTCCATAACTTTTATTTCCTTCATTCATATCTAGGCACCTATCCTTATATAGTACCATGATTTGTTTCTTGTTTAAGCATAGTTACTACAATCCTCAAAAGATAGAGTAATGAAATACATCTCCTTTTTTTTCTTTCTTTTAAAAGCATAAAACATATTTGAAATCTCATATTCGGAAAAATTCATTGTTTAAAGTTGTACTTTGAAACATTGGTTTCTTAACACATTTTACAAAATATACTTAAACCAACTATTTGTTAAAATATCATCATTCAAAACATGATTCTTTCAACACATTGTATAGAAACTACTTCTTTAAATCAACTTTCTACTTCATAGCAATTTCTTAAAACAATATACTTTAACACTTCTCTATCTCATAGTCACTTTAACACCCATTTAATATTCATTGAAAATCTAAATAGGTAGTAAATATAAAAAGTTTTAACACTACCCACATACATACCCACATTTTTCTCCATTAAGATTCAAGAATTATTTTATTGTTCCTATACGTACTTAAATAATCACTAGGGTGTCCTAATTAATTCATCATCCATATGTGTTACACTGATTTATGTTCCTCCAAACGTGTATCTAATGTGAAACACTTCCTTGAATCGGGCGCAAGCAATCGCCTCCTCGCTTCCTAATTTCTCTGCAAACGGCTTCCTTTGGTGATGGCACCAAAGTCTTGCTCCTCTTGTTAGTGCATAAGTGACAGGTAACTTTCCACCCCATCGGACAAATCGCAACGTGAAGAGGATTCTAGATATTCACGAGCTAGTCCTATGTTCCCTTGAGAGACATGTTACCCCCGAATGTAGGACACGAACATCGGTTAATTTCTTCAAGCCAGATCATTTTCTTTTGTTACTTTTATTAAATCCAGGACTCGGTCATCCAAACTGATTTAACTAACTAGTCCATACCACATGCATATGTTGATCAAGCAAACACATATGAGGAATTCATGAAAACAGGAATTAATCAATTTAAATATCACAACATGATCATCACAAAGGCGCCAATATTGAATATCAAATAAACATAATTAGGGCTTCAATCTAGCCCTACTAAGTAAATTAGTTACACATGAGTTTGATGTTAAACATCTTCATAAAATAAAACAGAAAGGAAAAGAATAAACCCAAAACTTGAACTTGAAGAGCTCCAATTCTTCTCCTTCGAAATTGTCCGTCTATTCTAGAGGTTTAAGGGTCTATTTATAAGCCTTAGGAATACTCTAGAAACCCTAAAAAACGTAGGGTTTGAGCCCTAGTTCGCACAAAATTTTAAAACCCTAAAATCACACTTTCCATAAAGAGGATGGCGGCTGGCTTGCTCCTCATGCACGGGTGCGCTCGATCACAGCCCGTGTGCGATCGATCACAGGACTGTGATCAATCCTTTGTGATGGGCACTTGATCGCAGGTGCGATCAAGGCTGCTGCTTGTTCGCACGAGCGCTTACGCTCATCTTGATCTTCGCCTGTAGTGCACTCAATCGCAGCTCCCCTGCGATCGATCGCACTACCAGAGCCTCCAATTTTCCCCAAAATAACTCTTTAAGCCCAAAACTTCTGAAATTGCTTCTTTTTCTTCCAAATGCCTACAAAAACAAAGAAAGCACATAAAAGAGCTAAAATGGCAGAAATTAACCAAAACTAAAGGATTAACAAATGTAAGTTAAGGGCTAAAATATGAATATTTTGGCACTTAACACACCCCCAAACTTACATATTGCTAGTCCCTTGGCAATACAAAACTAAAAACGAAATGGAAAAATAGAAAACAAATAGATAAATCCATCTTTCGTGGGATATACGATTGCATTTAGCATATGCAACAAGCCTTTTAAACCTCTAGGAATTTCCTAGAGGACGAGTGAAGTCTCGTGAGGGTTTTCCAGAAATGTTACCCACAAACATCATGCAAAAGTTCATGTTATCCAAAAATTAAGTTAAACTCAAGACCATGATTTTCATTCATTTGCAAGCTCAAAAAGATAAACTCCATCTTCATAATGAATTGAAATCTCAAAGTTTAATTACTTACAAAGAACATGCTAAAACATCGCAATTTTGAAAACAGTGTAAAGTGAACTAGCACATAAATACGAAGCTTTCAATTATTTCCAATGTGCAATGTCTCAATATCTTAAAGTTCACTGAAATCCTTATTAGAACGAATGACTATGGCATATATATATATATATATTTTTTCCTTTTTTTTTTGGTCAGGTTGTGCAATGTTTAGTTCCCTTAAGCTTTCTAATTGACCTATGTAACGAGTCTTAAGTCAATGACTCCCAAACCAGGTGGTTTTAGGTCATTAGGTGTAAAATACCCTTAAAGACTTACTAACTCGAGTCAAAAAGGCTACGAAACCAAACTAACCATGACATTAATCAAATCAAAATTCTTCACCTTTTGACGTGAACACTCAATGCTTTGAGGCAAGAGGTCTATTTACTTAGTGAAAAGCTTATCAATGATTTTTTATTTTTTTTTATATCACATATATATATGCCAAAGTATCCATCTAATAAGTCATCTAGTTTTACCCAAGACATAAAAACACACACATCAGCCTTTCATATCATACCCCACAAATTATGTGCTAATGTGCTTGTGTGATCACATCAAACATGTAAATTCTCAACTGTCCTAAGCAAGTAATCAAACTTAACAAATTCTATCATCAGATCATGTGTTCAAAATTTTAAGCTCACTAATGAAATCAAACCACAATTCTTTCAGATTAACCAAAATTTTAAGGCAAACATGAACATGCATAATTTTTTTTTTTTTTTTTTTTTTTATCATTCCATGTTGTTACCATGCATAAGCTGATTTTTCAGTACTGCAAGCATCGAACATTCAGTACCTCTATTGAACGTTCGGTGCAACAGTAAAATTTTAAAAAATGTCCAAGGTCTTACACTTTACCAAATGAGAACCAACACTAACATCATAATTAGAGTGTACTTAACCTTAATTTATTTTTGAGGTATTACACAAGTTGAGCCTTGTACTTGTCAAGGTACCAACAATGTAATACCCCGCTTCAAGTGGTATGATATTGTCCACTTTGTGCCTCAGCCCACACAGTTTTATTATTAATTTACCCCAAAATGCCTCATACCATTTAGAGAGAATATGCTCTGTATAAGCACATTCATTTTCTCACACCTAGGCAATGTGGGACACCACAATCACCCCATCTTGGGACCCAGCATCCTCGCTGGCAACCCTTATAGGCTTGTGCACATTCCCTTCATCTCAGGCCGGGCATCGGCTTTGATACAATATGTAACACCCTACTCCAAGTGGTATGATATTGTTCACTTTAGGCCTCATACCATTTAAAGAGAGTATGCTCTATATATGCAAATCTCATTTCTCACACCCAGGCAATATGGGATGCCACAGACAG
>NC_081549.1:7950961-7974134 GCF_901000735.1 Corylus avellana | reverse complement strand
AAAAAGAAAAAAAAAACATCCGGGTCTGGCGGGTCGACCCGCCAGACACGAAATTTTCGGGTCTTAATTGGGTAGACCCGATTACGACCCGAACCCGATTAGCCCAAACCCAATACCTGTTTTTTCGTGTCGTGTCGGGTTCGCGGGTCGTGTCAAAATTGCCGGCCCTAGCGAAACATAGTCTCGTACAAACAAACTTTGTGCGCAACAGAAAGCACTATAGCGCCCACCTGTTCATCGTCAAACCGAACCCTCACTTATTTGAGAATAAAACACTCCTTCCGGATTCTGGCTTCATCAGCCCTGGTTAACGCCGGCCGCCAGCAGGCTAGATAAGTGTTGCCGCCGAGGCCGTCGGCAGACATGATGATGAAAGGAAAAGAGGAAAGAAAGAAAGCTCTCGGAGAACAGAGAGAAAGCAGAAAGCTAGAGCTCTGACCAGGAAACAGAGAAAGTAGATGGAAAAAGGGAAGTCTACCGCCTTTTAAAGACTCGCCTCTGCAATATGCGCATTAAATGCGCCGAGAAGAGCACGCCTTTGCAGATGACACGTGGAGGTACTCAAGTACCTGGCTTAATGAACCGACAGGGTCTTGGGAATACCAACCGACACTACTTTTGAATATGAAATTCAATTTTTCCCGCCAAAATTTGAAAATTGAACCGCCCAAAATTTGAAATTCAAATTTCAAAAATTCTTTCCCGCTTCAGTCGTCCGAGACCGGACTCGGAAGATCATAAGTCGTCTCGGATATCTCCATATGGGGGACAACCTCGGAAGATAGACCTATTCCTTCAGACATAAAATTTCCTTAGTTCTAAGAACATGGAAATTGGGGGGTAACTGTTGGGTCATAGATCAAACCATTAAATACCCAGTAATCCTCGGGTCCAACCTAATCATAGAAAGGCCCAAGCCCAGTAAGGATTCGGGCAACCAAGTCCGAAACCTACATATCCGAGACCCTCATGACCGAGACCCATGGGATCCGAGACCTACATATCCGAGACCCTCATGACCGAGACCCATGGGATCCGAGACCCTTAAGCCAAGACCGTTAAGTCCAAGACTGACTCAGGACACACAGGTCTCGGCAACAAGGATAACTCAGATATCTTGAAAGATACAGCCGTTAATAGATAAGTGATCTTATTTATTCAAAAGCTACCATATCTATCTAAAATGCAAATCAAATATATTATCCAACAATCATTTACAAATGTTCAAATCAAGTGATACACGCGACCACTAAATCCTATGATCTTGATCCCCTAAGATCTCGAAGAGGATGATCACCAAAATCCCTTGTCAGTAACTGTATCGCAGAAACTTAGGAAAAAGTGGTTAGTTGGTAGAGGGACTTCCACTACTTCATGCATATAAAAGACAGATGATCTTTTCATATTGAGGTAAGTGCAACTTTGGCTTTTACTTCTTCCTTTGTTGCTTGATGTGGTATTTTTGTGACCAAAAATATCAATTATAAAAATAACCACTCGCAATAGGACGAATCTTTGTAGGATACGGCTATAGAGAGGGTGTCGAACCTCAAGGACTGCAGGGGTTTTATTATCAAAATTTGAAAGATTAAAATTAACTTAATTAAAAAGAGAATTGATTTGATTTTCTTTAAAACTAAAAATGCATGAAAATAAAAGAGATTTAAAATAAGAGAGAGAGTGTAGGGTATTGACTTCACCTCTATCCGCACAACAATGGCTAATCATAATTAATCCCAGAAATTCATTCTATGCATGTTATAAATAAACAAGAAACTACCTTATTAAAGAATAAGCATAATCTATCTTCGGTTGGCACGAATCGTCCACCTAACCACTAAGATGCGGTACGACTCGTCTTCCTTAGGTATAAATTATCAAATTCTTTAAAAGGATACATACAATCAATGAATAAGTGTAACCCATCTTCGGTTGGCACGGATTGTCTACCTAAATTACACTAAACTAGGGTGTAGTACAATCCGTCTTCCCTAGGCATGGCCTATCAAATCCTATTGGTCATATGTCAATTAAACCCATTGTATAACCATCATCCTCATAATCACAGAAAATAAGAATGATTTGAGATCAATAAAAGTAAAATACTTTCTAAGACAAGAGAAGAATTTCACAAATATTGATTTTGGAATTTAAGAACAATTGCATTTAATAATTAAGAACATAAATCAATTGTAGCAATCCTCATAATTATACAATCAACATACATAAATTGAAAATCTATAAATTAAATACAATCAAACCATTGTGCTTGGATAGGGTTACATCAATACCCCACGAAGGGGTTTAGCTGCTCATGATCTCCTAAGCTCCACAGACTATTTTACTGAATTTTGCTCTAGCAGCGGTGTGTCCTTTCTCAATTCTTAGAGGCCTATTTATAGGGCTTAGGAGAGTCCTAGAAGCCCTAGGAATCCTATAAATTTCGGAGATTTAAGTCCAAGTCTAATTATGATAAAGAAAACCTAAGTCCAAATCAGAATAGGATTCGCCCAGAATTGCGTTCCTATCTTGCGGGGAAATTTTGGCAATGCGGCGCTCCAAATTAGGAAAATGATATTTCACAATGATTTGTATAAATTTGAGTTAGCTTTCCAGTGCCACTTGAATCACCTCAATCTGATATTTGAGCTGAAAGTTATGGCCAAAATACTGAGACATATGCAGAATCCAAAATTGAATCCAATCCGATTTTGACTCCAATTTGAGAAATTCCGAATTAATCTCTTCCTTTATTTGATTAAACTTAACCATGATTGGTTAAGCTTAATCATATCTTCTAGGTCTTCTCAAAGTGTGCTTTTAAGCCCAAAATGAATGGAATTAATTGCATCTTTATTTATAACCTGAAAACACAAAAACAAAACAAAATCAAACAAATAACAACGCTAAGGAATTAACATATGCAAATTAAGGGGCTTGAATGTGCAACATTCGGCGCTTATCATTGCTTACACTATCTCTCATTTTGACTTAGGCATCGGAGTGTCCCCGCCGTCTCACCCCCGGTCTCTTCGATCCTTCTCTTCTTCTTTGTTGTGCAGTCAAACCACTTGTGTGTTGGTCAACTCAGACTTAGCAGGCATACCACGTCACCATCAGGAAAACTGTGCTTCAACACTAAGTGTCCTCAATATTAACGAATCAATAAAATCTATATATCAACATTCCTTGGCCAAAAGCGAAAGGACAGGAAAGAGGGTGTAAAAAAAAATAATCATCTTCCAAGCAACTCTTTCCATCTTTCACTATTCTGTTCTTGAGCCTCTCTAACCTTATAAAACACCATGATCTATTCCTTATTCAGATATTGATACTACAACCCTCGAAAAGGTAAACTACTTAGATCCTTATATTTAATCCAATTTGATTATACCTTAACTTTTCTCTAACCTCAATAGTCAAATTGTCTTCTATGTACTTATCAATCAAATTCACTAGTTCCATAACTTTTATTTCCTTCATTCATATCTAGGCACCTATCCTTATATAGTACCATGATTTGTTTCTTGTTTAAGCATAGTTACTACAATCCTCAAAAGATAGAGTAATGAAATACATCTCCTTTTTTTTTCTTTCTTTTAAAAGCATAAAACATATTTGAAATCTCATATTCGGAAAAATTCGTTGTTTAAAGTTGTACTTTGAAACATTGGTTTCTTAACACATTTTACAAAATATACTTAAACCAACTATTTGTTAAAATATCATCATTCAAAACATGATTCTTTCAACACATTGTATAGAAACTACTTCTTTAAATCAACTTTCTACTTCATAGCAATTTCTTAAAACAATATACTTTAACACTTCTCTATCTCATAGTCACACTTTAACACCCATTTAATATTCATTGAAAATCTAAATAGGTAGTAAATATAAAAAGTTTTAACACTACCCACATTTTTCTCCATTAAGATTCAAGAATTATTTTATTGTTCCTATACGTACTTAAATAATCACTAGGGTGTCCTAATTAATTCATCATCCATATGTGTTACACTGATTTATGTTCCTCCAAACGTGTATCTAATGTGAAACACTTCCTTGAATCGGGCGCAAGCAATCGCCTCCTCGCTTCCTAATTTCTCTGCAAACGGCTTCCTTTGGTGATGGCACCAAAGTCTTGCTCCTCTTGTTAGTGCATAAGTGACAGGTAACTTTCCACCCCATCGGACAAATCGCAACGTGAAGAGGATTCTAGATATTCACGAGCTAGTCCTATGTTCCCTTGAGAGACATGTTACCCCCGAATGTAGGACACGAACATCGGTTAATTTCTTCAAGCCAGATCATTTTCTTTTGTTACTTTTATTAAATCCAGGACTCGGTCATCCAAACTGATTTAACTAACTAGTCCATACCACATGCATATGTTGATCAAGCAAACACATATGAGGAATTCATGAAAACAGGAATTAATCAATTTAAATATCACAACATGATCATCACAAAGGCGCCAATATTGAATATCAAATAAACATAATTAGGGCTTCAATCTAGCCCTACTAAGTAAATTAGTTACACATGAGTTTGATGTTAAACATCTTCATAAAATAAAACAGAAAGGAAAAGAATAAACCCAAAACTTGAACTTGAAGAGCTCCAATTCTTCTCCTTCGAAATTGTCCGTCTATTCTAGAGGTTTAAGGGTCTATTTATAAGCCTTAGGAATACTCTAGAAACCCTAAAAAACGTAGGGTTTGAGCCCTAGTTCGCACAAAATTTCAAAACCCTAAAATCACACTTTCCATAAAGAGGATGGCGGCTGGCTTGCTCCTCATGCACGGGTGCGCTCGATCACAGCCCGTGTGCGATCGATCACAAGACTGCGATCAATCCTTTGTGATGGGCACTTGATCGCAGGTGCGATCAAGGCTGCTGCTTGTTCGCACGAGCGCTTACGCTCATCTTGATCTTCGCCTGTAGTGCACTCGATCGCAGCTCCTCTGCGATCGATCGCACTACCAGAGCCTCCAATTTTCCCCAAAATAACTCTTTAAGCCCAAAACTTCTGAAATTGCTTCTTTTTCTTCCAAATGCTTACAAAAACAAAGAAAGCACATAAAAGAGCTAAAATGGCAGAAATTAACCAAAACTAAAGGATTAACAAATGTAAGTTAAGGGCTAAAATATGAATATTTTGGCACTTAACACACCCCCAAACTTACATATTGCTAGTCCCTTGGCAATACAAAACTAAAAACGAAATGGAAAAATAGAAAACAAATAGATAAATCCATCTTTCGTGGGATATACGATTGCATTTAGCATATGCAACAAGCCTTTTAAACCTCTAGGAATTTCCTAGAGGACGAGTGAAGTCTCGTGAGGGTTTTCCAGAAATGTTACCCACAAACATCATGCAAAAGTTCATGTTATCCAAAAATTAAGTTAAACTCAAGACCATGATTTTCATTCATTTGCAAGCTCAAAAAGATAAACTCCATCTTCATAATGAATTGAAATCTCAAAGTTTAATTACTTACAAAGAACATGCTAAAACATCGCAATTTGAAAACAGTGTAAAGTGAACTAGCACATAAATACGAAGCTTTCAATTATTTCCAATGTGCAATGTCTCAATATCTTAAAGTTCACTGAAATCCTTATTAGAACGAATGACTATGGCATATATATATATATTTCTTCCTTTTTTTTTTGGTCAGGTTGTGCAATGTTTAGTTCCCTTAAGCTTTCTAATTGACCTATGTAACGAGTCTTAAGTCAATGACTCCCAAACCAGGTGGTTTTAGGTCATTAGGTGTAAAACACCCCTAAAGACTTACTAACTCGAGTCAAAAAGGCTACGAAACCAAACTAACCATGACATTAATCAAATCAAAATTCTTCACCTTTTGACGTGAACACTCAATGCTTTGAGGCAAGAGGTCCACTTACTTAGTGAAAAGCTTATCAATGATTTTTTTTTTTTTTTTTTATATCACATATATATATGCCAAAGTATCCATCTAATAAGTCATCTAGTTTTACCCAAGACATAAAAACACACACATCAGCCTTTCATGTCATACCCCACAAATTATGTGCTAATGTGCTTGTGTGATCACATCAAACATGTAAATTCTCAACTGTCCTAAGCAAGTAATCAAACTTAACAAATTCTATCATCAGATCATGTGTTCAAAATTTTAAGCTCACTAATGAAATCAAACCACAATTCTTTCAGATTAACCAAAATTTTAAGGCAAACATGAACATGCATAATTTTTTTTTTTTTTTTTTTTTTTATCATTCCATGTTGTTACCATGCATAAGCTGATTTTTCAGTACTGCAAGCATCGAACATTCAGTACCTCTATTGAACGTTCGGTGCAACAGTAAAATTTTAAAAAATGTCCAAGGTCTTACACTTTACCAAATGAGAACCAACACTAACATCATAATTAGAGTGTACTTAACCTTAATTTATTTTTGAGGTATTACACAAGTTGAGCCTTGTACTTGTCAAGTTACCAACAATGTAATACCCCGCTTCAAGTGGTATGATATTGTCCACTTTGTGCCTCAGCCCGCACAGTTTTATTATTAATTTACCCCAAAATGCCTCATACCATTTAGAGAGAATATGCTCTATATATAGGCCTGGGTATCGGTCAAAACGGTCCGATTAAGGACCTTATCGGTTATTAACCGATAATTTTCGGTTAAACGGTTTATTAACCGATACCGAACCAATAAGAATTTTAACCGATAATTTCGGTTAAAACGGTACACGGTTAAACGGTCCGGTTAAACCGGTTAACCGATTTAACCGAGAGCTTTATATTGATTTATTTTGTTGGGCCAAAAATCAAAAATGAGTTTTTTTGACTTTTGAGAGCCCAAATACTTTTTGTTGGGCTAAAATAATTTATTAAAAATGAGTTGTTTTAGGGATCAAATACTTTTTGTTGGGACCCAAATATTTGTTTTTTGGGCTAAAAATTGAAACTTTTTTATATTGATCCACTTCAACTTTTTTTTTTTTTTTTTTTTAATATTATAAAATACATTTTTTCAAAGCAAATGGACTAATTAACATAATGAATGCTAATTAGACTAGCAAAACTAGTTAATGAAAAATGCTTTTACCAAAGGCAAAGAAATCTCATCAAATGCCATCACTTAAAAAAAAAACATCAAACCTACCCAAACACAAATTAAAATAAAATTCATTAATGAATAATAAACAAAGTATTAACTAATTAAAGTCACTTAGCAAAAGGAAAATAAGTCATGGGCAACACCATTACACAAATGCGGAAACCTGTGTCACTTGTGGGAATTTGGAAACCTCTCTAAAAGACTAAACGGCGCCGTTTTGGGACTAGGACTTAAAAAAAAAAAATTCCGGTTTCTTATCGGTTAACCGGTTAACCGATAAGAACCGCTTAACCGGATCGGACCGGACCGGACCGAATTCCGGTATACTTTTTTTAACCGATAAGGATATCGGCATATCGGCTACGGTTTATATCGGTTCGGTCGAAGCCGGTAGACGGCCGGTTAAACGGTAACGGTTAATTTGCCCACCCCTATATATAAGCACATCCATTTTCTCACACCTAGGCAATGTGGGACACCACAATCACCCCATCTTGGGACCCAGCATCCTCGCTGGCAACCCTCATAGGCTTGTGCACATTCCCTTCATCTCAGGCTGGGCATCGGCTTTGATACAATATGTAACACCCTACTCCAAGTGGTATGATATTGTTCACTTTAGGCCTCAGCTCACATGGTTTTATTCCAAAAGGCCTCATACCATTTAAAGAGAGTATGCTCTATATATGCAAATCTCATTTCTCACACCCAGGCAATATGGGATGCCACAGACAGACTTTCCTGGAGGCAGGTCAACTAAATATCATGTATATTGTGTAAAGCATCAAGTTCCTCTTTCATTGCTGTCTGTCAAAGAGGGTTCATGGATAGGATTGAGGTTCATGCAAACGCAGCTAAGGGATAAAAGCATTGAAAATCTTGGAGATGGGATGGAAAAGATTTTACTCGGGTGAATTGGCAAAGGTCGAGTGGTGGAGTATGAGCAAGATCCTCGGATTGAACGGAACTTGGGGACGTGAGTGAGCGGCGTCGAAAGCATTAGATGACTATTGTTTGAGCGAGGAAGGTGCTGGGAAGATATCACCGGTGGGAGTAGGAGAAAAAGGAGTCTCTAGGAGCGTGGTAAAGGGAGAAGAAGATGGCATGCAGAATTTGTCGACTTCGTGGAATAATCGATGCTCCTAGAAAACTACATGATGGGAGATACGAAGACGGTGTGACACGAATGCCCTCGTGCTTCCTTGAGAATTCTCGCTAGTAGTCTGTTACTGACGAAGATTCCTTCTCCAAATTTGTTAAGGGAGTGTATGGCGTGAGCAAGCCGTTGGCTAAGTTGGCGTAGTCTTGAATCAGCAGTCGAGGTGTATTTTGGCGAGGGTGCGCCTGACTCATTGCCAAGCTATTTGGGACACAGGCCTCCAGGCCGTCTAGGCTCCAGTCGTGAGCTGTTGGCCTCTTAGGCCCCGACTATAGGTCGTTGGCAGGCCCATCGGTAGTTACTAGTTAGACCTTCAAGTAGTCCCTCAATTCTCTTAAATGACTTGGACTATGGTCATTCATGAGAATTGATCTTTGCTGGCCCCTTTGTAGTCCGGCCCTATAAAAAGAGGTAGAATGGAATTGTAAACGGGATGTTGGAGCGAATGAATAACTATTACAACTCGAACTAACAAAAAAAATGTTGCAGCTCGAATCGATGTTATACAATTGGAAAAGATGACATCTCGAATTGGTGTTATGCATACCAATTCGATTTGTCTTTTAGCTTTAATAAAAAGATTAAGTAAATCTATTTCAAATGGACATCCATTACATTTTTAAAATTTTCCCATTATCAAAACAAATAGATGAAATGCGGACAAAAAACTACCCTGAAGTCATCTCATCTACAGATATTATAAGAACGCCAAATGCGTACAAGGATTGTTTGAGATTTTTTTTTTTTTTAGCAAACAAAGATTTTTTTCGAAGCAACAAAGTTTTTTTTAAGTGCTAAAAACGCTTCTTTAAGACTCTCAAATGCAAAACCAAACAAACCTTAAATTTGGATATCCTCTAGAACATCTACGGTAATATAGATGATTTGAAATTAACCACACTAATACCCATGATTTTTCATAAACAAATGATTTTTCAAATAAATTCCTGCGAAAAGATTCTACGTGTATGGCTCATGCTTTAGCTGTAAAAGAAAACTATGTACGATCTTTCTATAAAACTTAAATTAATCAATTAATATATATGATTTGGGGCCCCAAAAGGGTAATAAAACCTTCATAATCCCAACCCTTTCTTTCTTTTTTTATTTATATTACAAGAAAGTTTATTTGACTGTTAGCTCCATGAGCAATTGCCCTAATTGAAAGTTTCTTGGGCAAAGGTTTCTAGTCACAGGTAACGAATTACTGAAGACCAAAGACTTACGGGTCACAGTTTAATCTCGTCTATATTTCAAATAAGGAAAAAATATACTTTAACCTTCTAAAGTTTTACCCGATTTTTAATTTAATTTTTAATGTTTAAAAATTGACAATGTACATCAACGAAGTATCAAAAATTTACAATGCGTTAGCAATTTCTATCTAATTTGACGGAAAATTGCTCAGGTGCAGTATATGTGCAATTTTTGTATGAACTTTTCAAAATTGCCCTTTATTTTTTGAGAAAATTCCAAAAATGGCTCAAATTAAATAAACCAAAATCAGAAAATAAATAATATATATATAAATTACGCGTGAATTTTTTTGTTTTTTTTTTGTTTTTTGTTCCTATTGTTTTATTGTTTTTTTTTTTTCAAAAATATAGGGACAATTAGGTCTTTTTAACAATTTTCATAAGAAAAAACGAAAATTATTGACGGATGGGTCACATTGCGAATTTTTGATACTTTGTTGAGGTACATTGCCAAATTTTAAACATTTGATGCTAAATTGAAATCAGCTGAAACTTTGGAGGGGTAAAGTTCAAATAAACAAAAATATATTTGAACCATGAACCACCATTTCCATAAACATTGAAGAGAGAGAGAGAGAGAGAGAGAGAGGGAGAGAGTATTGTCTACCATGCACAGAGCATGGTAGGATGGCCACCGATTGAGTCGGAAAGCAGCAGTTTTAAACATAACCTTTGAGGATGGGAGAAATTTGGGTGGATCTAAACTCTATTTTTCCTTTTTATGTGAAGTCCACACTGTTTAGTAGTATTACAATTGTACAAGGGGTAACATATTGGGGAACCAATAAGAGAAATAGAGAACTCGAGAAGAAGAACCAAGCCTTGAAAGGGACATGGGAAATGGCCTATTATTTGATCTCATCATTGTATAAATCATACCAATAGCTAGCTACCATGTGACTAAATCTTAAACCAAAAAAGAGATGTCATATCAACTATTTACCGCTTTTGTTCATTCCAGGTCTTGCCCTCAAAAAATTCACTCAGCATGCGTTCAAGATCTTCGGGGGTGTATCTTATGTACTTTTGAGGGTTCTTCCCATTCTCGATCATAGGCCTGTAATACAAACACATTTGTATAAGAAAAAGGGAAAAAGAAGAAAAAAAAAACTAGGAAAGCCTTAAAAAAACAGAAAGGAAGAAGTATGAGGAAACATGCCCGAAACGTCTAAGGAAAGATCTAAAAGCAGGCAAGACGACTTCAGCAACAGCCAGCCTGAGAGACTCGCGCAACTCACTGTCGGGAACTGTCCACTGAGATTGCCTTTGATGAAGTTCTTCAAATTGGCTATTGAAGGTCTTGAACCTATCTTTCACTGAAGCTCTAGAAACTCCGCTGCCACTACCCTCCCCTCCAACTGGACCACCGCCGCCTGATGAACTAGAGCCCTGAACGGTGAGACACTGAAGAATCTGGGAATTTTTTTTTTTTTCAAAAAAAAAAAAAAAAAAAAAAGGGAGCAGCTTTGTGAGATCATTGACCAACTTCTCTTGGAAAAGTTTGATAATATCGAATATAATCTTGGACAATCGTTAGTAGCACCCTCAATGGTAAAGTACAGTTGAAGTCCTTATTCTTAAAACTAAAGAAAGAAACAGAACTTCAATTTGCTGGGGTTTCAAAATGGTATATGCTGCTGGGGCATCAAGTCCTACTCGTTTGTCATGACCTTTGGCATACTTAAAACCATATAATTTTTGAAATAGTCAAAATAAAATATTCTGTTGTTTAACCACATGCTCAATATTTTAGCATAAGAATTCGTGTTTCTAGGATGAGCTTCAAGAAATTATCAGGAAAAAGAAAAATAAATTATGATACAACAAGTTTGACTAAAGAAACAAAACCTTTGCCCAAGAAACTCTCTTATATTGATTTGCATGCTGCTGAACAATCCTACGGTGTATCTGCACCCAGTCATCCCCCAACAAATCCTTTGCCTCTGACCTGCAAATGTATTTTTTAGAGAATTTTGCATACTAGCATACAGAGACGATCATTGCCATATAATAGAACAAGCTAAATATAGACACACCTTCGAACCGATCTCACTATATAGTGAATGTTGTTCATAAGAAACAATTGTGTCAATGCAGAATCTTTGTACTGCTTGGATTTCCCATCCAGGTTATTCTGGAGAGCCTGCATAATCCTTGTAGTTACAGATGCTAACTGAGCTTCAGGATCGGCATGGTCAAACTCCTGAAAAAGTTGCTTCAGTGTTGATTGGTAGCTGCGCACATGAAATACCCAGCAGTCATACCCAGCAGTCATACATTTTGTTTCACTATGGTGACCATCAATATAGACCAGGGACAATTGAAACAGAACCAGATTGATAACTGGAAGAGAGACGGGTGTGTATGTGTGTGAATTGTCTGTGGGGGTGGGGGTGCAGGCAAAACCTGACTCATATAGAACATAAAGAAACTACTGAAATTAATATACAATACAAGTAAAATTGTCTACTGAACACAAAGAAGTAGGCAGGACAACTTGTCTCGGAGATGGGTTATTATTACTTGTACCAAACAATTAACTAACATAGAAGAATGTACCAAGGGCTATTGAGTCTAGAAATAGTGTGTGGAAAGAACAGCAATGATAACTCACTCGAATAGAAACTTTACGTAATTTATCACATAGCTAGTCAAGGGGTGGACAGTTCCATCAAGTACAGAAGTTTTCGTGGCATCTTTTTCAACCGCTTCTTCAAAATCACCAAAGGTCTCTTGGGCTGTCTGAGCTAGCCGCTTTGTCAAACTCAGTGCAGATTCCCGCATTTCAATAGAATATTTAGTTCCGAAAAGTGTTTCAATCTGCTCGGAGCCCCTCCCCCCAAAAAAAAGGAAAAAAATTGATGTCAGTTTTTTGAGTTAAACAAACCAATCTGCATATGTTTTTTGGAATACAATCAGCTCCTTAGCATAGTACGACTTTTTTATGTAATAAAATTTAACTAAAAAGTGCTGTGTGTGTGTGCACATGTTAGTATTCACCTATGAATCCATAAAAGAAAAGAAACCAAAATCTTGAGTTCTTCAATCAATCATTTTATGAGTTCTAGTTGCCTACACAAAGATTTTCATTTAAAGTTTTTATTATCACTACACAAACACTCTCTCGAGTCTCTCCTATATAACATTTTAATTTAATCGTGTTTTAATAAACAAGAAATAAATTTCCTAAGAGGACTGCAAACCATCATTATAGCATCATTCTCTTTTTAATGAATCAAGCTAACTCTCAATTGATGTGCACCAGACTTCTTGCCAAGTTAGGTTTTAATACATATGGTTTGGTTTAATGTTGGCCATGTGGGCATGAGTATTTAGCAGAAATTAGGAATTACCTATGATTGAAAAACTCTGATTTTTCAACCACTAGCCTTTCCAAAAAGTTGAATAAATTGAGTAATTTCTTATTACTTACAACAAAGACACCAAAAATTTTGACAGCTAAACCAAAATATTACGTATGTTTAACCCAAAAAAAAAAGGAGCTGGGGAAGCAAGGCAGCAATTGTGACTTTATAAATATAATTCTAAGTGATGACAAAAAATATTTGTCGTCTTCCTGTCAACAATTGAACTAACTTATTTCATATGCTAAAATCCAACAGAATTAAAATACCGGTAGGTAATCCCCATAGGCTCTCTCGTACAATATCAAAAGTAACTACTAATATATATATTAAAAAAGGAAACTCATGGTCTGATCTGGTAAAAAATTTCATACCTCTGACTGAAGTTCTCTCATTATCTCATACATGTCTAAAAGAACAAACAATTTTTCAGGCGATCTCTTGCTTTTGGCAATAGCCTCTCCGAAACTGAGAAGCACAGCTACACTGTTCGTAGTTACTTCGGCAAAACACTGATCCCTAAGAATCTCAGCACCATCAAATATTTGATCACATACTTTCTTTTCCGCAGCAAAAAGCAGTTTGACCTGTTTCACGCATTATTTAAATAGTTGGAAAAACAACACCACTACCAGATCAGCCTCAAGTAAATCCTTACAGCAATCCGCATGTAATGTATCCAATTCCCAATCTTAGCCTCCAAAACCTCCCACTGCATTTTCTGGACATCATCTTTAGTAAGTCTCTCCACACCTAATTTTCTGAGACTCTGTTCCATAACTGAAGATCGAGTCTCCCTAACATTTAGAAAACAATATATGATTGTTACTAGAAAAGGATGATAGTAAGTGCCAAAAAAAAATCATCATTCCTTATGATAATAGAACATGTAATCATTCCTTTAATAAAAGCGACAATTTTCTGTCCTAAATTTGGAATTCAAAAAGGTAATATATATCATATAGTAAAAGTACACATATCAATTTGGATTGAGCAAAAGCTATATTATTTTCCTTTTGCTATTCTCTGAGTCTCCTCCTTATTAAGTAAGGAATCACCACTCCCTTTTGCAGCACCCACTACTTATCTTGAAAGTCGTGTCTCAAGCCAAACTTTTTTTGGGAACCAGACCTTGATGTATGAAACTCAGGAACAAGGCTTGACAAAGATATCCCAACTTAAATGTAATGATGGTTCCACCAACCAAGAGTGAAGATTATCAAGTTTATACCTTCATTCTCCACATAATTTCTAGAACAATTGTTTTATCATCAGCCAGCCACAAAATTTTGCTCCAATTTTGGTGGGTTAAACCAAAAATAGGCCATTTCTATTTGGTCAGATTTTAATTTTCCAAGTCACCTAAATCATATAAGAGAAGATCCAATAGAATATATCAACCATTTTCTAGCATATTTTATCTTAGCATAAGTATTTCATAAACTGAAAGGTCCACTACATAAAGATAGAACTGTATAATCTAAAGTGTTGAGCATTGGCAAAGCATCAAATTAAGCAGAAAAGGTTTCAAAAAATAGCTAAATTAAGTCACCTGTAAGTTCGAAATAGCTGTTGCTGATTTCCAGCTTGAAGCATTTGTTGGGCTAAATCATGCAGAAGTGGCAGAACCCTAGGCGGAATAAGAGTTGGAGGTGTGTAAACAGCAGTTTCTAAGCTTTTATGGTGCTCAGAATGAGTCCTGCTACTAGCATCACCTTGGTTACCTGGTGATGCTGATGATGGCCGTAGAGAGTTGGGAAGACAATCAAAAAGACGATCAGGATCCACAGGCTTGCTGAAATCCAAGAATAGATGTCATTGACTCATTTACTAAGATGGCTAACATACCAAAAAATTCTGTCAAGAGTCAAGAAGGTGCATAATGCGTCTGAAACAAAAGGAGAAGCGAGGTGTACTCTTATTTTCTTTAAAGATTTAAAGGCAATCAAAGAGTGCCCAAAATCAAAAACTACTAGTTGAAGGTTACAGTTTGTTCATTCATTACTCCCTTCGTCCAACAATAGATGAACATTTACAAATGGGATGCACTTTTAATGAAATATGTACTCTTTCTAAAATCCCTATAGATTGGTCAAGAAATATGAATTCCGATTTGAAAAAAGGAGAGCCAAAATATGGGAAGTTACATAGATGACTACTTTCATTATAGAAAACTTTTATCTATCTTGGGATAGCCTAAATAAAAAGGAAAGCACATCATATATATCTGTCCTGGGATAGCCTAAATAAAAAGGAAAGCACATCATATATATCTGTCCTGGGACAGCCTAAAATGGAAAGCACATTATTTATTATGGGAATGTAGGACTGGGAGTATTATTTAGTGCCAAGAATCACTGAGAAATGTTTGGTTTATAGAACAAACAATGAAATTTTACTTCGGATGGATCAAAACATGTTTACCCTATTCTCTAGGTAAAATAACCATCTACAAATAAGCAAGTTTCTAACATTAAAAAAGACTTGGTAAGTGAGAAATTATTATAAATTTAGTGCATAAAGAGGAAATAATAAGTTGATTTGCTACTCGTGCCAAAAATTTCCTAAGCAAAGTAGGGTACGAAGGTGAGTTAAGAGTTAGATAAAGTACAGCTATGTACTACTTGGTAAATCCAAACTCTGACGTGAGTTAAGAGTTCGATTCTTGTATAGTCACTGGCTGCTCAGCAAACTCAAGTTCCTTTAAATATTGTTATTTCTGCTTTGACATCCTTCTTTTTCTCTTCTTTTCGTATCTTTTAAGAAATGTTATGTATAAAAAACATAATAATTGCTAGATCAAGTACTAGACCCAGCTTCCTTTATATAAGAAAATCAGAAACAAGAATAAGACAACACAAAACAAAATTTTCATTCATCCCAACCGAAATGTAACGTATTTTGCAAATTTTAGGATAATTGAAGCTTTGCAGGTGTGGATGTTCTCACATGATTAGAACAACACCAAAAGTTTCTAAGATGCTAGTCAGGATAATAAATTATCTGCCCCATAAGACAAAAGTGATGCAGCAGTGAATATCAAAGGAAACTGAACCTGTAATTTGTTAACAGCTGTTTGAACTCATCCTCAAGTTTTGAGATAGATTTTGCAAGCAAGTTATTGGTGTGGTTAAGGATGCCACCACTGCTCTTAAAACTTTTGTTGCTGCTGAAAAAACGAACTATGCTTCTCAGCTGATCAATTGCTTCTAGGTAGCTTTCAAGGTCCTCATGTGGGCCTCTGAGTATCTTAGCCTCTGCCTACATATTTATATTGAACTGAAAATCAGCATTATGAATCAAAATTAAATGTTACAAACTACTGCATAGCAATATAATTAAGGCCTCTTTTACAAGTTCTCTAGTAATGTAGCATAAAAGATTACATTCTTCTTTCAATTAAACAAATACTAAACAATGTGCCCTTCTTTAAAATTATCTGCTTTATCTAAGGAGATTATTCTCTTGTAATGCTGTAGCCCAAAGAATACAACCGACGTGGCATTGTCAAACACTTAGTCAAATTTTTAATCTAAACAAACAACCAAACAAAGTGACTGAAACATAATTTGTTTTCTGCTAATTACACTTCCTCTTAAATCATCATGCATGTGAAAATGAAAATTTAAGCACAAAATTTTCCATGTAAAAATCAATCAAATACGAAACCAAAAGAGAGACCAACCTTGCGCATGAGGTCGAATTGTCCCAATATTACATCTGCAGCTTTCAATGTCTTATCGATATTCTCATGCGCCCTCCGTATCGAATGCGTACGTACCTACCATAGCCATAAAAACAACAGAAACAAATAAATAAATAAATAATACAAATAAAAACCCTAGCATATTCCAATTTAAATAAAAATCATCCAGTAGATCTCGTTAGGTGCATAGGAAAAGAGAGAAAGCAGAGAAAAACAGAACGAATGCAAACACTATTTCGCCGAACTGCAGGGAATTTCTTCATATTTTTGCAAACTTGTTAAAAAAGTGTTATAAAACGTTAAATGCAGGCTTTTGTATGCAATGGAGTTCTTTTCTTTTATTTTCTTTTTCTCGTGAGCCAAACAGGGGAGAGGAAAAGTGCAACCTGAGTGGGACGCATGGCTGTTTCAAGGGCCGAGAGACGATGGTCGAAGGAACCGAGAATGGCGACCATGTTGTCCGTGATCGTCTGGCTCTTATGCAGCGACTCTCTCATGAACACCGCTCTTTCGCTCAGGGCCTGCATTGCCTGTGGAACCCCCATTTTTTTTCCTTTTCTCGCCGGATTTTCCCTCGCTTTGTTTCTGTCTCTCTGTTTGGTGAGAAAGAAAGCAAATGAAAAACGAATAGGAATTGCGAATGCGTGATTTAAACGTCAAATGCGTACCAGTTTCCGTTGCTTTTGGGTGCCTCGTCGAAATAGAGGGGACGAAAGTCGTTATTACGGATCTTCTGAGGTGCTCTGTCACTTGCCGGGTCGGGTTGGTCTGCTTCGCCTCTTGCTTTGCCTATTATTTCTTAAGCTCTACTTTAGGCCACGTCACTTACAAACCAAAAATAATTGAGTTTAAGGTTCAAAAATAATGGAGATTTGAGATAAAGTTAGGGCCGTAAATAAACCAGTCCGTTCGATAACCCACTCAATACCTGCTCGGTTTAACTTGATTTGAACTCGATCTCGATACTGTAGAAACCCGCTCGTTACTGTAGAAACCCGCTCGATTAGTAAATGATACATACCCGACTCGCTTGAGAAAACTCGATAAGGGCTTGCGAGCTCAGCTCGTTTAAAGCTAGACCGGTTCGTTTGCCTGACTCATTAGCTCGTTCATATATATATATATATTAATTTATTACTAAAAATTAGTTATATAAATTTAAATATCTATATTAGTAATTAAATAATATATGTAATATAAATTACTTAATATTTATATTTATACTATAGATAAATGTCTAGAGATTGTTTTAAAATTCAGGCTTGAATTATACTCAGATCATACATTAAAGAATTTCATAACTTAGCTTGAGCTTGAGTTGAGCTCGGCTCGGCTCGAATATCATTCTCAACAAACTCGACCTTGAGCTCAAGTTCGCCCAAACTTTAAACGAGCCGAGCTTGAACACACATTTCATAGCTCGGCTCGAATAAGCATCTTTGTAAATGAGTCAGTCTTGAAATCTTAAAGCTCGACTCGATTACAACCCTAGATAAAGTTTACGAATCGGTCTCTAAAAATGACAGGTTTTTTTAGTATGTGAAAAACACATGTTTTTTTAGAGTAATGCTACAAGTTCTCTTTGTGTCTTTTCAAAAATGATGTGGCCTTTAAAATTATTATTGGATCAAAATTCAATAGTGATTTATCACAAATTTAATAATATTTTTAGAAGATACGTCAATTTTGAATAACATAAGAGGGACATAATGAGGATTTTTAGCATTACTCATTTTTTTTAAAAAATTAATAGCATTAATAAGAAAGTATGTGTTTTTCACCTACTTAAAAGACACGTGTCATTTTTAAAAATTAGTTTATAAAAGTTTTTTACAAACAAATTTGTAGGAAATCTATGTCCTCGGAAGAAATTCTCCATTATATTGTTGTACATGTATTTTAAAATGTATATAAAAACTCAAAGCAAATGTCAGTTTAATAGATTAATTAAAAAAAAAAAAAACTCAATATAGAGAAACACTTAACCCACAAAAATATATTTCAAAGGAACAAATTGAGTATAACTCATGCTATTGAAAGTTTTAATGCATTCTCTTTTCTTTTTCTTTTTTTCTTTATCTCATTTATGTCATATCCTTATGATCTTTTTTAACACTTATTGGTTTCAAAAAGTTGTATTAATAAAAATAAAAAATAAAAATAAAAAAACATTTTAAATGAATAACCGGAGAAAAAGTTATGGATCTCTTTCCTTTCGTGTGGGAATACTTCTACAGTTTCTTGATATCTAACAAAAATCTACCCTCACGTTGAATGTGTGGGGAACTTACCGTTGTCTTGCTCCAACTACTCGGGTAGATTTGAAGGATAAATTTTGTACAAACGAAAAATGCTATCCGTCAATAGTTTTTATATTTGGTTTATATTTTTTTATAGATTTAATAGATCAACCATTAGATTTGTGAGGTCTACCATTAACTTATGTGAGATCCACATAAGTCCACAAAGAGAAATGCTAAAGGTCAATTGTTTTTTCGTATTTGGCCAATATTCCCTTACAATCAACTATTGGATTTGTGGGTTCTACTATTGACTTATGTGAGATCTACATAATTCTACAAAACCAATGGTTGATTATAAGGGAATATAGGCCAAATATGGGGAACTTATTGACCCCTAGCATTTCTCGTCCACAAATCTAATGATTGATTGTAAGAGAATATGGGTCAAATATGAGAAAAATGTTGACCTCTAACATTTCTCTACAAGATATTCATGAAGCGTTCGACCACCAACCACCCTAGCAAAACACAACGGTGGTCACGCCACTCTTGGATGCCCTTCTGATAATGTAATACCTCAAAAATAAATATATTTAATTTAAACGACCATCGCGATCTATAAATCAAAAACCCTTATTTTAACTCACATATAAAAATTTCTAATAAAATGTTATAAATTAAATTTCTTTTAAGGCCTTTAGTGTAACAACTCTGGAATTAACTATACTATAGTTGACTCAGCGCTTCTCCCAAGACTCATTCACAAAGTAAATAAGCGATCTAACTACCAAACACAACTTTACATTTGTAACTTAGAGCAAGATAGCATATTCAAGCTTAATTGGTTCATAAATTTCTCATAAGAGTTTTGAGTTTGTTTACCAATGTTGTTGAGTGGTTGAGTAATATAGCATAATACAATATCCATTTAAGAAACCTATATTTATATCCTCTTAATGTTATTTTTTGGAAAAACTTCACTTAATCTCCCTAAACTTTCATCATATTTGCAACTATACCCTAAACCTCAAAAACTTGCAATTTTTTTGATTTATCTTTCAATTTTTTTCAATTTTACCCTTCACTTCGGTTAATATTTTTCGTTAAATCTTAATGGAAGAGTATCTAAATTCCCAAAATACTCCTCTATTTTTTAGAACAAAAAAGAAAAAATAAATTGCAACAATTTAGGTGTTGGTCAGGATTTAATGAAATTTGCAGAAATATCAACACTTGAATCTTTGAAAAAAAAAAAAAAAAAAGATTAGAGATATTTTAAAAATTTTGATAGAATTTAACTGAAAATACATATGGATGAAATTAAAAAAAATTGAAAGATCGATACGGTTTTCCTTTTGTTTTTTAAGTCTTCGTAATGTATAGTCAGAAAACTATATTCTAAAAATTTACTGAATTATTCATTTAGACTTGAATAATAATTTTTTTTAAATAAAGTTAAAAACTCTCCTATACCCTTTCATTATAACGTAGATGTAAGACACGTGTCCAAGACTTGATCTAATGAATTACTCTTATGCCAAATAAAATGAATTGGGTTAGGCTAACTGGAAGGAAGTTGGTTGAACTTTGCCTTCGAGGCCTACCATTCTACCAAAATGAAGGAACATGAAGTGAAAAAAACAAAACAAAATCCGACCTGCTGAATTTGAACCAGCCACTTGAAGGCATAACCTGGTTGGATTGTCTAGAATTCTTTTTAAATTTGAGATTTTTAAATTCAAAAATATCAATCGTCCATCTCATCTAAGTGTCTCAAATAAGTCAAAATTTAATGAGGAAGCTATTAAGTAACAAAAATTTAATAAGGTAGCTTCCTCATTAAATTCTGAAACATGACTTATTTTAAAAGTTGAGATTTATGAATTTGAGAATCTCAAATTAATTTTAGGTAGTTTCAATTCCCGTTGGTTCACTAAGAAAAATAGAAAGAAAATAGGAAGTGAGGATAACCTCAAGTTCCCGACAGATATTGGGCTTAGGGTAGTTGAATTGACTGACTTCAAGGGCGGAATAACCCTATGGCTTGGGGGGCTTGGGCTTAGGGTAAGATAGTCCCCAAAAAAAAAAAAAAAAAAATTCTAAGAAATAGACCTTTAAAAATTAAATTTTGCCCTTCAAATAATTTTTTTAAAATTTTTCTCCTTACAAACTAAAAGTTCTAGTTTCACCCCTGACTGACTTGATACATTAACAGAGTCCGTCAAAAGACGTCAAGCCTTTTAACGAAATTTATAAACTAATTTTTCATTTATTCCTATATTTTAATTATCTCATAAAGGGCATATCCGAGTCAAAATTTGATTTTGGCGTTAGATTACGAAAAGAATAGATCATACGTGGGACTTCTTCAGCCTCTTTGATTTGCTTCTAAAAGTAAAGCTTCTCCATTTTTTTTTTTTAGACTAAAACATGTGGTTTTGAACTTTTGCCACATGTTGTTTATTAATCTTATATACCATAAAGGCAGCAGCCCTACCGCAAAAAATTCAAAAAACTCCAAAGCATGTTTTGAATAGATTGAACTTGTCCATATGATTATACAAGCCACGACCAAAAACACACAAAAATAATAATAATAATAAAAGTTGTAGCCACGACCAAGCGGCAATGGGTTCAATGACAGCCTGGAAGCGCCCACAAAATTTGATGCCAAATATACCCCCCAAAGGCTAATCCAAGGGCCTATAATATTTCCTTTCTCACTTCTACCAATTCTCCAATTCCCACTCTTTTGTCTTCAATTTGAAGCCACAAAATGGGATGTCGTGGGAAACAGCCCTATTCTTCTGTCTTGCCCCACCCTCCCATGCCAAAAAATAAAAAGAAAGAAAGAAAGAAAACTACCTTTTTTCCTCAACAGAAAATGTCAGAATTACAAACACTGCCACAATTGCTAGACGGCAACGTTTTCTTTCCTCTATTGGCCAAACCCCTCTCTTCAGAGCACCATAAATTATCTACCATTCTATAAACACCTCCATCCTTGTTATACTGCACCAACCCACAGCAAATCAAAGCCTCCACCTTTCCGCTTTTGTACACAAAACCTTTTCCCAAGGGTTTATTCGGATCCTTTAACGGGCCGCGCAATCGGACCCGCCGGGGACCTGAACCCGAAAGTCACAGCGTCGTACACGCACCGATGAAACCCAACCTCTCTCCCGCTATCCTTAGCTCTCAGACACTCCTCGCACTCGACGACAACGTTTTGAGTAACTCCTCTCTCCGCCACGTCACCATTCCCTCCCCTCCCCAAATACAACCCGCTCAGGCCCATATTCATCATGTATCTGTCTCTCTCCGCCCGCAACTCTTGTACCCGATTCTCGTACCCGACCCGATCCATAACCGATACGAAACCCGAGATGGCCTGGCCGCTCTCGATCCCGGCGTTTCGTCTCAGGAGCATCACGTTCTCCGGAACCTTCTTGATCGTTCGCTGCACGACGCTCATCCGAGAACCGTAGTACTCGTCCTCTCGAGCCTCCCTGCGGGTCCTCTGCCTCCTCTCGCGTTTCGATCGCTTCAGAACCACGAGGAAGAAGCAGTCCTCCTCTGGGGAAACCGCCGCGAAGTTGAACTTTGCCGTGATTGGGATCTTCCTTCGAGTCTCCGGCCCGGCCAGGAAGGCCGAGAACTGCTGCGGAGAGATTCCGATCTTGCGGCTCATGATCGATTGGAAGGTCTTGAATTCCAGCGACGGGTGGACGACGACGTTCCCGATGTCGGTCTCGCGCTCCCCGTCGGAGAAGACCACCGGGACGGAGAAGCCGCCGGCGATATCCATCATGGTCGATACTATATCCGGTGAGATTGAAACGACGTGTATAGGTAGCGGCTTGTGGGAGAGTGAACAGGGAAGAAGGATCAGAGAAGGGTTTATATATACAAAAGGTGGTGCGGGGTGGGGTTTTTAGGTACAGAACGGTGAATATATTAAGGTGGTGAGGCTATTTATGGAATAAATATTAATTCATTTACGGAGAGGATAGTTGTAGGGAAGTGCAGTGGTAGCTTCCCGACGCTGAAATTGGCGTGAAAGCGACGACTTGGGGATCAAGCAAAGTAAAACGACTCGTATAGGCGGGTTCGGTTAGGAACTAAATACCCTCTTTCATCGCAGATATGGTCGACATTGCCCTTCTAATCGGTTAGATTTGCGCGCTTTGCCAGTCTTGCTGCAGAAGCCAGAAGATCGAGAAGGCCTTTGGATTTTCTATTATTAATATTAGTAATTTCTCTTGGCGGAATATTAGTAATCTTCGTTTTTTTTTTTTTTTTTTTTTTTTTTTTTTTTT
>NC_081549.1:7944123-7950847 GCF_901000735.1 Corylus avellana | reverse complement strand
TTTCAAAAAAAAAAAAAAAAAAGTAATCTTCGTCTTCGCCTCTTTAGTTAGCATCAATATGGCAATAATTTAATTAAAACGGTAATGGCATGCGAAACTAGCATTTAGAGTTTAGAGAGGGTAAAACTTAAAAAAAAAAAACACATTGAGAGGGTAAAATTCTAATTTAAAAAAATCTATATAAGGACATTTTTAAAAAAAATTTGTAAAAACATGGGGGCTTGGTGAACTAGCGGATGCTTAAACAAGACAATTTTAAGTCGAGACAAAGAAATTTAGGGTTGAGCATTGGTCCTACCCATAGATTTTAGTCCTATCATGCTCCTGTATTCACCCCTAAATTGGGAGTGAGTGATAAAAGAGATTGAGATCTATTATAATCAGTTGTTTCAATTGTCAGTAATTTACAAAAAGTCCATGTGACACATATTTGTTCAAATAAATTTTGAGTTGTTTGGTTACCTCTCTCATATTAGCTGTATAAATTATTAGCAATTTGAACCCTTAACTACCATGAATCCTTATCCCACAACTCAGCCTAAAGGAATCAGAAGTGTAACACCTTATCCAATTATATTATAATGGGCCTTAAGAGTTAAGATATTTGAGGCATGTCATTGTTTAAATAGAGGGTTTTTTTTTTTTTTTTTTTTGTGTGTCACATTCACATTAAGGATATTTATGTGACGACTCCATCTAGGGTGATAAGGCAATCACTCACTTTGCAGCTATCTCTTATTCTAAGTAGTCTGAGTAACTCCACGACTTAATAAGTAAATCTGAGAAACATATAATCCTTAAAATATGCCTTAAAAACAGAAACATCACCTTCTATAATCAAAAATACTAATTTTGTAATGGAAGCACTCATTATACAAGAATTATCTTCTTCTTTACGAGGAACAATATTTAAGGGAATAACTATAAAAATTAATCTTAACTTGAATAAGAATATCAATATTAATCTTTAGGGTTGTCGCATCCCGAATGACATCTATAATCCACATGTGGTCACAGAATGAGTTGAACTATATAGCAGAACACACTCCCAATTGACCATGGGTGGCTAACCTTAGACCAACCCATGAGTGGCACACTCAGAAAGGAGTTCCCGGTGATTATAACCACCGCAATGCTAATGTGGTTGTGCTTGGCTCTTACGGAAGTAAAGTTAGGGATTAGATTTTATTTAAGCTTAGCTTATTAGTTTTGTTATTAGTATTTTAATATTAGAGATAAACATATGTCTATTAATTATTTATTTTAGAGTTAATATTGCATTTGTTATCTTTGTATGGGTTTATTTCTAAGTGAGTGTAAGAGTTCTGCTCCAAGTCTAAGTCATTGTATTGTTCCTACTTACATGATGATATTTAATAAAGAGTAATCAGAAAATTAATCACAAACCTTATGTTTGAAAAGGGTTTTAAATTTTTTTTAAAATCTAAAATATTTAAATTTTCTCAGAACTTAAAATCTATCATTATTACGTATTCACGTAACATTGATTAGCTCTAACTCTACACGGTATACCAATGATAACCTTAAACTCTATGCCTTAGGTTCCAGTTGTAAACGTACTTAATTATGAAGATTTTGTACTTTATCTTTTGAAGAAATCCTTTATATAATCATACACATAACACAATTACAAGATCACCCTTTGAAAAATGGTGCACTTGCTTACAATTTAAGAAATTGAGACCTTGAACAAAATAAGCTCAAAAAATTCATAGAAATTGCAAAATCACCCTTTCAAATAAAATAATTTAAAAAGAATGATGGTCTTACTTACCTTACTCTCTTAATTCTTTGGTTATGTCCTTGGGGTCCTACAATTTCATAACAACTTAAGCAAGCCAGAAAATTAGGCTAGAAGATTTCTAACAAACATATTGTTTTCTTAGGCTACCAACTCGTCCCTTTATTTATATCCACTTAAAATATTGGGAAAGGTTTACATTCCCTTCAAACCATCACTCATTTGGCAATGCTTCCGAACTTTTAATTGGAACAATATGTTACGGAAGTAACCTAAGTATAAAGTAGACATTATATTAAGGTACACTTATATTTCATAGGATTTTGTTTAAGATTAATTTAGATTAACTTTGTTATTGGTATTTTAAGATTAGACTTATCTTATTGGATAGTGTTGGAGTCATTATTAGCATTAGAGTTTGTTTCCTAGTTTAAATGTTATTCTCTTGCTTGTATTTCTATTTAAACTACATTAAGGTTATACCTTGGGGGTCCCTAGCCGGCTAGCCCACCCCCTCCAAAAAAAAACTTTACAAATAATTGTTTTTTATTATAGCCCTGCTAGCCCCTACAAGAATGAAACCCTAGAAACCTCCTCTACTAAACTAGACATGTTTTTAACTTTTTTAAAAAAAAATAATAATAATAATAAATAATATTGCCTTTGCAGACACGAAAATAGGCAAAAAATCAAATGCTGATTAAAAAAACTTGCTTAGTTACTCCAACACGGCAACATACCCTCAATCACAACATGCACACTGTACAAGGAAAAATGGGACAATTTTCTTTTCAACAATACAATAACTCTCAAATCTCTTTCAATCTCACTCAGCTTAACCCTAAGAAAAAGAGAAAAGGAAAAATCGCGTTTGTGTGTGTGAAAATATGGACAGGAGAGGCGATTTGTGACCATATGTGCATCCACCGACCAGTCGACCACCATCAAGGGCGGAGTCACTGTAGCCCTTGGGGGACCCTAGCTCCCTAAGGCCTAAGGTGTTCCCAAAAAATAAAAATTATAATGGAATTTAGCGTTAAACACCGTTTTAGTATTTGGGTTTTAATGATTTTATTTTTGTTTTTCATTTAAGTTTCAATTTGTATCAGAGATGATATTTGTCTTATGGGTAAATACGGAGTAATTAGTACCTCCGTCTATATTCCATCAAAAAACTAACGGATCGTCACGTCAGCCCAATAAAAAAAAAATTATAAAATTGGCCCATTGGCCCAAAATAAAATGGGGTGATTGAGCCACCCCGCCAAAAGGGAGTGGCCGAGCCACCCCCAAGTGGACGGGCATGCAAGTACTACCCGCAACCACTTACAATAAAACTGCTATCCGCCCATTTTGGACAAATTTTAAAAAATGATTCAGCCTGAAAAAAAATTAAAATTAAAATTAAAAAAAAAAAAAAAAAAATCCACCTATTACCCTTACAAGTGGGTAGATCTTGATGGATCGGGATCCCTAACAATAGCTAGGGAATTGCCCTTCAATTTTTTTAAAAAAATCTTAACCATTAATTCTCATCCAATAGTTTAGAATTTACCATGTGTCTACTAATTAAATTATTATTTTATTATTTTAATTTAAAAAAATATAAAACAAAATGATAAAAATAAATAAATAAAAATATATGGGATGGCCAACCACCCCATTTTGGCCATAGGGGGTGGCCAGCCGCCCCACCTAAGACATGGGGGTGGCTTTCGACCACCTCCAATGGCTGGTTGGGGGTGGCCGAAGCCACCCCCTAAGGCCATGAGGGTGGCCGAAATCCACCCTAAAGGGCCGATTGAGGGTTGGGGGTGGCTTCCGGCCACCCTAATAGCCCTAGGCGGTGGTTCGGCCACCTGTTAGGTCCAAACCCAAAAGTCAAAATTTTTGGGTTTGGTTCTAGCCGAACCACCCCTAGCATGGGGGTGGCCGAACCCCCAACCGGCCCTAGGGGGTGGCCGGCTACCCCCTATTGCCAAATGGGGTGGTTGGCCATCCCATATATTTTTATTTATTTATTTTTATCATTTATTATTTTCAAATTAAAATGATTGAAAATCTACTATATATTACTTTTATGGATTTAATCATTATCACCTTAAACTTAAAAGCAATAATTGAAATTTGAAAAAATAAATAAATAAATAAAATACCATAACATTTTTAAATGATCTAATCCCTAAAACTTGATTTAATGGATTTTTTTTATTTTTTTATTTTTTTTATCAGGTAGTTTTTTTATTTTCTCTCTATCCTACTTGTCTCTAGGCCGTTTTATCATGAATGAATATTAACTTTTCTTTTGGATGTCATATTTGCCTTCTTAAAATTAAGTTGCCCAATTAATTTGACACATTGGAATTAAACCTTTGCATATTCAGAGACCCAATATGCAACCCTCTTGCCCCCCGAACAACAGAACATACCCTTTTCGGCCAGATTAGGGCAAATCATAGAACTTAATGCAAAATTACTAAATTAGCCCCATTGATTATCTAAAATTTCATGATGAAGATAACTCATTTACATAAGCAGATGTGCCTCGCATGGTCAAGCAGAAAATAACTACAAAAAGCTTCCACCAAATATTAGGAATAGTTTTCCTAAAAATCGATGAGGAAAAACTCCAGCTACTTAAATCAGCTTATTTAGAAAAGCAAATATATCAAACTGCCTGATACAAGCCTTTGGTAAAATTCATTCCTGAAAATCGGCTTGTAAAGAAAATGTGTCTAAAAATTTATATAAATATAATTAAGATTGTAATTAAGTCATGTTGAACACTTACGATCATAACATACCACCACGTTCTACAGCCATCGTGTACAACGGCCTGCTCTACCTCAGAGATCGCCCCTCCACGACTCAAACCTGTAACGCGTTGCCTACCTCTAATACCAAATGATACAAACCTTTGGTAGAACTTACACTTAAAAACCGACTTAAAATATATACAGGGTTAAGATTGTATATTTATATTCAAGTCATATAAAACACTTAAGATCATAACAATTTCATTGAAAGTTGGCATCTTTAGTAGAAGATATTGGCATAAATTAATCTCCTACCATAATCATGCATCTCCCAATGAATTTGAAACTCTTGACCAAAAGTACTAAGTCAAAAGAAACTTGCATGATTTTCTAGAACATAGAGAATTAGTTTACTTTCTGTAGGTCCCCATGATTTCCACAATACAAAGAATAATTTCATTTCAAATAGATACCGTTTCTATCAACTTAGAATTCAAATAAAAAATCAATTCACAAAATCGTCAAAGTGATGGATCTAAGTCTATAACTTTTTTTATTAACCTTCTACGTGGTCCAGATTGTTACTTTTGTACACCAAGAAAGAACCAGCGCCTAGGTAATTAGATGCCAACACCTTTCCAGCTGAGGTTGGCTGAGAGAATGCCAGTTGAGATCTTTCAAGGACAAAACCTATGCAGAAACTTTTCCTGCAATAAGCACAAAAATAAGAGAAGAGCCAAGTGCAAAACATACTGGCGATCAATTTACAAAAAGCAATCAGAAGATTAAAGGCTTCATCTTTGTGTTTGGCAAAGAAACTCAGGCAAGACATTTCTCACCAAAAAACGGTGTGAAGCTCATAAAGAAACCTATAAACTTGCTTTATTATGTTGAAGTACCAAAAGAAAAGGAAGGCAATTTTTTGATCATCCAAGGTTCCAATTACTCCATTAATCACAATCTACTGGAAGAACTTCACAAAAAATAATCATAGTTGTGATTAAGATATCTAGGTTAAAGCGATTTATTATGATCTAACTACTTCCACTTAGTTCACATGATTTGGCTGAATGTGAAAGAAATATTAGATGATAGCATAATGTTTTGAAGCTTTTAAATTGCAAAATATGGACTTGCCTCACAGCATCTAGTAATTGGCTGGCTATGTGTTTTCTTCTGTTAGAGGGAGTGACCCAAATGGCTCTAATTCCACATACAGCAGGTACAGCTTCATTTTCACAAATGATTGCTCCATTGAGATTCCCATCCAAGACCTCAGAACAATCAAGAGAATGGGCTCTTTTCTTGACTTCCCTTTTGAAACTAACATCGCCAAATTGGAGAGTGGTCGAGTTTGGTCTTGCTGCTTCCTTTATAGAAGTACCATCAGATGCCCCATCCACTAAGCAAGAGAGAATTTTGAATGCTTTTTTTATTGGTTCTGCAAGTAGGCATCCTACAATCCTTTGGGAGGAAATAAACATATACACCTGCCATCATATAAATGGGAATAGCAACAAAATGCAATCAACATCTCAATCTTCAATTACACAATGGAGACATGATCTCCACTTCAAGCATTGTTCAACATCATATATGAAACATTTTAATGGGTGAGAAATCAATAAAACATTTTATCATATCACCAGTACATGGATCCATCTAACAATCTTCATTAAAAAATTCTAGGTCACTCGAGATACATTCACAAAATTCAAGTCTTTATCATCAATAACTGGGAATCTGAATAGAATCAAGTAGAATTTAAAGAAGTAATAAATTACTATTCAAGTATCTTCAAGAACTCTCATACAGCAGAACCAGAAAACAGAAGCCTCTGAAATAATCAAGTAAAAAGCAATGCTGATCACCTTACAGCTCTTAAGGTAAATCCATCCACTTCCAAGCTCAGTCTCCATCATCTTTACCACTTCCTCAACCTGCCAGTACAATAACGTCCCAATTTAATACCTTCAAAAACATACACTAAAAATTATAAACCATCTTATTTACCAATTTCAAAAAATCAAAAATCAAATAAGAACCTTGTTCCTATGCGCAGGAGGGTCACAATCTAACACCAAAACAATTCGACCCCCTTCAGTATAGGGCATATGAATCACCCTTTCATTGCACCAACCCTGTAAAATTGAATAAGCAATATGATAAATAAAGCACTAAAACAATACCAAATAAACACGTATGA
>NC_081549.1:7893513-7944023 GCF_901000735.1 Corylus avellana | reverse complement strand
GAAATCAGACAAAGAATTAATGGGTGAGAAATCAATAAAACATTTTATCATTTCACCACTACATGGATCCATCTAACAATCTTCATTAAAAAATTCTAGGTCACTCAAGGTACATTCGCAAAATTCAAGTCTTTATCATCAATAACTGGGAATCTGAATAGAATCAAGTAGAATTTAAAGAAGAAATGAATTACAATTCAAGAATCTTCAAAAAATCTCATACAGCAGAACCAGAAAACAGAAGCCTCTGAAATAATCAAGTAAAAAGCAATGCTGATCACCTTACAGCTCTTATGGTAAATCCATCCACTTCCAAGCTCAGTCTCCATCATCTTTACCACTTCCTCAACCTGCCAGTACAATAACGTCCCAATTTAATACTTCAAAAACATACACTAAAAATTATAAACCATCTTATTTACCAATTTCAAAAAATCAGAAATCAAATAAGAACCTTGTTCCTATGCGCAGGAGGGTCACAATCCAACACCAAAACGATTTGACCCCCTTCAGTATAGGGCATATGAATCACCCCTTCATTGCACCAACCCTGTAAAATTGAAGAAGCAATATGATAAATAAAGCACTAAAACAATAGAAAATAAACACATATGAAACATATAACCTTTTAGTGACATCATAGTTTGAATGGATTCAAAGTATAATGTACAAAAGCAAGATGCATAGTATTCAAATATTCCCAAAATATTCTACACCAAATAAGCACATTTGGACACAACTTTTAGTGGTATACCTTAAATGGAATACCATGGGTATAGACCTTATGAAATGCCTTGTGAGCCTTCTCATCCTCTTCCTCTCCAGGAGCGTACTTGACCCCACATGTGGAACATGTGCGTAGGGTAAAATCAGACTGACCCAGATCTAAATGGAACTGCGCATAGCGTCTCTTCTTGTTCTTGTTAATCGTTGATTTCGGCTTTAAACACGAATAATTCCAAATGGATTTCTGCAGCGTTTCTCCGACTAGCCCTAAATTGACAACTTCACTGCTTTTGACCCCAATAAAACAAACCCCAGAAATGTCAATATCAATGCTATAGAAAATTCACCTTTATTTTCAAAATAAGCCAATCTGAGCAAATAAATTGTTCGACTGTTTGGTTACCAAGAAACGGAGGGAAAAAAATAAATGTTAGAATTTTTTTTCCTCGTCATGAAAAACAAAAAAAAATGGAAAAAGAGCGCTAAGATTACCACCTAACTAAACTGCTTGTTATTGCTGTCATTTCAATTCCCATAAAATAAAGCACTGTATTAATCAAGATTAAAAGCAGAATTTTCCTCAAGCTTTTCACAGCAACCAAACAATTAAACGGGCACAAGTCAAGATCAAAACCATAAATATCGATCGCAACAAAGAGCGTACCCATCTGGGTTTGGAGCTCTACGCGAGTACGTATTGAAGATGGGATGTTGTTTCTTCTCCCAGGTCGTCAATTCGTCGTCGCCGTCGCCGTCGCCGTCAAAAATCGGAGATTTGGGTGCAATAGAAATAGAGGGTTTGAAGAAGGAGCTGATCTTGGATTGCATGAATGAATGATTTTGCTTCTTATTTGGATTGGTGTCTCTCTTTTGTGTTTTGTTTTCGTTTACGGTGCATTTTAATGTTATGTTCTCTCTCTTTTGGCGCCAAAAGGATTTTGGTAAATTAGCTTTAGCTAATTTCCCGCTCTTTTTGCAGCTCCTAAAATTTCAAATGCTATAAAACAATAAATAAAAATAAAAACAAAAACCATTTTGTAATTTCGTAAATAGATCTGCCATGGAAGCACGGTGGCCTATCACCAAAACCCAAAAACTGCACGACGTCGGTGAAGCAGAGAGAGAGAGAGAGAGAGAGAGAGAAAAGGGCAGGCAGAGTATAGAACTATCTGGAAAGGAGAGAATAAGAGTATAATCTCGACAGCGGTCGGCAGCCGGCATGCGGTGGTTGGAGATGGCCGGCGCCGATCAATCGTGAGCAGGAGGTGAGGCTTTTCGTTTCAAAGAAGTTTCTCTCTTCGTCTCCCAAGAGTACTCTTCACTAGGTGTACCAATCACACTGGTGCTGTGGCATGATCGATGGCAGTGGCTAACTCGTGTCAGCTTTTTCAGTTGGGGTGGAGCCTCTGCCTATCGTCACATGGTCGGACAATTTTGAGAAAATAGGTAGAAAACTGGTTTTTGGTAAAAATGCATATAAATATATTTTTTTTATTTTATTTTACAAATTAATTATTAGATTTGTAGACTTATGTGGACTCTACATAAGTCAATGGTAGATCCTACAAATTTAATGATTGATCTATTAAAGTTATAAAAAAATATGGTGAAAATATAAACAAATTATTAACACTAATAATTTTTATTTATTTAACTAGTGTGAAAAATAGTATTACTCAGCCATGCCACATCACTAATATAATTGCATTACACTCTCTTTAAAGCGCATCAAATAGTTGGTAAAATGTTCAAACCATTAGCCAAATCAATTTGTCTATTCATGTTTTTCGGCTGCGGCTGGCAGTTCCATCAGCTCCATCTGGCAATAAACTTGGTAAATGATTTTTGATCTAGAAATGATTGATATAATATAAAATAGATAGAAGTTTTGAATTATTTGTATAAAAAAAAAAAATATTTATAGTGAGTTTTTTATTTAAATAGTAATAAAAAGTTATCGATAGGATATAAAAAGTAAAAATATTGGAGAGTTTGTAAAGGTTACATCTTTTGAAGCTCCAAAAACATAAATCTGCACAAGGCTATACATCACCTCTTACTCTTTAACATTCAAGTTTTGGTGCAAATTCTGGGTTTGTAGCTATTATGTCAACATCCCACTAAAATTCAATTGAATTTGACTTTATAATTGAATCTAAATCAAATTGGGGAGACTTTGACAACTTTCATTTTGGGTAGAGATTCTGCCAAACAATTTAATTAGTTTTTTTCCCCATCACTAAAGTATACAAATCTAATTTCTTCCTAAATCATCTTCAACAAAAGAAACAGAATTATACTTCAAATTTCTTTGGATGCATTTTCATGATCATTTCCATTTCAGTTCCCAAAGGTTAATGGGAAAAAACAAAACATTTTGAAAGTTCGTCTGCTACAAAATTTGATATCTTACAGATTTAAGTATTTCATGACCCAAAAAGAAGACTTATTTTTTGAAGTACACAATATAAGATTGCCGTAATGATTTAGCTCTCAACCTGAAAATTCAAAAGACAAGTAGATGACTATGTAACTCAAAATTGCAGGAGCCAAAGCCGATGCATATTCCATTCTCCGATATCAAAACTAATGCATTCTCCTTGACTGCTTGTTATCTCTAAGAACTCCCTCAAGAACACTAAATATTGCTGCCAGAAATAAAAGAAAAAATGAGAGCACTGATGATTTAAACACATAAAACCCATGTTCTATTGCTTTTCCAATAAAAGTAAATTGCCAAGATAAAGCTTGATAGATCTCTTGACAGTGCACAACTGATGCACCAAAAAGATGAAAAAAATATATATATCTGAAACGTACTAGAAAGGCATGAAGCATGCAAAAATTGAAGTTGGAAGACTCACTAGGGTAAGATTTTAATTTACAAACATCATTCTAGATTGCAGGCGTCGCATTGGCTGATGCACTTGTTAGAACTTTTAGTTGATCAAAGGCACACTGTATTTTATGCCTTTCTTCCATTGTCATGCTGATTTCCTCTGAAGACTGGATTCATAATATAGAAGAAACCCAATCAACATGCATCTTAAAGCAAATTACATTACAAGATAAAATCACATCTAATACTACAAAAAACGGTGCTAAGCTAATCAAACCAACTTGCTAGTCAAAAGAAATTTTCAATGTATTCATAAATCCAAGACAATGTACCATATAGCAGCAATCAGAATCTAACCGAAAGTTTCTTTAATCAAACTAGGTCTGAATTCTGATCCTGTATCAGAGTTGTACCAGACTAATATTTTGCCAAATCGAAGATACCAACTTACAGATGAAGTGAAAATTTCTATTCTTCAATGAATTTATCAGGTCCAAATATGACACGGAGAGATACATGTGGCACTCAAATTAGAGTTCTGTTTTAAATTTCTCATTGTTTGTTTTAAATTTCACAATGAGAATATATGGTGCAAAGTGTGGCTATTGATATCTAGATGTGATATTTGATGAATGATGTACATAGAAAGGCATTTTGAATAGTGGGCCTTGCATACTGTGTTTTTAAGTGAGGTATGTTGGGTTGCCGGTTCCAGCGTCATCTCCAGCTTTAAGTTGTAATTGTGGTGCTTTCAGTTGTAATTGTGGTGCGATGGGGTATTCAAGGCATTTCTTCATAGAAGCAAAGGTGTATGTGCTTTCGGTAGAGAAAGGATGTTTGCGTTAAGATTCATTGAAAGAAGTAGGGGTGTCTCTCATGCAGTGCATTTGGGAAAGGTGTAGTTTGGCTGGCGAAGATGGTGGAGGCTCTGATTCAAGGAGGCGGCTGAGTTGGCAACACTGCTAAGACCACACAGAGATGCTCAAACAGGCATGGTAATTATTTGGTGTTGACAGTGGGTGGCATGGCTTCGTAGTTATACCAGATGGTTGAGAGGGAGAGGGATGGAAAAGATGTGCCCTTGAGCTGTGAAAGGTTGTAGCTTTCTTCAAGGAGTTTTTCGTAGGAAATCGAAGAGGTGTCAACTGTGCTTCTACCCAGCTTTCCTACTGCAGCGGGAATGGAATACCTCACTTGGGAAGTTTTTCATGGGCATGCTCGTTCAAGCAAGGTGGTGTGGTCGTTCCAGCCCATGAACCAGGTGCAAGGGAAAGAGACACAAAAGAATTCGTACAAGGTGTTGACTGGTGCAGGGAAGGGCATGAACCAGGTGCAAGGGAAAGAGACACAAAAGAATTCACACAAGGAGGTGTTGACTGGTGCAGGGAAGAGCACGAAAGCCTCCTGTAGGAATCCTTCAGCCAACTACGTCGCTGCTAGGACACTGGCTCAGTTCAGTTACTGTCGGGGAGGTACAAGGGAGGACAATCCCAAGTTTTACAATGAAGGTGGCTGTCATACAGCAAACGTGGCAGCAGGACAGAGTGGCTCAAGGGTTTCCAAAAATGACAATTGTTTTTGTCATGATATGTGAGCCCAGCTGGCACAACTGAGTGAAAGAGAATGATCGAACCCTTAAACACATGAATGAGGTATTGGACTTGTCTGGGTCGAGGTGTGTTCTTGGCATAAAGGAAAATGGTGAGATAGGGCCAAAACCGGGCCTAGGTTTGAAGGTTTCGCCTGACGGTCATAAAACCACACCTTCGATGTTGGACAGAACAAAAGGAGTGGGAGATTTGGGCAAGGGCCAGATAGTAGCTTGTGCTACTCATTTGACATGACCCAAAATCAAACCCTTAAGAGGGAGCAGTCACAGGTCGGGATGTTGTTAAAATAAGGTTGGGCCTGGGTTCTAGTGCAGGCTATGCGGGCGTAGGCTCGAGCCACACCTGTGCTGTTGGGTCTTCAAGGATTTAGAAGACGAGTTTTGTAGCCACCAGCAAGTAGTCAAGAGAGATAAGGGAGCAGAGCTTTCTGAGGTTGTTGGTGGCAACCGTGTAAGGCAATCTTTCTTCACCAAAGGTCGATAGTGGAAACCCTATTATCGATGATGCTTTGCCTTTGCCGGAGGCCGCTCAACTGCAAGTTTTTGTTCCACCTCCAATCTCGAATCTCGCTAGAGGTCTTATAGCGAGGACTAATATTAGCTTTGTGCCCCCGGATGGGTTCTGTCGTTCATTTTCAGGTCTAGAGAGCTTTTCTAATGAGGGTAGAGATTCAGATTCTAATGATAGTTTTTCCGCTAATGATACAATTGTGGATTAGCGTCCGACTCTATAAATGCTCCCTCTAAGGACAATTACCCTGAAATGATAATTCCCAACTTTGCTGCGTGGACAATTGTGTTAAAAGGGAGGAAAAAAGAGTTCGTTGGGGTTGGGGTTGAATCTGCCTCATTAGTCTTCATTGTCAGCTGGGCCATCAGGGAATTGTGTAGAAAAAAGTAGTTTTTCATGCTCGGAATTGATGTTATGCTCTTGGGAGGAACCATTGTGCATGAGCCTTTGAATTGTTGTCCCCTGGAAGGGTGTTTTTCAATCCCGAGTGTTCAGGGTCCACTGCTTCAAGCTGGGTCCCACAGAAGGTGGAGGACATTCATCACCGTGTAGGAGTATCTTGTTGTGGTGGGTTTAAAGGGGAACTCATGGCATTGTCAACAACCATTGAAGCGAGTCACAAATAGGGGGAGTGGGTCTCCAATTCCAAATCAGACGAGAGCAAAAAGAGAATTAAAAAGACTGTCTCGCTCCATTAATTATAATTCTACATGTGGAAGCTCTAGCAGAAGTAGGGTTAAGGGAAGGGGTATCTTAGTTGTCCCATGACCCCTAAATTATTATCCTGGAATGTAAGAGGGCTAAATGAGGGGGAGAAGTGCCTTAGGTTAGAAAGTTACTCAGAGATTGGAAGATAAATGCTATTTGTTTGCAGGAGACAAAATTGGAGTTTATGACTTGTAGTATTGCATGTAGCTTGTGGAGATGTAGCCATGTTATTGGGGTTGTTCAGATTCAAAGGGGGCTTTCGGAGGTATTTTGATCATGTGGGATAGGAGGGTGGTTAAAAAAGCCAGTGTGGTGTGGAGACTCGAGTCACAAGGAAGCTTTCCCAAGTTTATATAACATGGCTAGTATGAAGGATATGCATGTTGCTGCTAACATGGATTACTCAAGTGATTCCCTTTAGTGGAATATTAGCTTCATCCGTTTGGCTCACGATTGGGAAGTGGCTGTTCTAGCTTCCTTCTATACCTTGTTGTATTCCCTCAGAGCGAGGGAAGGGGAGGCTTTGGTGGGCTCCGTCTTGCAAAGGGAAGTTTTGACACTAGATCTTTCTACATCCTTGCTTGCAAAAAGGCTTCTCCTTTCCCTTGGCAGAGTATCTGGCAAACCAAGACTCCCTCGAAAGTAGCATTTTTTCCTGGTCGACAGTTCTAGGGAAAATTCTTACTATGGACAATCTTAGAAAGACATCTCATCATGGTCAATAGATTGAACGGGGGTCCTCAAGAGGTAGCTCAATCGACTAGGATCACGCCTAATAAAGCGAAGGTCACTAGTTCGAATCCCCCTTCCTCCTCTTATGCGGACATGTCAAAAAAAAAAAAGGAGAATAGGGAGTCCGTCGATCATCTTCTTCTTCACTATGAGGTTGTTAGTGCCTTCTGGAATGCCATTTTCAGCCGCTATGGGTTGTCCTAGGCTATGCGTAATTGTGTGGCAGATTTGTTTGTCTGTTAGTGGACGGGTGGTTGCTCTCAAAGTGTGGTTGTGTGGAAAATGGTTCCCCTTTACCTTATGTGGTACCTGTGGAGGGAAAGATATGATAGAAATTTTGAGGACTAGAAGAGGATTGTTGGAGGAGCTTAAGTCCTTTTTCTTTTTTCTCTCTTTTTACTTGGACAGCTGCTTGTTTAGCTCCTTTAGTAATTAGCTTTTCTGACTTTCTTGTTCTATTTTCTTCCTCTACCTAGGCGTTCTCTTATATACTTCATGTGTACTAGGATTGCACCCTCTGCGCTTTTTAATATATCCAACCTAACTTATCAAAATAAAAAAACATTGATGACCAATTATCTTGGGGTTTACTGGTGTTTATGGCCTTAGTATTAACGGTAATTGAAGGCCTTAGTTACTGGAATTTTCCCTAGTGTATTGTGGGGGCATTATAGTGTCTTGTTTTCCTAGTGAGAGGTATGGTGATGCCCACTTCAGTCCAGCTATGGTGGAGGTTTTAGACTTCATCTTTGAGCAAGGGCTTATGGATATCCCTTGTAGGAGGTTCTTTAACGTGGTCAAACAATAGAGATCCTCTCTCTTGGTCTAGACTTGATAGATTTTTAGTTTCCCCTGACTTGACCCAGAGGAGGTTGCCTAGACTGTGTTCGAATCATTACCATATTCTTGATTGCGTAAGTTTTCATGGAGATGGAAGGTACTTTAAGTTCAAGAACATGTGATTAAGACCAGACAGTTTGATAGATAGTAAAACTGTGGGGAACTTCCTACCACTTTCAGGGTTCAACAAATTATATTTTGGCTCGCAAACTTAAGGCTTTGAAAAGTGATTTAAAAGTTTGAAATGAGAAGGTATCTGGCAATCTTTCTTCTTGAAGAGTTCTTAGTGAGGAGGAGAAAATGAGGCAGGCAGTAGTGATTAATGATTTTGAGAGAACAACTCTTCCAGAGGCAAAAATTGAGGGAGTTGTGGTTAAAAGAATGTGACAAGTGCACAAAGTTCTTCCATCGAGTGGCTAACTCGAATAGAAGGAATAACTCCATTGATCAGTTAGAGGTTAATGGTAAATTCTCTTTAGATCAATATAAGATTGGAGATCATGTTGTGTCGTTATACAATAGCTTGTTTACGGAATGGCGTAGTTGGAGGCCTAGGTTGGATGTCCTCACTTGATTAGAAGTACTTTATCTAATCAGCCTACTTACTTCATGTCTCTTTTTTCCCTCTCAATTGGTGTTGCCATCCGCATAGAGAAGTCGCAGAGGAACTTTTTGTGTATTGGTGAAGAGTTCACCTATCAATAACAATGTCGTGTTGTTTCCTTAGATTGTCCATGATAAGGATCTTACCTATGGCCGCCGACCAAGCAAAAAAGGCCACCTTAAAATGAACTTTAGTCTGCCAAGGGAACTAAGAGCCACCATTGCGATCCAAGACACTGCAGAAGGATCTAACAGCGAACAACCCTCTTTCGGAGGGAACTCACCAAAATTTGTCTTCACCTTCCCATCTCTCTCTAACTGAATACAACACCCTGTAGAACGAGGCTAAGACATCTACCTCCCAATCAAGAGCCACTCTAGCAAATCTTACATTCCATTGAATAGAGCCACCCAACATCTCCAAGCATGCCTCTACAGAAACGTCCTTTGCACAAGCAATACCATATAACACTAGAAAAGCTTCCTTAAGGGTCAAATCCCCACATGACAAATTATGCTAGAATTTGACTCTTGAGCCATCTCCCACCTCAAATTTGGTATGACTAGAGAAATTCCCCCAACCTCTTCTAATATTCTTCCATAACCCCACCCCATATGTCCCAAGAGGCTCGTTAGAACACCACCCACCCTGTAAATCATACTTAAGAGTCCACCCAACTCTCCACCAAGGCTCTCTCTCATGCACATAGCACCAAAGCCATTTCCTTAAGAAAGCATGATTGAAAATCAACAAGTTCCAGATGCCCAACCTCCATTAGAGATTGGAGAAAAAACCTTGGACCAACTCACCAAGTGATGGGAGAATATTAGGAGCTGGGAAGACTTTTCTAGTCACTAGATTTGAGGTTGATGATAACTCCAAAATTAGACTTTGGCATGATGTGTGGTGTGGGGATAAGGCCCTCAAGGTAAATTTTCAAACTTGTTCAGTATGTCCTGTTGTAAGGATGCTTTAGTGGTTGATTATTTGGAGGTTTCTAGTAACTTTCATCAATGAAATGTTAACTTTCTTAGAGCGGCTCACGATTGGGAGGTGGATTCTTTTAACTCATTTTTCAATTTGTTGTACTCCTTTAACTTCAAACGGGGTGGCGAAAACAAGCTTTGTTGGGGGGGAAAGAGTTGTTTGATGTTAAATCTTACTACAATGTCTTTGTTCCCCATGTTAGTATTCTTTTCCCTTGGAGTGGTTGATTATTCGCAGGCTTCTAGTAACTTTCATCAATGGAATGTTAACTTTCTTAGAGCGGCTCACGACTGGGAGATGGATTCTTTTGCCTCAATTTTCAATTTGTTGTACACCTTTAACTTCAAACGGGGTGAAGAAGACAAGCTTTGTTGGGTACCTTCCAAGAAAGAGTTGTTTGATGTTAAATCTTACTACAATGTCTTTGTTCCACATGTTAATATTCTTTTCCCTTGGAGGAGCATTTAGGGGAATAAAATCCCTTGATAGTGGTGTTCTTTGCATGGCCAGCTGCCTTAGAGAAGATACTAACCATGGATAATCTTAAAAAGCAACATATCATTGTTGGTCGGTATTGTATGTGTAAGAGGAGTGAGGAGTCGTCAGTTGACCACCTTTTACTCCTTTGTGAGAATGGCTAGTAGTGCCTTTTGGAATACCATCTTCAGCCTAGTAGTGTTGGCTTGGGTCATGCCTAGATAAGTGGTAGACCTCTTTGCTTGTTGGAAAGGGCATTTTGGGAGGATTCAAAATGCTACTATATAGAAGATGGTACCATCTTGCCTTATGTGGTGCCTTTGAGGGAAAAGAAATTATCGGAGTTCTGAAGACCAATAGATAGTGGTGGAATTAAAGAATGTTTTCTTCAAGACTCTTTACCACTAGACAGCTGTTGTTTACTTAAATATTTCTAGTTTTCATGCTTTTCTTGATTTTCTTCCTTCCTCTGGCTAGGTGTTTCTCTTGTATACTACCTATGTACTTGGGTTGTGCCTTTTAATGAATTATGTTTACACACCAAAAAAAAGGGGGCATTAGACTAAAGTGGGCTTAGCAAAATATGGTTCCCACACAAAAGTGACAATATACTCGCACATACACATCCACAACACACTAGTTTATATTTTTAACATATTAAAATGCCCCAGTCGTCACAAGAGTTAGTAATATTCAAGAACTAGGGTTGCACCCCTCTGTGCCTTTTGATATATACTTCATTACTTATCAAAAATATATTCAAGAACTACATCCTTTGGATTAGCATAAATAGATGAATGTGCTTTATGACATACTAAGTGACATTCTTGAGATGCAAAATTGTACCTGGAAAGATAGTATTTTTCGTAATATATGGTCAATCTCTGCCTTGAGTGAAGAGATAATTTGCTGAACTTTAACATCCTTGTGCATCAATACAAGGACAGAAACAATGGCGTTTATTCTACTTGAACAATCTGTTGCATATTTAGGAGGAAAAAGCGACGAACTACTTTCAGTTATCAATGACCCCATCATCTTCAACACAAGATCCAGAAGTTTGTGACTTCTATCAAAGAAGAAAAAGCAAGGTATGAGATAATAACGGAGTGTAGAAATGGAGGCATTGGGCTCTTCATGATCCTCTTGAATGCACTGCATGTTAAGCCAAAACAATAAGAATTACTGGACCAAGTTTTGGAAAGAATCAAAATACTCAATAATAAGCTTTGTGATCTTGGGAAAAAATATGCACAAGCAAAGTAGGATTATACACATTATAATTTTTTTTGATAAGTAGATCATACACACTATGAGATTTACCACAACAAGATACCATTCGATATTAAAATTTGTATTATCTACGAAAAGACTAGGGATAATAGCTTTTGTAATTCTCCTTCTACATGAAAAGGTAGCATATTTCAGTTTGCACATGCCATGAAACACTTCATTTACATAAAAAACATTGAATTGCATACGATAATCCTCTGAGGAGAACAGAGAAGAAAATAATAATGACTTCCGCACTCCTTGAATAAATGAGTACCCAAAAACTAACCACTACCAGCACAATCAGGCAACATAAACTAAGTAATGCAGCGCCTACATAATGATTATTTTTTTTTTATTTAAAAAAGAAGAAAAAAATACTACTTCAAACTAATCAAAGGCAGATATCAAACAAGATAAAATACTTACATGCACAACATCAATCAGATATCCTAAAAGGAAATTGCTTAGAGTAATAATACTCTGCTCAGAAAGTCTTGTGGGTTTGGAATCCAGCATAGCAAGCATTCTGAGCATCGCACAAGCATTGTCTAGAGGTGGCTTTAGTAACTGATATGCAAACATCACATCAAGAAGAAGTGTTAAGAACAAATCAACAATCAACAGATAAGCAGCAAACAAAAATTGTTCAAATAAGGCTCCATTTGTTTCGACAGAAAATATTTTCTTAAAACTTGATTTCCTGGAAAACATTTTTCGGTGTTTAGCGCGTACAGAAAATCACAAATTTTTGTTATATATATATTTCCATTCAATCATATTAAACTTTAAACTACAAAAATATCCTAACCAAATCTTGACGGTGACCTGGCTGGGTCTAGTAGGTCCCAACCGAGTCCTGCCTGGGTCCCGGCGGTGTCTCAGTCGATTCTCAACGGAGACCTAATTGGGTTCCAGTGGTGTCCTAACTGGGTCCTGGTCGGGTCCCAACAGTGTCCTAGTCGGGCCCCAGCTGGTTTTGTCAATTTGAAAATGAGATGCTCAAACTCGAAAAAATTGTTTACGGTCTTTAAAAATGAAAACGATTTTCCGAAACCTAAAGAGGCTTTTTCGGTCAAACCGAAAATATTTTCCATTAACTATTATTTTCCATCGCACTAAACACCCAAAAATACGGAAAACATTTTACATAAATCATTTTACACCGAAACAAACGGAGCCTTAGTATTTCTTTGTATAAATGATAACTAAAATATACAAACAAATTTTTTGAGTATAAAATAAAGGAAAAAAAGTAACGTTCAAATTAAGAAAGTTTAGTCAACTTACGATCTGTTCAAGTGTGACTTTCTCTAGTATTTGAAAAACAAGAGAATTATCACCAATCTGCGACAGGTTTGAGCAAACAACACTGGTGAGTGACTTAAATGTTCCTCGGTTTCTGATCTTTGTATCACTCTCTAAAATAGGATACATGTTTCCTGCAAAGATCAAAATATCTTTTCAGATTAAAATAATCATTAACCATGAGTCTGTGTAGAAGTAAATGAACTGGATCCCAACAGATAAAACAAGCTGAAAATAGTTGTCCAAGCATAAACTGCTTTCAGCTAGCGATGCAGCGGCTTACCTACAGATGATATATTCCATGCCACATTTGGATGAAGCTTTTTAAAACTCAATCTTGTCATAGTTACTACTTTTGACAACTTTGTTTTCAATTATGAGTTATGATTTAATAATCTATAGCAAAAAATACAGGAACCCGCACACATGTATATTTGCTTATAGGTATACATGTATATACATAATAATCACCAAGAACATTAACTTTGTGGAAACATTATCCAAATTCTTAGTGAGTTTGCTTGCAAAAGAGAGAGGTGAAGCATGCTGGATGAAAGTTTTCTATATCTACTGCTAAATATGCAAAGAAGGGTAAGATTAATAAATGGCACCCATTTAGACAGATAGGGAACCATATGTTGTCCGGAAATAATAAACAAAAATGAGTTCACCAAAGAAGTAATTCTAAGGTACCAGGGAAAACTTTGAAACGCGAGAGCAAAGTGATGAAGAAACTGATATGGTCGGTAATTTTGATATGTCCTGCAGTATATGCCGAATGCAGGACCTCTATGATTCGAAATAATATAAATTGCTCCAAATCCGGACCTGCAATAGTCAGGCAAGAAAGGAAATGTTAATTCCACATCTTACTTTTTTTAAAAAAAAAAAAAATCCAAATCTTACTTCAAAAAAAATAGCAAGTATTCATTTTTCAGTAGTTGCCTGGTCATCTAATTTGACCAATTCTAACTTCTTGATTCAAGAATTGCAAGAGGAATAGCATAGCTTTGTGCTCTATGCAGCTTCCCCCTACTTCAGTAGAGGTCATAGTGTCATACCATATACTGAAAAGCAGAAGCATAAATTTCCCTAAAAACTTAATGCAGTTGGAAATTACATTGATTATCCCAGATATTTCTAAATGAGTATTTCACCACCATTTATGAAATCAAATCTGGAAATACAGTAGCAACAACATTTGACATGATCCGTTCTGTCAATCTTTCAGCTAATTCAAGGAAATTGTAACTCATTTGATAGCAGAAATATATCTTTCAGAAAGGTCATTTTGCCTTAATTCTTTTAAGTAGAAATTTTATATTAGCTGAAGAAATAAAAGCTGAGAGAATTTATGTCTTGCTGCCCGAGATCATTCTACTGTCCAAACAACAAACACATTTAAACTACTCAGTGATGTTTTAGTACTCTAAGAGGTATACATTAAGCATTGCAGCTTAATTTCAAAATCAACAGCTTCCTTGATGTGTTTAGCAAGGATATGTCAAGTAATTTTCCCAGGAAAGCCATTATCCATAGAAATTTGAAGATTATAAACATAAGAGTGATTTGCATACAAAGAAAACCAAGTTATCTATGCTAGTAAAGCATCAATTGCATGAATACTAAAGCAAGTTTATATGCAACAAATAAAACCTGGTTACTACATAAAACGTTCCTGCACAATCAAATTCATGAAGATTTGAGCTAACAGACAAGTAATACTTACTTAAGCAACAAGAAGCTATTGACTCCAACAAAGGTGAATCCAAATTAGAGAAGTAATAAAGGCAACAGAGAGAGAGTTCCTGAGAATCTCTAGGAAGCCTTATGAAAGGACCATAACATATATTTCCTGCAAGATAAAAAAGAACAGGAAACTAAGTGATACCGCTCCAAGGGTTACAGACTAAACAATGTCTTCAGAAAATTAATTTTACCATCATCTTGACATGTGCTGTACAACTCTAGCAATGAGTGTTGCATGTTGTCATATTCCCATGCAAACGAAGAGTTCACCAGAGCACATTGTCCCAGGCGAAGTTGCAGATGCAACACAACCTGTAATTTCAAGGGGAAAAGTACCCCATGTAATTTTTTTATTTTTCTTATAAGTAAGGTGCCAAAAAACTACTTTTTCATCTTAACAACTCCAAAAATAAAACCTTTTTGCCTGATTGCAGCAACAAGAAGCGTACACAAGGAAAATTGAATGGTTACCTGGGTACAAGATGGATGCTTATCATCTAGCAAGATTAGCAAGCGAGGGAGCTCTCTTATCCAACCAATCTGATGCTCTAATATTTCTGGATCACTAGAATCTAGGCACAGCCTTTCCTCTTTCTACAATATGTACAAACGTATTGGCAATAAATTGGTGAGAGAGGGATATGGTGATTCTAAGCAATTACTAAAGAATTGTGTCCCAAAAACTAAATAAATAAAAAAGAGGAAGAAGCTTACAGGAATAAGCATATCTTCAATTGTAGAAAGGCATGCCAATTTCAATGAAGACTCAAGATGGCAATTCCTGAAAGTCTTGGTAAATGCCTGCAATTAAATTGTTATGACTTTAACAGTATCATTTGATTTTTGGTGTCTCTCAGGAAACTCTAGATTTATAAGATAAATCTAAAATTACACATCAACCAAAGTGCATGAATAGACATTCCAATTAAGAAAGACAAAAAGAGAGAGATTCAACGTGATTTCCCATATACAATCTCTTGCTAATCAATAATTCTTAAAAGCATAAGTCAGACCTGAAGAAGACGAGATCTCCAATTGCTCTCCACTTGTGAAAAAAGTTTCGGAAAAAAAGGAAGAAGTGAAAGTAAATGTTTTTCCCAGACTCCTTTACCAAACCTTGTGCCATTACAAATCTGCAAAATTATATTAAACCAGTCAAATTAAAAAGAAAACATTTTCACTTATCCAAACAAAATGAGCCTCTTACTTGAAACATCAGACGTCTTAACAACCTCCATATTAAATCAGAAAAGTAGGCTTTACTAAGGGGACACATGAATGAGATTGCTCGAGAATTGGTCTTTTACTTGCAAGATAACTGACAAACTTTTGTTTTGTGAATAAAAAAAAAAAAAGATTTACTTTTTTTGCAATGCATTGATAATTTGCATGTACTGAATTTACTTTTACTTGATTGGCCCTCTTTTTTCTGAAGAAAAGAAAAAAAAAAAAAATCTTTACAATTTAACTATTTAGTAACTTGAGTTGCTTAATATATGAATTATTTGTAAGTGGTAAAACAATTGCATTGATAGAATGTTACCTAGCATTCTTATTTGCATAGGGTAATAAGCACAAGCTTTTTGCACTCCAAATGTTACATACAAAAAAAAAAATTTACTTTTACTTGATTGGCCCTCTTTTTCTCTGAAGAAAAGAAAAAGAATCTTTACAATTTAACTATTTAGTAACATGAGTTGCTTAACATATTATGCATACGAATTATTTATAAGTGGTAAAACAATTGCATTGATAGAATGTTATCTAGCATCCTTATTTGCATAGGGTAATAAGCACAAGCTTTTTGCACTCAATATGTTACATACAAAAAAAAAAATTGATAGGTTAATTTTAATGATCACACCCACATACAGAAAAATCAACTCCAACTATGTGCAATATTGCAACTACATATTTTATCATAGCCCACAAATGTTCTTAAAAAATCCATTGTCATGTTTTACTATCACTTTTCAAATCAACATTGTCATTTGACATTAATATCAATACAGCCACCCTATATCTCTATGTTTTGAAACCCGCATGGTTCACTACAATTGCTAATCAATTAAAATTGATACAGAACACAACATCTATGATTTCACCAGTTATTAGTAATTGGATTAAATAATTAATCAAAAACAAAATATTAGGAATTTATGGATATACCCACTCATCATAACTGTCAATTGTATTTTTACACCTCATCATAAAACTTTCTATAGATTATACAAATCCACATTGGCAACATTTTTCAGACCATGCATCTTTAAAATCATATGCACATAATGGAGCAAGATTCAGACCTCCTTTCTAAGCAGCGCATTTTCTATAAACTCTAGAAATTTCTCCAACACAGCAGGAGGAAAGATCCATTCACTGAATTGCAAAAGTATTCCCGTAATCAGAACGTTCAAGATAAAATATCTGTCGTCATCCTGCCAAGCAAAAATAGAAAGAACTAGACCAATTCAAAATACAAGACCAGCATTGTACCCACCATAAAACCAAAAACAAAAATTAATAATAATAATAATAATAATAATAATAATAATAATAATAAATAAATAAATAAATAGGGTCAAAGGAGATATGACAAATTTTATCACAGAAACATATGCAAAAGAAAGGAAGTCCAATCAAAACAATTGAATTAAAGGAGAAAAAAGAATCTAGCATTGTCACGTGGGAGCAAAGATAATGATCTGAAAACTTGTATTGAGGCCATACCTTTTCTGAAAGCTGCCACGTTGGATTGAGGGGAAACGCTAGTAGTATCTTCTTCATTAACAATGACGAGATACTTTCATCCCACACTGTCACATCAGATTGTCCTTGAGGAAGTTGATATTCTGATTTACCCTTGTCAGTCCCATAAATATAAAATCTGAATGCAATATCTATGCTCTGAAGTATACATAACAGACAATCAAATGACTGTGCATCAAGAAGTGGCATAGTATGAGCCGATGGAATAAAATCTTGGAAACAATTGACTAAAACTGGCACAAGATCCTTTAGTTTCTTGATGATGAGAGGAAACCCTGCACAAACAAAGCAAGCATAGGCCAGGACCTTCAGAACATTACTATCTCATATTGGAGAGAGAGAGAGAGAGAGAGGTGGTATGAGAATGGAAGTACATGTAATAATCCCGTAATATTACTAAGTAAAGAACAAGCTAGAGACCAACAACAGCAACAATAACAATGTGAACTTCACTTTTCTATTTTGCTTTTTATATGAATAAATAAATTTACAAAAAGATCTTGTGAAAACTCATAAACCAAACAATGAAAGTGATAGATAAGAAAAATAGGTTTCAGAGTTATAAGTATGGTAAATTTGATCATTGAATGGAAGCTGGTAGAGTGACCTATAATATCTAATTCCAGGGATGAAAATAAATTTTTAACAATGAAAGACTTGATTATTGCAGTTACCATCAGTGCAATATTAGGCACCCATTTTTTTTATGATCATGCAAGCTATATATTCTTTTCTGACGAGAAACTCCTCCAAAGCAGGGTCACTTCATGTACTCACCCCTATCGGGTAAATCTCGGACCCATACAAAGCGCCACCCCCTCCACACGGACCAAGTAATACTCTTTGTTGGCGGACTGGCCCCAATAAATTGTTTGCACCCAAGAAAATTCAAACCTTGGACCTAATGGAAATATCCTAGTCCCCTACCATTTGAGCCAAACCCCTGGGGTCATCATTGCCCTAAATCAATCACTGAATGCTGACATAAAAACAAATATAGATAAAGAAAGGTAAAAGATGCTTTCACATACCAGCAGATTTTGTAGACACATCAGGCTCAAAAACATGTAACATCCCTTGTCCAGCATCATTCTATTAAATTAAAAAGGAAAGCATTAGGATTTGATATCACCCAAATAAATTAGAGAAACATGTAACTTACTGAACTTGAGAGGAAAACGTTGATTGTGAAAGTTGTAGACATCACAATCCTTACGCAGGTAAGACTCATAATTAAACGAGGAAAATCAAAGATGGCCATCATCACACAGCACTATCCCATTAATTCTTCACATTGACTCGATCATTTAGATACTTTTTTTTCGATAAGTCAGTCCTTCAGATACTGACTTTCTAGACAACAACATTTATATCTTTGTGAACCTGATTATAGAATCCATCCTGATACATTTAATCATGTTGCATAGACATAATCGCGTGAAATGAACTTGACATAGTATAAACACACTAACATGGAAAATTACTTGAATACAAGAATAAGGACATGCAAGGTTGGTAAAAATCACACTAGATACAACTAGCAGAACCAACTTAAGCAGTAAGAGATAACGGACAGGCAAAGGATTTTAAGATAGTAATGAGATGACATGATTATGACAACAGCTGAAAAAAATAATTGCATGCAAAGTTTCAAGAGTAAAATATGGTTATGAAAAGATAGAAGACTATGATTCATCAAAAGATAAAAGACAACACACAAAACAAATGGTACATTTGCAATTGATAATTAGAAGGTACTTTTTCACGTGAGTCAACTTCTTTTTTATTACATGGCACCAGTGACAAGCACCGCAGCAACCCAGCAAGAACATTCTTGAGTTTTCCCTTGTCCTGTAAATAGAACTGGTTGTTCCGTAGAATGTCCCCATAATTTTGAAGAATCTGTTGATGAAGCAAACATTAAAATCTTTAAGAAAATGTCAAAACCAAAAAGAACATGATTAAACTTAAACGAATCACTCTAGTACATTTGACATCAGACTGATTAGCATCCAAAAGCAATCGTTTTAAAGGAAACCTCAAACAAGGGTAAAAATGACTATTCCAAATATGCATTTTCCTTTTTTGCTATTTGACCATAACCTCAATGGGAGTGGAACCTGTTACCTCACTCACTATCTTATAGATCTGGGTGGATATTGCATAAGACATTAGAGCTAATGACCCAGAAAAAACAGCATGGCTTCTCAGATTGCTTAGATCAGAAAGATTTCAAGAGAAAAATGCTAATAACATAATCACGCAAAAAACAAAATTACAAAGATTACCTAACAGAATCAGGTTAAGATACCTTTTCAGCATACAAGAAAAAAGACGGTGGATGATTCTCAACAACAAGGTCAAGAAATTTGAACGCCATCAACCGAACATCAATTGCTAAATGTGTCATTGCATTAAAAATATATGCCATTATTAAGGAAATGAAAAGATCTTGATTATCCTGGACAAGAAAAACAGAGAAACAAATGTCACAAAAATGGATAACTGGTGATGAGCAACAATAAATACTACAATAATTTTTTTTTTTTTAAAAAAAAAAAGGAATAACCTCTTTACAGGTAGGGAATATCACTGACTTAAAAAGTTGATATAGTGTTTCTCGAACCACTTTATCATCATCCCCAATTCGTTCACGCAGTTTCTCTATGACGGCGTATTTGTGCAACCTCAGCTCTGCTGGATGTTTTCGGAATAAATCCTTAATACCCATCAATGCATCTTCAGAGAGGAACAAAATTTTAGCTCAACTGTGAGATTGCCACTCAATACAAAAGAAAGGTTTGATGTGAACACTAAAAGCTAGATAAAACAACCAGGAAAATGGGGGCATAACTTTCAAGTAACCCTTCAAGTGACTTACCAAAAAACTCCCCTCAAATGAAAACTTCAAGATTTCAAAACCTTTACCACCATAATAATTTTTGTTTCTTACATTCTCGATATTTAAAAATGGAATTGTTCTGCAAACCCCTACCAACTTCATTTGAACACTTAGGGCGATTCTTTACACTGACAATATTTTTCACAATAATGAACACTTCCATGATAACAAGGAAGTACCTCTACGAACTTTTGGGTTGTGATGGGATGTTTGCTGAAGAAGTTCTTTCAAAGTCAAACCTTTCTTGTTCACAGCTAAACCTTCCTTTTCTGACGCCACACTCTGCTCGGGAAGAATAATTGCTGTTCATAACAAGCACAAGTAAACTTTTAGTCAATACATTCGTTTATCAATGTTGGAACAACACCAAATGCTTCACAGGTTTCAAAGAGAAAAATATATTTCACAAGCTCTTCAGGCACTATAAAATTACACAGCCATTATAATTAACAATCAAAAATAAAAAATAAAAAAATAAAATAAATATGTAACGTAAACTAAAACGATTTTTACATAACCAATAAAATGTTAAGAAAACCACAAAAAAGAATAAAGATTAAATAAAAGGTTGGCTTTTATGTGCTTCAATGAATAATAAAGCAAAATAAAATCCTAAAGACAACTGAACATTTATGGAGTTTTCAAAGAAAAATCATATGATATTTGAGATGATCCAATTCTCCATTCGCTTTAAGAAAAATTATCCCATTTTGCCCAAAAATTTCAAATTCCTCTAAAAAAAATTTCTCTGAAACAAAACAATGCCTTATTAAATCCAGTATATACGTAACACTACTAATGAAATTTGTAATAAGAAAGACTCTTCTAGTCTATACCTTTGGATTTAATTTCAGTATTCGTAGCATTATTCGCCGGCGGCAATTTCCTGCCAATCTTTCGCTTTATTTTCTGCAGAGATTCGACAAACAACATCATAAGTAAGCCTCCTCTGGATCAAACAAAAGATCAATTAAAAGTTTTGTGCTACTGCATAGATTGCTACCTTGAAGTCGACTCCACGTTTTTGCTGCTTCTTTGAAGAAGCTTTCGAAGTCATTTGCACTACAAAACCTAAATTGGTTTTGCAAAAGCGCCTGTCTTCGTGTCTCCTCGACGTGTTCCCGGTGTCGGCCTGTTTCAAGGCGGAGTGGAGCCGCGCTCAGCAGTGGACTGCTACGTTCTGGAAGTCCAGCAGAATTCAGAAGAATAACGGTTTATTGGTGGTTCCTTCGCCGGCGGCAGACTTGTTGACGAGTGTGGAGAAGACGCAAGATTGGGTGAAGCCTAATTCGAAATGAGTTGGATCGGGCCTTTGTTGGGCTGGCCGAAGGTCTGGTCGTTGCGCTGGATTTGACGTCCAAAGGGATGCAGAACAGGGCAGAGATTGACGCGGATTTGGGTGCCGGTTCTGGTTCTGCTCCAGGTTTGGACCCATAACCTGATCACGGTTCGGGTTGTGATTCGGATCAAGGTACGGATCGAGATTTGGGCTACCGCTCAGGTCATGGTTCAGATCCAACTTCGAATTTGGGTATCTTTCACTCTCCTGGATCCGTATAGGCAGCCGGTAACACTACAAAAATACATTTATTTTTTTAGGAAAAAATGCAGTTTACCCTCTGAAGTTTCAGAAGTTTTTTAATTTTAACTCCAAAGTTAAAAATTGGTAATTTACCCCCTGAAGTTTCAAAAATTGGCAATTTAAACCCTCCGTTTAATTTTTCCGTCAAAATGGATGGAAATCTATGAAATTACATCATTGCCCTCAAGCTTTTTTAAAAAAAAATTCGTCCAATTTAACGGAAAAATTAAACGGAAGGTTTAAATTGCCAATTTTTGAAACTTCAGGGGGATAGATTGCCAATTTTTGAACTTTGGGGTTAAAATTGAAAAACTCCTGAAACTTCAGGGGGGTAAACTGCATTTTCCCCATTTTTTTACCATTGATTTCTGACGTGTCAATGGTACTGACACATCAGAAACTATTTTCTGACGTGTCATTTTCAGGGGGGGTAAACTGCATTTTCCCCATTTTTTTACCATTGATTTCTGACGTGTCAATGGTACTGACACATCAGAAACTATTTTCTGACGTGTCATTTTTTACGTGTATCTGAGGTTAAAAAGGCAAATGTCAACAAATTCAAGTTTTTGACCTGTCAATTTTAAAACGTCAGAAATTTCTGACGTGTCAGAAACTGAAACGTCAAAAAAAAAAAATTGACATTCCAATAAAAAAAAAATTGACGTGGCAGGTTTCTGCCACGCCAATAATTTTTATTTTTTTCTGTATATATTTTCTAAATTATTCGGGTTTATACCCAGATTTACGTGTTAACCTGATAGATCCAATACATATGAAATTCAATTTAATCCAATATCTATATTTACATCTAATATCCAATACATCAAATCCAATACATTCAATTCAATCAAATATCTACATTGCATCCAATACATTCAATTCAATCCAATATCTACATTTACATCCAATATCCAATACATCAAATTAATCTAATACATCCAATCAAATACATATATACATCCGGCCAATACATATGCTTTCAATCCAATACATATACACATATGAAATTCCAATTCAATTTTGCATATACATCCAATACATATGAAATTCCAACACAAACCAATACATCAAAATTCCAACACATCTACTACGTACAATTGCATACAAATATCTACATCGAAAATTTTTCGATACAATACAAATATAGACAATTGTATATCTACTACAGATATCTACATCAAAAATAAGTTTCAACACAACACAAAACAAATATACAATCAAACTATCTATGTTTTATCTGCTACAAATATACAATCAAATACAAATATACAACACAAATAAGTTCAAACTAGTCTCAACAAGCATATAGTTTGATCTAATTATATACATCAACAAATAGTAACAAAATATATATACAACTTAACAAACTGCCATGTTTCAACAACTCCATCGTCTCATCCTCCACTGCAAATCATCCGGTCTCTATCTCCTCTAGTCGTTCCCAGCATCACATCTACGTCATTTTTTAAGTTTTTGGATTTGGTTTTTTCAAAATCAGATTTATTCACTTTAGGAAGTCCCGCCCCTTGACGTGCCATTCCACCTTACTCTCGGACCTCTCCGCTTCCAGCTGCCACAAAATCTTCTCCATTCAGGCACCAGGTGACTATGAGTAGATCTCACTCGCTAGTGTGTGTCCCACGTGCGCCAACATTTAGGGAGCTCTCATTTGTGCGTGACACCTCCCATCCACCACCTTCCACCTTTGTTTCTGGTTTTCGATTGATGCTTTTTGGCTCTTGGTGTCCACTGTCGGTGCATGGTCTTCACGCGTTGGCGAGTGGCTTACACACGTCAACGGTTTTCAACCGTGTCCATGCTACCTTCCTTCACCCCACCCTCTGCTGATACTGCTGTTATTTGTATTTTTTGGTATTTTTTTATTGTCTTTCCATTCCTCTGTTTATTTGTTTCTATTGTAGTCGTTACTCTATAGTTGTTCGAGTAGGGTTGAAGGGTATCTTAAATGTCATGATCCTATTTACACCCCATTCTCTTAGGGTTTGGACATTGTTGAAGAATCTTGAGACAGTCATACTCCTCATTCCTTGTTTAGCTGCCAAAACTTATGGACTTTGTGCCAATAATGTATAGGTAGGGGTGTCAACCCGGTCCGGTTTCCCGGTTTTTGGCCAAAACCGGAACCGGAACCGGGGTACCCCGGTTCTCAATTTTGAGAAACCGGAACCGGAACCGGGACCCCGGTTACCGGCCGGTTCCGGTATTACCCGGTCCGGTAACCGGTTTTTTTAAAAAATTGATTTTTGGGCTTATTTTAGGTATTGGGCCTAAAATAAGCCAATTTTTTTTCATAAGTTGGCCCATTTTTTTAAAAATCTATTAGTTTCTTTGTCTAAATTAAAGGAGCTTTGTTGTAATTGTTCCAAATAATTAAAAAATAAACCTTAAAAAGTCCAAAAATCCTAAAAAATCATTGTTTTTGCCTATTTGGGCCTTAGAAATAAAAATTTAATTTTTTAAAATACCCTAAACCTAAACCTAAGTGTAAAAAATATTAATATATATAATATATATATTAATATATAAATATAATAATATATAAATATTATTAAATAAAATGGAAACCCGGTTCCGGTATTCCCGGTAAAAACCGGGTACCAAAAACCGGTACCGGAACCGGGGTACCCGGTTTTTAGATTTTTCAAACCAGAACCGGAACCGGGACCCCGGTTTCCCGGTTTCCGGTTTTCCGGTTTCCCGGTTTTCCGGTTCCGGTTCCGGTTCCCCGGTAATTTTTGACACCCCTATGTATAGGGCTACGTAATTAATGGGAAGTGTAGCATTTCTCTTTTTGTTATTGTAATCTTTGTTTGATGTACTTAAATAAATAAATAAAGTGCGTTTGAGATTGCAATTTTCGCAAGAATAATATCCGTTTGTAAAAGAAATCGCAAAATACAAAGTGTTTGGCATTGTGATTTTTTTTTTAAAAAAAAAAACATAATCTAAAAATGGGAAAAAAATTTGCGATTTCTATAAGCAGGCTAGGGAGTACTTATTTGAAAAAATGCGAACTTAAAGCAAAATCACGATTTCGCATAACAAATATTAGGCGCAATAATTACCAAATTTTTGAGCGGGAATGAAAAAAATTCAAAAAATACCCACCTAAAATATTTTAAAAACATTACTTCTTTATTATATGTCTGTTTGAAATCTTTGTCTCAAGAAACAAAAAAAACAAAAACAAAAACAAACCAAAATAACAAAAAAGAAAAAAAGCGTATAGAAACAAGTAATATGGCAAGATACTATTGCTTACGTAGAAAACCCAAAGTTAATGTCAAATTATAAGTCATACTTTTGTTTGCAAATGTGTTAAAAATGGAGGCTTATAAACAATGTAAGTTATTTTACTGATATAAAAAATGTAATTATTGGTAATTTGTCAATGAAACCACAATTATATGTTAAAGTTATCCAAACATTCAATTGATAGAAAAAAAACATTTTTTATTATATTTTACCAAATGCATGTACAATTTTTTTTTTTTTTTAAAAAAAATATATATATATATATATATTTTTTTGAAAATAACTTATATAAGATCTTGGTATAAACTATGACCTTTGTGCCTACCAATAAGAGGTTGACACCTCAGCTTGGAACAAGATAACAAAATGAGAATAAAACATCGGATTATACCAAATTTAAACCCTAAAAAAACTCTTAATCTACTTTTCACATTAACCATCCATCATGCTATCGCTGTCGCTCATTCGGAAGCCGAACGTCGCCACCCTAAATGGCACAAACTCCATCACACCAAGTTTTGTTAGGTTCATCCCTCTCTTTGTCTTGATTTCATCAAACAACATCCATGTCGGTTTTGGTCTAAGCTTATTGCAGTGGGCATGATAGTGCAAAATTGAGGAGATCTCATAGTTGGGCCTTAATGTATCAATGGTTGAGCAGTAGATACGGAGAAAGAGAGGAAGCTAAGAGATCCGGCGGCCTGGGCGGTTGATGAGAGAGAGAGAGAGAGAGAGAGACTTAGAAAACTTACCAGTATGGGTGGTGGCGTCCGGCATCTAGTTGGTGGCTGCGTGGTGGGTGGTGCAGCTTGGGGGTAGATGTGTGTGAGAGAGAGATAATAAATTGCCGGCATGGATAGTGGCGCAGTAGCGGCAGCATGATGGATGGTTAATGTGAAAAGTAGATGAAGAATTTTTTTAGAGTTTAAATTTGATATGATTCAGTGTTTTATTATCATTTTGTTATCTTGTTCCAAACTGAGGTGTCAACCTCTTGTTGGTAGGCACAAAGGTCTTGATTTATGTCAAGACCTTATAAAAGTTATTCTCATATTTTTTTGACATGTCCACACAAAGAGATAGGAAAAAGAGATTTTTCTAAAATAAAAAGAGATAGGAAAAGGAGAATTCGAATTTGTAACTATCGCTTCATGAAGCGTGATTTACAGCTCATTAAAACCACAATCCCAAAGCCCGGGAAATCGAGAAATTAATATATTTTTCCTTAATTTTAATCGGCATCCAAACTCCAAAGCCCGAAAGCTCAACTAGCCGAGACAGACGCGCACCAAAAAGTCGAATCGTTCCGGAGCGGAACACTTGGGCCCCGCGAGCAATGCGGCCACAACAGCCACAGCATCAGCAGCAACGTCAGCTGGAGGCGGCGCCGAACGCGAACCCGGATCCTGCGCAGTCAGGGGAGGCGCCGCCAAAGCAGGTAGCTCTGGCCATGGACAGGCTAGGCGACGCGGCGCGCCTCATTGCCGACATCAGGCTTGGCGCCGACCGCCTCCTCGAAGCCCTCTTCGTCGCCGCCCAGCCCCACCAGAGCACCAAGCCCCTCCATCTGTTCCGCAAAGAGGACGCCTCCATGCGCCAGCACCTCCAAGACCTCCGCTCCGTCGGTACGACTCACAATCGCATTCTCGCTCTCTAGGGTTAGGGTTTAGTAAATTTTGTTAACTGCGTTGAGACTGTTCGTGCTGGTTTTGGTAGGAAGGCAGCTAGAGGAGTCTGGGGTTCTGAACGAATCGCTTCGATCACGAAGCAATTCGTGGGGGCTGCACATGCCGTTGGTCTGCCCGGATGGCGCTGTGGTTGCATACGCTTGGAAACGCCAGCTTGCCGGCCAGGCCGGTGCGTCCGCCGTCGATAGGACGAGGTACGATTTCATTTCAGCTCTGCCAGAGCTACGTATATGTTTTTTTCTTTTTTTTACCATTAACTAGTTATCTCTTACATGGAATTGCAAGACTCCAGAGTTAAATGCAGGTGAAATTTGATACTTGTTTAAGAAAATGCGAGGAGGTTTATACTTGTAACTTTGGGCATGTTTTCCTGAGACCAAACTTTGAAGAATTAACTGTGTTAACTAGTGTGCTCTATGCAAAAACTTTATGGTTGAAGAATTAACTGTGGAGATAATGTAGGGAAACCGTTCTGAATGCAGTAGTTTTGAAGGAGAAGCAGAGACGGGATTATCTATCCTCTTGTGGCCTTTTGGGGATAGACTAACTTCTTAATCGCAAAACCTAAGTGCCGGTTTTGATTGAAATTGAGAAAGAAACGTGGTGGTTTTGCTTCTAACTATGAACAACTAAAATTCTGCATGTTATTATGTTGGGTCATTTTTATGCAAACATTATACTGGCAAAAAGCGTTATGTTTTTACTTCTGAATAATTTAATTGCAAAAGGAACCCAGAATTCGTAAGACTTTTTCCATAGCTCATATGAAACATGGGGGACTCTTATTATAACTTGCTTAAGAAATCAAGAGATTATTACTTTGCTGCTCACAGGCTCTACCAAATACTTGCAAGATAAAACTTGCTCTTGAGGAACTTTTGAGGAATGTATGTTGGTTAATCATTGTGATTGACTTTGAAAAATTAAGAAAAACTAGGGGAAATTTTTTAAAACAAAATAAAATAAAAAACTAGGGCGTGGAAATTTAATTTCTTGATTTTTTTTCTCAAAGAAATTTTTATTTTTATTTTTTGTTTTGTTTTTTTATTTTGGTTATTGGAGTATTTTGTCTTATTAAAAAAAATTATGGTCTTTTTTGTCTTTTTGCTTAGTAGTTTAGGGGGGCATTGTCCCAATTGAAAGTTTGAGGGATGTATGTGGACTTTTCCCTAAAAACAAGAGTAATGGCTTGAATATCATTTTTTTTTAACTTATTAAAAAAAAATGATATTCAAGCCATTACTCTTGTTTTTAGGGAAAAGTCCACATACATCCCTCAAACTTTCAATTGGGACAATGCCCCCCTAAACTACTAAGCAAAAAGACAAAAAAGACCATAACTTATCAAAAAAAAAAAAATGATATTCAAGCCATTACTCTTGATTTAACTTATTCTTAAGACAAAATATGTCATAATTGTTCTTGTAACGACCTAGGGAAAATCGTTAGCCACATTTGCGTTATCACCCCAAAATGACTAGTCAATTTGGAGCTTCCCTAAAATTTATTATAAAGCCTAGTTTCACCTAGTAACTAGGCAATATGAGACTTAACACCCATGACTATCTTTATAAACCACTCACTTTATGTGAGTTACTTCTCATCTTCCCAATATGGGACCGGGGTGTTACAGTTCTTTTTGGGTGTTACCTCAAAGGTGAACATCTAAACATAAGCTTCATGCATCCCTTAGTACAAACTAATATGTGAACTAGAAGAGTTTTCTTTTTCTTTTTCTTGGAGAGGTGATTTTAGTTGGAATCTTGATTCTTAGTTGAAGCAGTTTCCAAAGATGATACAAGGACTCTGTTAAGTACTTCAAAATAACTTTGAAAAAGTACTTGTGATAGGATTCAGCTGGTTTGCATTGAACCATTGGCTGAATATGGACAAGTGCTTGTTTGTTTTATAGAGTGCCAGAGATATTGACCAGTACTGGTTTTGATCTTGCTAACATAGTTGCTTGAGAATGTAAAAGGGGTTTATATCTTTAGTCATGTTCACATTAAAGATGCAGACCTTGCTAGTGTTAAACTGATTAATATAAATGGCTGAACACATAGAAGGGTCCTTCTAGTCTTCCATAATGTAAGTCAATAAGTTGCCCCTGTTACTTGCTGTTGGTGGCACATATTGTGGGTTTGAGTGCTTCAATGGCCATACACCAACTGGTTTCTGTTTATCACTGTTATTATATTGGGTTCAAAAGCTGTTTGTGATGGTTTTAAATCTTTGCAGGTTGGCTCTCAAGGCCTTCACTGATCAGAAAAGAAGATTTTTTCCTCACCTTGATGATGGATTAGATGGTCAAAGTACCGAATCAGCTTTAAAGAAACATTGTGGTCCCCAAGTACTGATGGGAAATCATCAAGAAGAGCTTAGTGATTATAAGACAATATCAGATGTTCTACTGCATTTGGAAAAAGAAGTGCCAACTTTGAAAGTTTTCACTTATGAACGATTGGACTGGTTGAAAAGAGCATCTTCACTGCCCTCTTCAGCAAATGAGACTTCCATAGGGACATCTAAAGAGCATAATTTTCACAGTTCAAATAAACTTAGACCAGGATCTCTGAGTCCTGTTGCTACAGAGAAAATTTCTGTAATTGAGTTGCTCTTTCCCTCCATCTTCAGAGCTATTGTATCACTGCATCCAGCTGGTTCTATTGACCCTGACTCAGTCGCTTTCTTTTCTCCGGATGAGGTAATCTTGTTTACCTAGATATCTTAAGTTCTTTTCTTTTTTTTTTTTGATAAGTAAATCTTAAGTTCTTTTCTTTTCTTTTCTTAACATCTTATGTTATTCATTAACCATATGATTTGTTTGTTTTATTCCTCTACTCTAAGATAATCCTTCTAGATCACTAGTTAATTTCAATCACATTATGAGTGATGTTATTTTTCTTAAGTAGTATATGAATTCTTACTTGAAGATTGTTAGATCTGTGGGTGAAATGGTGAAGCGACATGTTGTCTTTATGGCAGTGCAAGTTTGGATGTGTTCCCCCCCCCGATTCATCAGTTTGTGATGCAAATGAACTGAGCTTAGCCTAGTGTAGAAGTATGATCTCGGTTTTGTTGAAGTTGATCAAGCAGAGCTCCAGCATGACCAAGATTTTTGCTGCATTCATGCTTGATTTTCAAATTAAAGTGATCTTGAGCGCGTACATGAGTCTCTCAGTGCATTGATCAAAATCCTTTGTTATTACTCATCTCTATATTAAGATTGATCCTATTCATCTAAAAAAAAGATTGGTCCTAGTTTTGTCATTAAATGTACCATCCTTTTTTTTTTACCTAAAATCTTCCAATTATTCTCTCTTAACGATCAATGTGCTCTGTGTTTCTGAGATGTTATGGTTGCTTATTCATTTCTTTGAAGTCTGGAGACCAAGGAGGTTTGTTGGTGGAATTGTCAAGCCATGTTGCAGACATGGTATTTAACGTGTCATCGACAATGACACGGATTCTCTCTAAAAGCCCCCCCTCCCTGCTACATGAGTCTTCAGTAGAAAGTTTGCTGATTGCCATGATACTGTGTGTTTATGCATATAATATGAATATCAATTTATCTCTTTTGGTGCTTAGTTATCATTATTTTCTTGTTCTTTTTACTCTTTCTAGTTAGATTTTTTTCTTGTATATTTCCGGTATACCTGGGTGCGCTTTTTCATTTTGAATGAAATCTCGATTACTTATTATATGTATATAAAAAAAAGGGGAAACTACCTTTTGTCCCTATGAGCTATAATGCATTGGCACTTTCCCCCATGAACTGCCAACTGTACTACTTTGCTCCCATGAACTACCATGTTGTGCCCAAAACTCTCTTTCGTCAGTCAAAGCCGTAAACTCAGACGGTCAACTCATTACTTTGCCTTCATGAACTACAACGCATTGTCACTTTGCCCCCATGAACTACAATGCATTGTCACTTTGACCGTCTGAATTAACGGCTTTAACTGACGGAAGGAGGTTTTGGGCACAAAATGGTAGTTCATGGGGGCAAAGTAGTACAGTTGGCAGTTCATGGGAGGAAAGTGCCTAGGCGATATAGTTTATGGGAGTAAAAGGTAGTTTCCCCCCAAAAAAAAAAAAAAATTTGTTGTCTCATGAGGTGGTTGCTTTCCTTGTTTTCAGTTTGATTTCTTGTTCTGACTTCTACAAGGTTTTATCCATAGGGTTGGAGATCATGATTTGAAGAAGCGGAGTTAAAATTTCCACATAAACTGAAAAAAAAAATCTTTAGATGTTGGTTTTATGTTGTGTTTTGGGTCATTCTTGTAGTTATATCTATATTAAGTGCGATGAGCTTCATACTGCCTTCAAATGCTTCTGTAGTGTTCATCTTCACAACATATTTCTCCTTTTATTGGAATCTATTCTGTCTTCTAATTTGAAGCTTTTAATTCTTCCTAGCTGTCATATCATAGATGCTTGTATGCCTGCTTTCTTTTTAATTTTAATTTTTTTTATTTATTGAGACTTATTGTATTACAATTATATTTGTCCTTGCTGCAATGTATTTACGTTATAATATTCTTTAACAGGGAGGCAGCTACATACATTCTAGGGGTTTTTCCGTTTATCATGTATTTAGACGCATCACGGTAACAGCCTTTTTTGTATATTTTATCTTTCTCCTAATTCAGTTGGTTAAGACTTCCTACTTATTTTTGCAATGTCCTATTGTAGGAGCATGCTGCTATGGCTCTGCAGTATTTTCTTGGAAGTCGAGCTGAAACAGCTCTACATTCTCTTCTGGTACCATCACTATTGTACTTACAGATTTAATGGGATGATTAAATCTTCTACTACATTCTTATGTACACTCTCATGGTACATATTTAAACTTTCTGCTTTTGGTTTTGTAGCACTGGATCTGTAGCTATCAAACTTTATTTACGAAGGTTTGCAGGTGCGCCTGGCTGTTTTCCACTTTTCAGATTTGTTTGGTTGCATTGTTGTTCCTAAGTTTTATGCTTTTGTTTGTGCAGCAAGTGTGGACGCCTTCTATTGATGGACAGAAAATCCGCTTTGCTGTTACCTCCTGTTTATCGTCCTTACCGGCAATTTTCTGCATTGAAAATTTCATCCACCCAACCCAATTCCTCAGCAAAGGACACGAGTTCTGATCTAGCCCAGGCTTATCATGTTGGTTGCTTTTCAGAGGAAGCATAGTCACATTACATATACTGAGATTGGTAATTGCGTAAGGCCCTGTAGCTGAGTAAATGGAATGATCAAAAGTGATAAATCATTCTACCTTCTAATTTGGTTGAATTTTCTCTGTTAAGCAGCTTGTATGAAACTGTCAATTAGTGTAAAGCTCAATGGAAGTTTTTTTTTTCCTTTTCTTTTCTTTGGGAGGAACAGGGGTTTATACGTATCCAAATTGGTCCTGCCGCTGCATGTATGCACCATAATAGGCCCTACATGGATTTCTACAGGCTGTTAATTTGTCTCTTGATTTTAGATTTCAGGGTGCTCGCTATATGAGTTTTACGAGCACCCCTTACCCTTCCATGTCTTGGTCTTTTAATATAATTTTTTGAAAAAATTTATCTCCTTATGCTTTATACATCATGTTCTTTTTTTTTTTTTTTTTGAATGATCACATCTATGCATTCTGTTCTCAGAGAAACTTCAGCCGTGGCCCTTGCCGCCGAATGATGCATACGATCCTGCTACATATAGATCTTGTTCCTAGAGAGCTGTGCCCGATGTGAGTGTTAGTCAAGTCCATGACAACTTTCAGATGTAAGATTATAATCCCGAACTGTTATTTGCATGGTTGCAATTTTCATTGCATTCTTTTGTTATTCTAAAATGTGGTTCAAGTTTTGTTTAATCTTGTAAGAGAATTAGAAAATCACAAATGACTAAATCCTGTAGATTTTAATGTGTATTATAATTTTTTTTTTTTCACATGGTGGAATAGATGTAGCTGCTTACATGCTATCCTCACATAGATTTAATAGCAACAATATGCTATAATGAATTTGGAGTAATAGTAGCCTTTAGTTTTGTCTAGTAGCCTTTAGTTGATATACGCGACTGAGCTGATATAGTAGCCTTTAGTAATACTATCCTCAATACGCGACTGAGCTGATATAGCAATGTCTAGTAGCCTTTAGTTTTTTTTTTTTTTTTTAAAGGTTGATCTAATGGTTTGTGGACACTGGGATGAGAGTTGAGTATGTAGCATTACTTATGAATTTGTTATGAGTTTTTACTGAACTACTTGATGGAGTTGCTTCTAGTGTAAGACATAAGGAAAAATTATGACACTTCCAAAATTTGTTGTTTAAATTGTTACAAAGATGACTTGATATTCCTCTGCTCCCCATTCACATAATGAGGTGTTTGCTCTCTCTCTCTCCACTATAACATGAACACCGTTAGATGCACAAATTTCCCGACGATGAAGTTGAGAGGATTCCTGTCCTTCTATGTTGGCAAAATGCTCCACTTAAAGAAAGATTTTGGGAAGGAGTGGTTTACAATGTAGCTATATCCTTCAAATAACTCTTGCAGGAAGTGACCATTCTGAAGATTCCAAGGAATTGGAGGGGACCCCAAACCCTTTAGCTATTGAGCTAGACATGAATGGTTCATCTATTTATTATTTTCAATTTTCAAAAGTCCACTCGATATTAGTCCATGTCTGCTCCCCCCAACCAACAAAAAGAAAAATGCTAATGATACGAAATGATGGATGTAGGGTCTGCGCAAAACTACAGGTCATTATGGTAAGGTAGGTAAGCTAAAGGATTTCTGGCAGAGCCACAAAATTGGTTTTACAGTATCTAAAGGGTGTTTATGGAAGAATTACCTTTTGAGATACTCTCTGGGAGCAACAATGTCAACTCAATGAGTAAATAATGTGTTTATCCACCATTTTGCTTGATTTTTTTTTTTTTTAAAAAAAAAAATTATATTCTAGAAATATTTTTTTGAGATTTTGATCATTTGGGAAAAAAGAGAACTATTTAATTGCTTAAGATGCGAGTTCTTTATTTGATTATCCTGTGCAAGTTAAAATTACGAGTAATGATGTATATTACATTTTTATATGTAGTTCAACAATTTTGATATAACACTCCAAATCAACTATAGATTTTTTTTTTTTTTAAAAAAAATAACAATGATTAGTTGAGAGTATTAGGTGAACATTGTCAAACAAATTGTAAGATAAAATTAGGAGACGGCCATATATGTCTTGTTTGGTAAACAATATGAACTTGTAATATTCGTGTTTAGTGAGGAAAAAAATAAGTAATAATTAGTATAGAAAAGTGAAAATTTTATTTTGTAATGAATTTTTTTATTTAAATAGTAGTAAAAAGTAAATTATGTAATATAAAAAATAAAAATATTTTGATATTGATTTTTTTTTTTTTTTAAAAAAAAAGAGATAAATAGCGTGGTCTTGTGGTGGTGGTGGTTAGTGTTCTTTGCCAAACATCACCGATATACATAATTACTTGAAAGCAAAATTCTAGGAACACCCACTTTGCGCCGTATTATTGAAGAGGAGCGTACGTTGTGATTAAGCACACCGAACACTTGACAAAGATAAAGAAACGAACGAGAGAAGCAGGAGAAAGATTCAGAAAGTTAGTAGGTTGCCACGTCATGCCATTAGAAATTAAGAAAATAAAAAAAAAAAATTAATGCAATTTCCCCAAATGCGACCAAACCAACCGACCCAGAGCTGAAATTGCAAGTATATATTTTAAAAATGGAAGAGAGTGAGTAGTGAGGAAAAACAAAAGAAAAAATAAATTTTGAATGAATGAGTCACGTAAATCAGTTGTGTTGTTTGGATTGGTTGGTGCTGACAAATTGCTGAAAATGACATGCACGTTCTTCACAATCACCCACGTCGCTTCTATTTCTGCAAAGTTCGTAGACTCATCGATGGATACCCATCATCTCATCTCAGACAGGGGAATACTCTTCTCTTGGTGGGCTCCATCTCTTTCAAAAGATTCTGCCCCCCCACCCCCCCCCACCCAAAACAAACCAATATTTTAATTCTTTTTATTCTTATTCTTTTTTTTTTTTTTAAAAAAAAAAACTAATCATATTTTCATAATTAGGAATTCAAACACTAAAATTTCTGAATTTGACCATATTATATTGTTTTCCATCAACATCAACATTCAAGAGGTCGGCATTGAATAGTTCATAATGGGACAACAAGACCAAGCCGAAAGGAAATAAATATTTCTGCCTGTGTGTGTGTGCTGGCTGGACCTGTTACATTTATGAATTTTGTGTGTTTTCATCCATGGCACTAACCAACCAACACCACTACCCTGAATCAACTACTTTCTGCTGACTTAATGAATAGTGGCCAGCATTTGAAAGGGGACACTAGAAGCTTCTTCACTTTTATCAAACAAAGCCTGATTCAATATTTTGTTTTTGTTTTATTGGCTTTAACAATATAGCAGCAGAGTTTCAGGCTCACTCCCTGTGATACTGTCAAGCTTGAGTTGAGCAGTTTTAGACCATATTTCCAATGAGAGGAGCACCCTTTGTCCATTATAGCTCTGTCCTCAACAATACATGACAGGAACTGGTGTCTAAGCGGTTTATATGGAGAAGGGAGAAGAAATTATGGGAAAAAGAAACAGGTGATAGGATATTTCTTCAGACATTGTACCTTGTGAGGTGGCGAATCCATTGCCATGCAACCAAGGACAATGTCAAATCTAATTTATAGGGTACATGCTCATCCAAGGGCATGCAAATTCAAAAGAGAATTCCAGATGCTTTGGTGACATGAGCAAAATATGTAGTAACGCCCAAAGAACACTAGCATTTTTATGCAACTCACAGATCAAGATCTGAGAAGTAGAAATCAGGATACAATTGACAAAACATTTCTCAATCATCATTCTCTATCTACATCAGCATGATTGGCACGTAAAATCTCAGAGTTGAAAATTTCAAAGCCGACACATGAGATTTCAAGCATCTGAAATCTCCTACTTTATCCACCATAATCCAACAATGCACTAAAACATATTGACACTGAATTTCCAAACAGAAAGAACACAACATGCTTATCTACACCTATCAAAAGAACACGTTTTAAGAAAAGAAACGAAGGACCTCTTTTTACCGACCATCAGCAGAAGTGAAAGACTCTGCAAATCCGACTGGCCTTGCTGGGATACTATCCTTACTATCTTCTAAAGCCATATAGCTCAAGTCCTTTCCTTCCTGCCAGCCCTTCACCATCTGGTTTAGGGGAAGGCTGTAATCAATGCCAGAATATTCCTCGGTGTCATCATCGAAGGGTTTCCATTTCTCCACAAGTGGGGACAATACATTCACGGCATAGCCCATATCTGGCCGTTGGTTGGGCTCTCTCGCAGTGCAGTGCCCAGCTAGTTCAGAAATTGTTGAGATGCTTTCAAATGTTTCTTCTTTAACATCAAGGGCTGGGTCAATGGCTGCCATCAGTTTTTCCTTATCTGATTTTATGCGCCAGAACCATGCGGCTAAGTACTGGCTCTCCTCAGGCCTGTCCTCATCAAGTGCCATCAACCCAGTCAATAGCTCCATTAACACAACCCCAAAACTGAAGACATCAACTTTGGTTGTGATTTTCCCTGTCACTGGATCAATCAAGCAACCAAATTTGGAGTTAGCTGGATATTTGCATGCACTGATTTTGGATAATAAACATTGAAATCACCTAGTCATTCAAGCATATATAGAACAAGGAAATAAGCATTTGTACATTTTATGTCATCTACCTGGGTTGGCTAGGAGGTTAGGTGACTTCTTGTCAAACAGATGTTTTTTTTTACCTTTAGAATAAATTGCAGGGGCTTTAATTTGTTTATCAAGATTTCTTTTCTGGTTTGGGCACCAAATTTTTGTTCTGCTCAAAGTTGAAATGAAACTTAACATTTCAAAATTCTTTTTGAAACTTACAAAAATTGCCAAAAGGTAAGTAAATGATCAACATTGAAACAAATAGCTAGAATGGTTTGAAAGCAATATGAAATGTGGAATTAGCTTCATAATCCATTCTACATATTATGGCAGATACTCTAATAATGTATCTACAAGATGCACGAGTCCAAATTGACTTTTGCAAGAATTTTGCTAATTTCTGCCGTAAACTCAATGCAATAAAGCCTTTTGATCCTACAAGGGGTCAGCAACGTCAATCTTTATCCTGTTGAGTTCCAGTTAGAGAGTTTGTTATCTTAAAAGAGGTAAAATAGTTTCTATAAAGCATGCAATGCTTCATATGTTAAATAGTAAACAAAGAGAGAATGTTAATAACTTCCTATTCATATCAATTTCAAATGTAACAGATTGGAAAGCAACTAGTTTAAATGTTTACCTGCATATTCTGGTGCCAAGTATCCAAAAGTCCCAGCAAGCCTGGTCACCACGGATTTCGCCCCATCAGGAGCAAGCTTCACCAATCCAAAATCAGAAACTTTTGCTCTAAAATCATCCCCAAGTAAGATATTTGAAGATTTAAGATCTCTGTGTATGAAGCTCTGGTGAGCCAGACTATGGAGATACTCCATCCCCCTAGCAACATCCAAGGCAATATTTAGCCTCCTCTTCCAAGAGAGAGGCTCCAGTTTAAAGCTCTTCCAGTGGAATAAATGCCTGCTCAGAGCCCCTTGAGGCATATACTCATATACAAGAATTCTCTCATTGTCTTCAATAGAATAACCCAAAAGAGATACCAAATGACGGTGCCGGACCTTTGAGAGTACCGCAATTTCAGACTGGAATTCATCCAAGGCTTTGCTAGTAATGACACCAGCCTCCATTCTTTTCACTGCTATTTTTGTACCATCATCCAATTCTCCCTTATAAACTACCCCAAAGCCACCACGGCCAAGTTCATTCTCGGGGGCAAAATTTTTTGTCACATTTCGAAGAACTTGAACTGATATGATCAGATTTCCAGCATCAATGACATGTGACTCACCCATTCCACTGCTGTGTCTGCTTCCAGAGCCACTCCCTGTCATTGTAGAAGTGCTCCCATTGGTATTATTGGCAACAACAATCTTGACCGTGTTATCCGAATCAGATGGATCTCTTGGATGAATTACAACTGAACTAGGAGCCTCGGAGGTGTCTTTTCTCTTCTTACAATAGTAGACAGATAGAGGTATGACCAGTAAAGCAACAACTGCAAAACTTGCAACAGGGGCCACAACCAAAACCAAGTTTGACTTCTGAGAACTTTTACCAGAAGCATCAGTGCCATTAGAACTCGAGCCTGTTCCTGGGGAAGAGGGGTTTTTGGGCGAACCGGCAGACGGGGGGTTGTTTCCTTGTGGACTGTTTCCCGTTGCCGGGGGGGTTCCCTCAGGCTGATTCCCATTCAATAGAGGGTTGCTATCAATGACAAGGTTCACAGTGCTGCTGAATTTTGGCAATGGAGGGGAAATATTGTTCCCACTTAGGTTCAACATCGTCAAATCTTTCAAGGTAGTCCAGTTTTGGGGAACAGGACCATTCAAATTATTATTCTGAAGCCTAATTTGAGTAAGAGAACCTAAATTTGCAACTGCAGGACTCAAGGAACCATTGAGATTAAAATTAGGCAAGTTTATGATATTAACCTCTGTGCCGGTACCACAACTCAGCCCCAGCCATCCAGGAGGGCCACAAGGCTCATTACCAGACCATGCAGAAACAAGATTTGAAGGGTAATTCACCCCATCAAGGAACTCTATAAGTGCCATAACCTGAGGGGAACAAAGAGCCCCCGGAGTTGTTTGACAAAATGCATTGGAATTAAAAGACGCGGTATTGGCTTTGAATTCCGGTATCGGACCCATCAGCCTGTTATTGTTCAAATCTAACTTATCCAAAGGCAAATCAACTAAGCTATTAGGAATTAAGCCAACAAGTTGGTTACCGTTCAGATTGAGATCCTTGAGATGAGTCAAATTCCCAATGCTGTCCGGAATCTTCCCTGTGAACTGGTTGCCGTGGAGCCAGAGACTAGTAAGCGGTGACATCGCCGTCACCACGTCGATTGGACCCGTCAACCCTCCTCCTAGCTGGTTATTCAACCAAAGACTCTGCAAAAGCAAACCGCCAAAACTGTTCGGAATCTCGCCGGTCAAACTGTTCCCAGAAAGTTTCAAGTTTTCCAGAGAAGAAAACTTCCCTAGAAAACTTGGCAACGGACCCACCAAATTGCAACTCATGCAAGAGAGATTTCTCAACTGGGCGGAGTTCTGCAACTGAGTAGGGAACATCCACCCTCTAGTGCTGGCATTAAAATTGATGTAATCCAATGCCAAGACCTCCAGACTGTCAAGCCCATCAAAGAAATCTCCCGGGATGGTATCAAATCCGTTGAAGTCCAAGTACGCATTTTGCAGATTGGATAAGCCGCTGAAAGACGGTAAGGTTCCGGTGAACTTGTTCTTTTGGAGGCCAAGGTCAGTGAGCATGGAGAGCTGGTTGAGGTTCTGCGGCAGAGTGCCGATCAATCCCATATTTTGGACCTGAATCTGGCCAACCCTGTTACCCTTGCAATAAACATGCGGCCAATTAGACCCACATGGGTCGGCGTCGTTCTCCGGCCACTTGAGGAGCTCTGCGTTCTTCAACCCTTGCTTGAACAGGTTGAGAATTTTAACGTCATTGGGGTCAGTAGCACTAAAAACCACCGCCAGGAGCGAGAGAAGGAGTGGAAAGACAAGGTTTTGGTGATGGGGTTCCATGGCAGATCTGTGTTGGCGCCGCATCATGCTTCTACTACATCAGACCCAAAAAAACCAAGAAAGAGAGAAGCTTCATTTTGAGGTTTAATGGCGGTTTTCAAGATTACCCATCTGAAAAATCTTGCACGGAAAGAGCATACAAAGAGTGATGAAAGAAGTGAAACTCACTCACTGTAGCTAACAAAAAGAAATGATTACATACAAATTGCGCCAAAAAAAAAAAAAAAAAACCCAAGCTTGTTGACTACGTTAAAGAGCAAAATCGGCGGATCCTTGCTGAGAAACTTTCGAACAATTTAGATGAAAACAAAAAATGTAGAAAATTCAGGCTGTAATAAATGGGAAATGGCGAAAATCCAGAGCCTGGTCTGCACCTCTTTCGAAAGTTTTAGTAATTTACGTATCGTTAGTTGTCTCATCCAGATTGTGGGAGTGGCTTGCCACGCACTACAATATCCTTTTTCTTTTTTTTAAAAAAAATATATATATTAATTAATTAATTTTCTCTCTCTCTCTCTCTCTCTCTCTTTTCATCCGTGATCTGTTGAATGACCAAAAAGGGTATTTGTGTCATTTAGATGGGTAGACTAGGGGACTGCAGGGATTCGTGTTGGTGTGCAAGCGAGCGAGCGAATCATTACTCTTGCTTATAGTTTGTTAATGAAAATTAGTTTAATTAAGAGTTAATTAGTATTATAATTATACCAGTAGAGATCAGTATTAGTGATAATTAAAGTCACCCAGAGATTGACCACGGCTGCTTCTGGACTTTTGTCTCACACAATTGGAATATACACAATTGCTTTTGCACCCGGACCGGATTCACATTCATATCTAATTAGATTGTCTATTTTTTTTTTAATCGAATTTTATAGAAATTCAAAATATTAAATATTTTTATATCATTTTATTAATTTACTATTTATTGTAATTTTTAATATTATGAAATCGATAAATATGGATGTGATAACATTATAATTAATTAATTAATTTAATATAATAAAAAAATTGAAGAAATTTACATGATATCATAGGCTAAAAATTATAGAAGATTTTAATCTAAAGTAATAATGAAAAGTGGAGGATAACATTAAAAAAGAAAATCTTGATTTGAAAATGAAGTTCGAGAACTCTTAGGGTGACTGCGACGGTCAAATTGATGACAAAACTTTAATTGAAAAATTAAAACGTGTCACGGTAACTAAAGTTAAATATTATTGGCCACCGATTTCAACTATTATCTTTTTTGTGGAAGTATATGTGAGGTGGAAAAAACATATAGAAAAATAACAGGCTGTGAGTGTCCAATCTAATACAGGTCGCCAGACTCACCACGTGCCATCATTCTATCTTAATCTCCATCCGAGAAGGTCGGTAAGGACAACAAAAAAAAAAGAGCACAAAATTGGATAATGCAACGTGTCGGTATCATGAAAGATGATGCATGATAAAACATGGAAAAATTATATATATTTTGTAACATTGTAATTTCAATAATAAATTAGTAAAAAATAAAAATATTGAAAAAAAAGTGCAAAAATGATAGTTAGAGAATCACAAACGTAGTTTTTTTTTTAAAAAAATTAAAATGGCAGTGGAGAGACCGACTATAACTATTCTACAGAGAGGGGCCTCTAGACACTAGGAACTGTTGCTTAAGTCCTAAGAAGTCGAATAAACCTAGGAAGTCATAGGGTCCATTTGGGTTTGCGATTTAAAAATAACAATTTTAAAATATGCGATTTGTAATTTTTTAAAATGCAGTTAAGCGTTTTGGCAAAATTGCAGTTTGATATTTAAAATTGCAGTTTAACCTTTAAAATTGTGCGTTTTCAAAAAAAGTACATCTTTAGCTGCAATTTGAAAAGGCAGAACAATTTTTTAAAAAACACAATCTCAAATAATTCATTTTTTACGATTTGGTTTAAAATCACACTTTTTATTTATGAAATGGCAATCTCATACACACCAATAGTCTAACCTAGCCTCATCAGGACATAAGTGAGACTCAAAGCAACTAATACTAATTGAATTGAAGATTTTCATTTCTAAAATCGAACTCTAACCCTAATACGTGCCTAATTACTTAAAATTTTTGTTTTTAAACGTTCCCGTACTTGTGGTAAAGATAAATGTAGTTTTAAAAATAATAATAAGAATAAGAATAATAAATAAAAAATAAAAAAATCTAAAATATAGGGCATCACACAGCAGAAATATCTGTGGCAATTAATATCATAGGCGACAAAATTCTTGTCTTAACATCCATCCTGCGAGGGAAGATAATAAGTTGGAGAGCGACCTTAAAATCAATTAAATGTTTTGTTTTGTGAGACTTTCCCTCTTTTTATCTCTTTCGTAGATCCAATGAATCCTATTATTAGAAAAATATGTCTAATATGATCACGGCAGTTTTCGGTCTGTCATATTGCAATTTTGTCTATTGAACAATATATATATATATATTATCAAAAAAACATTTAAGTTGTTAGAATATATGAAAATATATATATATATATATTTTTTAATATATTTTATATTATAATAATATCAAAATATTCTTCATTTGCATTCCTCTTCCTATAAAGTATAAATAGAGACTTTTATATTGCAAATAAATTAAGTTAATTGAGTGGTTGACGTAATTGTTTAACAATTAACACCGAACCACCCGTAAATTTATTGTGTTTTTTTCTCTCTCTTGCTTCTCCTATAATTCTCATATTTTATACCCACAAAAATGTGTGTATATATATATATATATATATATATATATATATATTCTCACATAATTATATTACAAATTGACGTTACAATAAAGTAATTAATTATTTTTTTTGCTATCATTAATTAAAAATTATTTTTTGGGTTTTTTTATTTATTGCTTAACAGGCTTTTTTATGTCATTTTTTTAAAAAAATAAACTTTAGTTCTTAATACACTTTTAATACTATTTTTTAGAAAGTGTTATGTCTTGGAAGTCTTAAGTTGTCTACCCCTTTAAGCTACCCTGGAGCCCGAAAAAAAAAAAAAACATTAAAAATAAAAATTAAAAAATGGTGTGCAGCTCATTTTTGCTTGGCCTCAATTGAATTAAATTGTTATTAAAGAAATTAGTTGAATTTCATCAAGTTCATTAGCCGGCCCTGCTAAGTTGTAGCTAGATATTATCAATGGCTCAGGACAAAAACAAACCAACAGAAGTTGGATATTTTAATGACAGATCAAAGACAGCTACATGTTATAGTTTTCTTCAAGTCACACTAAAATCCTCCAATCCTTCATGCATTTTCATGTGGTTATCTTTTTCCCGGAAATTAATACAAATTATTTTTTTCTCAGTTTACAGTATCATTAAATAGTAATGCTAAAAATTACATTTTTAATCTACGATTATCTTACACTGTTAATATTTATTAATATTTAGATAAGTCATTTTTAAAATTAAAAAAAAAAAAAAAAGTTAATTAGAACTGTCACATCATAGTCGGTTTGCAATTACGTTAAAGAGTTGCCAGCCAAGAAGGTGACTTTTCGTAAATCCAATGTCTATTGCCTCACATGTAAACCTTTAGAATTTCTTAACATCATGAAAAGCAAAAATTAATAAATAAACCAATGAAGCAGCATCATGAATATGAACTTTGGCTAATATCTATAACATGTATAATAATCATGACAAGAAAAGAATAATAATAAAATAAAAAATAAAAAAATTCATTATCACACTCAATGGCAGTCTTGTAAATATAGGCCGGAACAAGGAACGTACCCAAAAATTAAGCGACAATTACGGGCGGAATCATTGACCGTGACTCACGAGCCACAGCACATGATCACCGGGATCACGAATTTCTTCCTCTTTCTTCCCCACCTTTACGTGTCAAACGCTATACGCAAAATTACGCATCTGACCGTTTATCCTTTGAGATGCCGCGGCGCGAACCAGTGCCGAAGAATTTGCTGTTGCACTTTTACGCACGCATGCGGCATCGTTTTAGGAAACCATGATGTCTCAAACAAAGCAGCCTAAACCGTGCACCTTTGCAAGCATGTGTGGAGGGATGGGGATGCTCACAATTTCAACGGCTAAAATTCAAAATAAGATCCAAATAGTATTATTGTGTGTTCATATAGAGATTTTGAGCAAATAATTTGTTGGGTGCAATGATTGGAGCTTTGCTCACCGATTTAATGGTTGGCAAGGATTGGAGTTCAGAATTTTCATGTGTTTTTGGGAAAATTAAATAAGGGTTAACTGCATTTTCTCATCTTTAATTATCTTATTTTTTTTATAATATCACTCTCTTTTTTTTTTCTTTTTTTTTTTTTTTTTGTGGTAATGTCTCATCCCAATTTATCATTGGGGTTATAATGACTTTTCGGTAAGGGGGTTGGACAATACAAAAATAAAATAAAATAAAATTAGGAGGATAAAAAATCAATTTTAGAGGGGTTATCATAATTCACACAAAAACATATAATTTTTGGGGAACTACTGTCCTCCGATGCTTACTTTGGTTTCGCTCCCAAATGTCTCTCTTCCACAAGTCAAAGTGACTTGCCTTTTTATCTGTTAAAATATTTGATTAAACGATTAAATTTACTATTTTTTTTGATCATTTTAAGTTTTTAGGACAAGTTGTGACTCTTGAGCTCGAACCTTGACTCGGTCAATTCACCCCATTTAAATTCAATGTTTCACGTGTTGGACTTTACTTATTAAAAGAGAGTTTAATCTCACACGTGAGGATGAATGTTAAAGTATTTGATTAAATGATTAAATTTACATGTTTTTATCAACTTAAATTTTTGAGATAAATAATAATCTAATATTATCTATAATATTTATCTTATAGACGATATTTTTATTACTTTGGGTTGCAGAAAGAAACTATTGCCATATTACATTAAAAATTAATTAATTAAAAGGAGTAAATGTAATTTCTCTCTAAAATAGAGTTGAATAAATACTAAGGAAGATGGACATACATATGGGCTGTGTTTGGCAATGAAATGGAAAAATGGAGTGGAACGATACTGTAGCAGATTTGATTGATATGAGAGAAAAAAGTAAGAATGTTTTGTATAAAAAAGTAAAAAAAAATTTTTGTAGTGATTTTTTTATTTGAATAGTAATAAAAAGTGATTGATATGATGTAAAAGAGTAGTAATTTTTGGTACATCGGCGTGCTTGAACAGTAAGCACGCTGGTTGCTTGAACAGTAAGCACGCTGGTGTTAAAATATTATAAAATATTATTAAAATAATATTTGAACAATAAATAAAATAAAATAAAATAAATTTTAACACCGGCGTGCTTACTGTTCAAGTACGTCGATGTGCCAAAAATCACCACTCGATGTGAAAAGTAAAAATGCTGGAGTTGATTTTGAAAAGAATTTTTTGAGTTTTTGGATCTAGTCCGGTCCGACTCTTTGCCAAACACAGCCATGAAGTTAAAAGACAAGATCCGACAATACGGGCACTTCAACCTAGGAAGATCTAATTTGATTTTGGATGATTTTGATTAATTAAGAATATTTAAATTAAATTGCACGTTGTTTATTAATTGGAATAGTCAACCCCAAAATGTTTCTTTAATAATGAGCTGGAGCTGTCTCATGGAGTTTGGATTGACCTAATAATGCTAGCAATCGTTTGGTCATGAATGTTAATTTCCAAGGTTTAACCTAACTGAAGGGTGAAAGCTTAGTTTCATTTATGAAACTTTTAAGTGCTATAAATTTGACTAATTCAATAGCCAAAATTTAGGAGATTGTAAAAAATAAAAAAAAATAAAAAAAATGGAGGACAGAAGATAAAAGAGAATCAACAAAGAGAAATGATAATTTTTTATTTTTATTTTTTGCCATAACTTAACCGCCTGTCTTACCAAGGCATCGATGAGACACAAGGAGAATAATAAAAATAGGCATGAGGATTCATATATTCGGGAGTCGAACCCCACCCATGCCCTTGCATTATCCAAACCCAGTAGAAGTGCTCCCTGAAATCATCGAACCACCACCTCTGTTGGTGAATTTTCTCTAATTCAATTTTGGATTGATTACCGATGGGTTGAGATTGGCCAATTTGGCCTTCGACCCAAGTCCAACCAACTTGAAGGCTCGAAGTCGGTCAACAAGAGGCTGCTATTGGCCTAATTGGTAGTCAAATTAAATGAGAGCATTTTCAGCAATAGTAGTCAAATTAATTACTGAAAAACTATAAATTTATATTTTACCTACTCATTTTTCTATTCTTATTCTAATTTCTATTTTTCTTTAAATATTATTTGTTTAATTTTAGATGAAGGGAGAGAGAGAGAGAGAAAAAGGACTAAGAGAGAGAAACAAGATGAGTGGAAATTCATATTATATTAGCATAGGTTGCTACAATAAACTTTCATATATGAAGGTTTACTAAAGCAAATTGGATGAAAACGCTCTATTTTGAAGTATTTGTTGAAGAGGTAAAGTGACTCATAATAGCTAATAAATATAGCAATTATAAGCCATATAAAGACTATACTAGATAAAAATGATCCTCTCCTGTCCAAATGACTAGGAGAGTATCTGATCCTTTATATCACAATGACAAAATTATCCTCCCAAAAAAAGTTAAAAGACAATTTTATCCTTGTGATATAAAGGACTGAATAGTGAATACTCTCCAATTTATTCGAATGGGAGAATGCTTTAAGAGTATACTAAATAGCATTAAATTCAAGGGTGATAGTTTAAATGTTTTACCAATTTGTGATGCCCTTGTTAGGTAGGATGCGTTCTAAACACGACATGCTATAACTCATAGTAATAAGTTCCAAGTGAGCCAGGTGTATGATGTAAATAGGCCAACGTAATAAGTTCCAAGTGAGCCAGGTGTATGATATAAATAGGCCAACTTCTCATATTAGATAACGTCAAAACTCGAAAGAAAACAAAAGATAAAAAGATTCTATATATGAATTCCAAGCAAATGAAGATAAATGCTATTTATTTCTTTAATTTGGTTGGTTGGAGGATTCCATCTATATTCTACACCACCATCACGGGCAATTCATTTGAGGCTTGAATGAAAAAAAAAAAAATCTAAATGAGGTATTTTTACTTTTAATTTAGTAATATATAAATTCTTACATTAAATTTATCAAAAATTTCTTTTGTTTTAGATTGAATTTTTTTTTTTTCAAGATATATAAGATTAAAAAGTAATTACAAACAAGATAAATAAAAACTTAATTACACTATATATGACGTTGTTCTTCTTTCTTTATTTGCATAGCTTGAAAAACAAAATAACAAAAATATTTTACGGGAGAACAAAGTTGAAATAAATTATATTAAAAATTTATGTGCATCTCACATGTTATTAAAAAAAATAAACACATGTCAGTTTTATAAACTAGGTTGAAGAAAATTTCTCTAACCCAGTTTGAAAGAAAACTTTGTCCAATTATACGTTATAACGTGATAAATATATATTTTTTTTCCACCCTAACGTAACAAAGGGTAACTTGGTTTTTTTGGCAAGCCTTTAAAAACACTCGTATTGGGCTTAACAAAATAGCTTGGTCATGTAACAAAAATTTCTTAAAAAGACTTTATATCCCGCTTTGCAAAATAGTTAAAGAATTGTTGAGTTACTACAGTGCTGAGCTATATTAATAAATAAATAAAAAAACACACACAATCTTGTTCTATTTTTTCTTTGAGAATAGAGAAAATAGATGAAGAAATAATATTTTAAATGAAAAAGTGAAAACGAATAGCTAAAATGATGAGCCAGATATACGTGCATGGAAACATTGATAGTTAAAATCGAAAAAAAAATGTTTTGATAGTTAAAAGCTGATTGTTAAGGGATAATATAGTACAAAAATTTGCTACAAACTAGTTTGTAATAAATTCATACAAATCCATCTAGTAAAGTGACATGTCTCGTAGCTCTTTAAAAAACACATGAGAAGCACATGTTATTAAAAAAATATGTGATTTTCACATGTTAAGGGTCCACATGTCACTTTATTATATGAATTAGATGCAAGAGCCAGTTTATAGCAAATTTTTATCCAATTATCTCTATGATGGTGTTATTTGTTTCATACTTCAAGCAATAACACTATCACAATCCAATTTAGTTGATGGCGGAGCTCGGCAAAATCCCAATTCAAGAACCATGTTTTGTTTGTTAATGTGTGTTTGATGTGTCCTCAAGAGGTACATCAATCGGCTGGGACCATGTCTAATGAAGTAGAAGTTACTAGTTTGAATCCTCATCCCCCTCTTGTGCGGACATGTCAAAAAAAATGTTTGTTTGACGCTTTTTTTTTTTTTTTTTTTTTTCAAATTGATTTAAAAAGTGTTTTGATTTGAAATAAATATGAAAATAATTTTTATGCGTTTCATATTATTTTTTGTTAATGTTTTTGTTTTTTTTTTAAAAAAAGAAAAAAAAAACTTTAAAAACAAAGCTCAATGTCTTTGAAAAATCTAAAAAAATAACAAAACTATTGGCTCAAAACCTCCACAAAATGGTTGTTTAATAAGAAATTAAGAGGCATGTGAAAGAGTCTTTGCCATGGCAGTTTATATATTTAAAAAAAAATAATAATATCATTCTTCGCATTCACTTATCAATTTTTATAAAATAATTGAAAGTTGAATAAAGATGGATAAAAGTACTGAATATCTTTTTGGTGATTTGGTAATATGATTTAGTTTCTGTGTCGGTGGATAAATTCGTTAATTATAGTCTTGTCAATGAAATGATTTGTTTCCATTTAGACAGAAATCAAAGTTTATTGGTGTGCTCAAGAATCAAATCCCGTATTTCTAGGAGTGTTCTGCTGGGCTCAACTTTCCGAAAAGCAACAATCCAACTCATACTTGCACGAAGATAAATTATGGGGATGCACAGTAAAAGATTTAGATTAGACTAACTTCTTTATGACTTTATCATTATCTTAAGTCCTTGTTTGGACAAAGGAATAAATTCATTTTTCCCATTAAAATTAAAGGCATAATTGTGTTAAACACACCACCCTCAGAATCTGGGGCAGACATCAATTTTTCAAAGATGACTCTCACTTCATTTGTGATCAATCTGTGAGTGAACAATCCCGACACCCTTCTATATAGTTTTTTTTTTTTTTTTTTTTTAAGGGAAATTTTAAAAGTTCAAGTAAAAAGAATTCATATGGACTTCATGTGTTGCATTTTCTTTCCTATTAATGAATATTTATTGGAGACCATACAAGACCCAATCACGGGTGAAGCGATGGGGGCCCTCGGAGCAGCTGAATTTTGGACTTCATGTATTGCATTTTCTTTCCTATCAATGAATATTCATTGGAGACCATACAAGACCCAGTCACGTGTGAAGCGATGGGAGCCCTTGGAGCAGCTGAATTGTGTAGGGATCTTGATTTTATGGACATTATTTTGGAGGGAGATTCCAAGCAAGTTGTTGAGGCGGTTAGCGCGCAGGTTCCATTTGGTGCAAGTATGGGCATATTATTGGAGACATTCTTGAAGTACTGAAGGTTTTTCGAAATTGGGACATCAACCATGTTAAAAGGACAGCTAACGAGGCTGCTCATGGGCTTGCAAAAGTTGCAATTAGGGAGAGTAGTGAAAAGATTTGGATAGAAGAGCCCCGTAACACCATTTTTGACATTGCTTTTGTTGTTTAGAGTTTTTTAGCTCTAGATTTTTCCACCGAAGTGAATAAAGTGAATTCTCATTGATTCAAAAAAAAAGAAAAAAAAAAAGAAAAAGAAGAAGAATATGTATAGTAAATAGGTAGTCGAATTAGGTCAAATATCACTTTTTAAAGTTTAGTGGCTTATGTCCAAATGGAATTGTAGTGTATTTTTCCTTGATTTTTTTTATTGAGCTATTTCAATGTTTTATTTTGGAAACTACGAACGAGATTTGGCTTAAGTGCTGTATAATAAAAAATTAAAAAAAAAAAAAAAAAAAAAAAGAGATTTCTTAATGGACAGAAATTTCATCCAAACCAGTTTGAAGAAAATATTCGTCAACCCATTTCAAATAGTGTCAAATGTCTATAAACATTTAAAACATTAGTCTAAGTTAGTAAATTGCTATTAATGCCCTTAAGAATTTAATGTACGTTTTAAAAGTTTATACACACTTGACACTATTTTAAATGGGTTGGAGAATATTTCTTCCAGACTGGTTTGGAGAAAATTTATGTCCTGAGATTTATATATAAATTCACATATCTTCCTCAAACTACCACAAATTGACAATGTCCCTCCTAAACTTTCAATTGAAATAATGTTCTCTCTCCAAACTACCAAAACATTGTCAATATCTCCCCCTAAACATGTAAAAAAAAAAAGACTATAAATTTTTGTCAAAAAGACAAAAATACCCTTATAAATTTGAAAAAAACAAAAGAAAAATAATAATAATTTTTTTTAAAAAAAACTCCCACTCCCTTATTATTTTTATTTTTTAAAATTTTTAGTTTTAGTTATTTTATTTTATTGTTTTGAATTTTATTATAGGTATTTTCGTCATTAGAAGGGATATTGACAATTTTTTGTAGTTTGAAGGGGGACATTATTACAATTAAAAGTTTATAGAGAACATTATCAATTGGATGATAATTTGAAGGAGATATATCTAAGCCAAATCCTAAGGATAGGGCATCCAAAAACTTCACAAGCAAATTTGATAGAGTTGGGTCAACCGGGCTCGAAAGAGCGTATGTGATTTTTATCGTCTAGATTTTTGAAGTGAACATGTACTATTATGGTTATGCTCAGATAAAGTAATCACTTTAGCAGCCTCTCTGTCTTTTAATTTTTAATTTTTTAAATGTAATAAAGCTGTTTATCCATATAATTGTATGGAATTGGAGCTATTCGACCAATCATCAGTCTTTCCACAAACATACCAACAAAAAGTGGGATCCATGTATCTTATTCACCTAATATTTTATTTTCTCCAAAATTTTATCAGTTAAAATTATTCTCACTCAAATGATTCTCTTTCTCTCTATAAATTTGGTGCCTCTGTGGCGGTGCAAAGGTGGCTTTTGATTGAGCCATAAATCCCAGACAAACTGGGGGCCCCATGTCTTATGCTAAGCTTTTTTTGTTTGCTGTGTCGGAGTTGGGGCCAAAAGAGTCAAAAAGTTTGAGCCCCCCACC
>NC_081549.1:7831810-7893493 GCF_901000735.1 Corylus avellana | reverse complement strand
CCCCCACTCTTTTCTTTCACCGAAAAAGAAAAAAATAATATTTTTTGTTTTTCTTACTTTACTGTTTCATAGTCAATATTATATGCTCTTGAATTTCTCAAGAGATGTGATTTGATTGAAATACTATGCCTAAAGTGAAAATTAACAAAAGTATTGGGTCGGGTGTTGAAAAATACCCTTCTTTTACCCGTCAATTTCAATCCAACTATCCAAGCCATTTTTGCCGTCCTCGCTGGGAGCAACCAATAGGAATAGGACTAATTATAAAATATTTGGAAAAGTCGAGACTATTGTGCTGAATGATGATTTGACTTTAAAAATTATTATTATTATTATTTTTTTTTTACGAGTGTTGATTTTTAATGTTGGTTGTTTAATGGATTCAAATTTTCAGTAATTTATTACTCAAATTATTATGTAACAAAAGTGAAAGAGTTTTTATGGATTTACATTTTCGAACAGGTAAGAGGGCAGTCCAAAATTTGTTTAAGCAAGTAAATCTCGTATTAGCTCTTTTACATTTGTTATTCGAATTGCTAGTAATTTATATAATAAAATTACTAACAATTTCATTAATCATATAACAATTTACTAAATAATATTACCCGCTCTAAAATATATTTGTGTTTTTCAACCTAAACTGCCAAACTAATTGACCATTTGAAATCACCGGTTATCTTAGTCGAGCTTCTCATACTTTCATAAAGTCACTAATTGTTTTTTTTTTTTTTTTTGAGCAGAATTCTTTGTGATTGGGATTCCTTGCCATGGTTTGTCCACAATTGAGAGAGGTCTTCAAAGAATCCACGTGTCCAAACGTGTTTGAACTATCTAAACACCTGTTTAAACAATTCGATTTCATCAAAAGTCTTTCGCTATGGCACTCGACCATGCAGCAATTCAGGTAACAAATTACAGTCAGTCCTAATCTTTTTCCACCGTTCAATGCATATGCATGTGTCACACAACACCCAAAAAAAAAAAAAAAAAAAACTGATGAGTGCAGTTTTTTATATGATCCATATATGTAAGATATAGACCATATAAACTAGATTTCATAATCTTTTTCATGATTTGTGGAGGGAGAAAGGGGGCAAGATATGGATACACCCAAAGGAAAGAATTGAATAATAAAAGTGAGGGTGATCAGAGAGAATTGGAATCTTCCCTAATAGAGAGCAGAGCACCACTTTTTTTTTTTCAATTATTGAAGAGGAGTGGTCTCATCAAGATACCTTTGTTGTGAAATGTGAAGAAGATGCTCACACTTCATCCCTACCTGTTAAAAAGGCATGGCTGTCAAGAATCAAGATGGGGAGGGGTGGGGATATATACCACTCCAAACCAAATAGGTGTCTATAATTTAGTCCATCTCATTTGGATTGTCCTTTTTTAAAGCAAAAAAAGGCGATTGTGAAATTTGAGTCACTCTCTCGAATCTGATTGAGTCATAATCTAATCCAGTATCATCCAAAAATTGGAAGGACTTATGATGATTTACACTGACAAAGAGATTTTCATTGCAAGATTCGAGCATATGCCCTGGTGTATGCCTGATTACTTTAAATTCTGATAAATCTCATTTGGGTTTTGCTTTCATCAGGAATAGCTAGTGGTTTACCTCAACATCAAACACAAGAGGGGGCTGAGGGCCCCCTTTTATTCTCTAACGATTAGACTTGCCAAGGACAAACAAATTCTGTTTGGACTCTTTCTCAAGTTAATTTGAATCTCCAACTCAAGACATATACGGAACATGTAGTAGACCATGGCACCAAATGATTGGGGCATGTTAGCTGGCCTGTCTCTACCTTCTAATCATGGATGGACTCAATTTTTTTTTAGAAATATATTAAGATCAAAAATTAAATTAATATATAAATATAAAATTAGTATCCTTTCAATATTAACAAAAAATAATAATATAGTAATTGTTTCTTCATATATATTTCAATTTTTATCTCAAACACTTATAAAAATGGAACCCGCATTTCTGGCATAACCGTGCTACTTCAGCTTCTATGTTATTGCCCTTGTTGCGTTAAAAATCTTTTTACGTTGTTCACTGAAGCTATTGCTCACGCCTAATTTTTTAAATGACAGATTTGGGCCGTTGCTCATGATAGATTTGGGAATAAAATTATTTTTGTTATAATAGGGCTAAGGGTCAAGCCTTTTTTGTGGGCAAAGCTTAATTATTTTGGTCCAAATATATAGATTTAGTTATTTATATAATATAGTAAATAAAATTTTCAAAAGAAGAGGAGGGCCATGGCCAGTATTGATCTCCTCTCTGTGTCTCTATTTCTAATACTGCAAACTTCAGGTTACAAACTTCTAAAACTTTAGTTTGAGAATTGAGATGATTATGTATTATTTTCAAAACAACTCCTTAATTTACTCTAAGGAATAGTTAAATGGCCACTTGTTTTTAATTTACTCTAAGAAATTATTAATTTAATAATTTAATTAATATTATAATACTCACTCGCATGTGTGAATTCAAATTCTGCTTTAATAAGTTGAAATGAGTGGTACTTAAACTCCACTTAAGCTATAAGCTTTGTTCATTTTCAACTAAATATTCCACCTTCTACCATCTTAAAGCTTCCACTTTAGCTTACCACTTAAGCTAAGCCATGATGTAACAATGAATAATGCTACGTTTTATATATATTTTTTTATATAATAATTATCTAACAATTTTGACCTAACAATTGTAAAGCAAACAACAATAAAGTAAATATCTTCCGTCATTGAAGGATGAGATTGGCAATGGACCCAACAACTCTTAGATTCATTTGCATCATTGCCTACTAGTCCAATGGGTTTTTGCTCAGATAAAGATTGCCTTCCTCCCTCTTAATTGGGGCTTTTTTTTAAAGTGCAACAGTTGGTTATCTTGTAATAAAAATGCAAAATTAGTTTTTGTGGTTTACCTGATTTACAATTAGCTCCACGTGATATTGAAATGAACTCAAAGGTCTTTGAGATATTCCAAAAAAATAATTTAGTCCATATAGTCAAATTTCGTCCACTAATTTAACATATTTTGTTAGTGTGACATTGATTTATTATCTGTAACGTTTCACGCTATCAGAATCTGTTAAGTCAGTGAACGAAATTTGACTGTAAGGACTAAATTATTTTTTTGGTATGCCTTAGGGACCTTTTAGTTTATTTTGATACCACAAATAATTAATTGCAAATCAAATAAACCACATGGACTGATTTTACATTTTTTTCCTAATTTTTATATTATGATTGTTCCAAAGTAAAATATTTTTCAAATTAAAACTGATTCTTTGCTATTTAATCAATCTCTATAAAATAGTCTTGCAGTTTTGTTTTTGTTTTTGTTTTTACTATTTAATGCACACTAAAAATCATTTAATTTTGTGTACTTAGGATTGTAATAGTGGAATTTGGCTTGCCCACCCCATGACCAAACCCAAAAAACTAATTTTTTTTGGGTTGGACCTTGGGGGTAGCCAAAGTCACCCCATGGCTCAGTTGGGGAGGCCGGCCACTACCTATGGCAAAAATGAGGTGGCAGGCCACCCCATATTTTTTATTATTTTATTTTATATTTTCTTTTTAAAATTTAAATAATAATTTATTATTTTATTATTAATGGGACACATGACTTGTTGTATATCCTTTAGATGACATCGAATGGCCAGAATTTCTAAAATTTGTGATGGGCAATTTTCTCCCATTGATGGGGATCCCGATCCTAGGAGAGGAATAGGCCAGAGAGAGCATGGACTCATCTCCGTCTCTTTGGAAACACCAAATGGAGACAGCTTGAAATTTAAAGGGAACTAAATTCAGCTAAGAGACCCAGAAAAAAACACAAAAAAAAAAAAAAAAAAAACTTTAAGAGAGGCGGAGGACATTGATGGGAGTTGAAGCTTTAGAACAATAAATGGAGAGGGGTTTGTGTGTGTGAGAAGGGGCGAGTGTTTTGACGCAAGACGGGAGGAGAATAATAGAAAATAAGATAAATCATGTTGATAGAGTCTCACCGGTTAACAATAGAGTTTTGGTAGAATTTTACTACTAAGAAAAAGAGAACAATCATGCCTAAAAGAAAACATCATTTCATTAATCATAGTATTTAAATAGATGGTAAAATAAATCATAACCCTAATTTGGCTGATTTTGGGCTAAGCCCATTATCTAATTATAAAATATCACTAACTCTAGATTAGATGACTCTGGGTCAAACCCATTACAATAACTATTAAAATGTAGATAAAACATCTGTCTAAATATAAATAACCTGATTAACTAATAAGACCCAAATAAAATTAAAAGACCAACTTATTTATTTTTCCTTCTGCATCAATTTTATGTTTGTGTTGACTAAAGTGAAAATGAAAGCAAAAGGGGAAGGATAGACGGGAAAAAAAATGTTTGGCCTCACTTTTTGGTAAATCCGTTAGTTTTTAGATTAAAAACCCGTTGATAAAATCTGGACCACCCAAAAATAATACCGCAGATATGCAATAGTGCAAACTACCGCATGAAAGCCAAATCTGTAATCTAGCCTTGTCAGTCGAGTATTGAATGTTCAAGTTATGTTTTTAATTAATTTTATTTCGAATGCAAGCCAAGTTCAAAATAATTTAAGAGCCATATCATTCTTGAACGGACACAAGAGGGACTTGTAACATTACTCGTAATTTTCACATAGTTAAATAAAATATAGGAGAAACTTCACAAATAACCCATTAACTACCATACGTTTTGAGAAGAACCCCATAAATTTTAAAAAATTTTAATTTCACTTATCAAACTTTTAATTTGATGCAATTTACCCATCTCCGTTAATTTTTGCCATTAAACCCTAACGGAAACTCTTAAAAAGACCAAATTACCCTTCAATTTTTGTTTTTGTTTTTTGTTTTAAATGAAAAAAAATGGTCACAAGGTCACCTTGTGATTTTTTTTTTTAATAATAACTTTTTTTTAAAAAAAAATTTTTAATTTGAAAAAAAAAAAAAAATCACAGGTGTAAAGGTCATTTTATCACTTTTAACGTTTAAAAACTAACAGAGGGGGTATATTGCATCAAATTGAAAGTTCAGAGAGTGAAATTGAGAGTTTTTAAAATTTAAAAGATCATCTCAAAACGCCCAATAGTTCAAACTTCTGAAGTGAAGTTTTTCATAAAATATAACTTTTTCATTCACCAAATGACTATGATATAGAGCCACTAGTTAGAGCCCACAAACAATAATTCAAAAGCCCAAATACTGACAAACCCAGCCCAAAGATTCACACTGACCCGCACCGTAAAACAGAACAAAGCCCATTTTGGAGCTCACAAAGTTAACAAAATCAAAAACCCTTCCATCTTCTAGGGTTTTCTAACTTTTCTCTGCACTTTCTCTTCGCACCGAGCTCAAAGTCGTCGTCACCATGGTTCGCTCCTAAACCCCTCTCTCTCTGTTCAGAATTTCCTACAATTTTATACAATGCCAAATTTTAATTTTAATCATATTTTGTGATCCAAAACATTGGTACTCCTCTGGCTCTCACGTCCAAAGTTTGATTCGTTTCTTTTTCGTTTATTCTCTATGGCGTTCAAATATCTATGACTATGGCATATTTCAAATGCTTTTTTCCAGCATAATGCTCCGTTTGGCTTCTGAGAAAATGAAAGGAAAATAATATAAATAAACCAGAATTTTGATCCAGATGAGTTCTGAATCTGATTATCATCCTCTGTAAGACTGTTAACCATTAGAAATTCATGCAAAAATGCTTAAACTTTCGTCATCTTTTTAATTTTCATCGTTTATGTCAATAAACAAACAATTTTCAAGTAATATTTTGAGTTATTAAACAATTTCTGAGGAATTTAAATATTTTGAGTTATTTTGATACCCAATTCGTTGTTTTACTGATTGCTGTTGTCGTCCTTTGTTTTTTTTTTTTTTGGTTTAGCCGCAAGGAGATTACATAGACCTTCACAGGAAGAGGAATGGCTATCGCCTTGACCACTTCGAGCGCAAGCGCAAGAAGGAGGCTCGTGAAGTCCACAAGCGCTCTGAATATGCCCAGAAGGTCCTGTCCTTTCTTTCTTTTTTGGATAATGATAATCTCTGAATCTCCACAATTTCTTTTCTTGTTTATTATTATTTTTTTTTTGGGAAAATTGAGAGCTAAATTTCTCATTTGGGGTTTTATTTTTAATGGAACAGGCGCTGGGTATTAAGGGCAAGATGTTCGCGAAGAAGCGCTATGCCGAAAAGGCCCAGATGAAGAAGACGTGAGTCTTTTTTTTTTTTTTTCCTGAATTTATTTATTGAATTTCATGTTTACTATGGATTTGTGAGCTATTGTACATATAAGTGGAACAACGGGTACTAGAAATGATGCTTTGATGACAAACTTTAGTTTTAAATGCCTGATACTAATTCTCCATGTAAACCATATTTGATGTGATTTTTGTTTTTATTATTTTTTTGAGTGTTACAACTCTTGGGCATTGAGATTTTTGTGCCTTAGATAAGATGTTATATGGACTCTCTTGAGACTAATTAACTTATCTTTTTTGTGATCGCTGATAGCAATATAGCAGTAGTGTTATTGACTACTTGAAAAAAAAGGCTCATTTTCCTTCAAATTGCTGCTGTCTTGAAAACAAAGGGAGTGTCGGTAAATATTTGTAGGGTTCTTTGAGATATCATGGTCAAAATTTGAAACCATTAGGAACATGATTTTCCTGGTGTTAGTAGTATTATTGTTTGGTGGCATAGCAGATTGGGAATGTAGGTTTCATTTTTCTTAGAATCATCGTGGTAGAAAAGTTCTTATTTCCTCAGTCTGCCATTTAGTTAAGTTTCTTACTGAAGCACTTTAAAACTGCAACAATATATATGCACATGACAGCTCAATCACTTTGGATGCAACCAGTCTGAATTGAAAACCAATTTTTCCTCTGTGTCGTTACTATATCCTCCTATATTTGTCTGAAGATAAATTACCATGTATCATATGTTTCAGTTATCAGTATATATTTTCCAAAATGGGCGAGTTATTTTTGCTTGTTATTGATTTATATTATGTTGGATAACCAGTGGTGGATAAAAAATTTTGCTTTTGCGTGTCAATAGACTGGCTATGCATGAGGAATCGTCCACCAGGCGCAAGGTGGATGATGATGTTCATGAAGGAGCTGTTCCTGCCTATTTGCTGGATCGTGAAAACACAACTCGAGCTAAAGTATGTTACACCTGCGATCTGAAAAGTACTGATTTTTCTTTCCCAGACACTCCTTTCTGTTTATGAATCTGACATGCACTGTTGATAGGTTCTTAGCAATACCATTAAGCAAAAGAGGAAAGAGAAAGCTGGTAAATGGGAAGTCCCTCTACCCAAGGTAAGATCATAATCAACTTTCTAGCATGATTTTGCGGTTCTTTGTGTGTGTGGTGTATGGTGTGGGTGAATCATGGTGTATATGTAATCAGTTAAATTTTATATGGAATTTATATCCCTTCTTTAGGTGAGGCCTGTTGCCGAAGATGAAATGTTCAAAGTGCTCAGAACTGGTAAAAGAAAGAGTAAGTTTCCAGAAACTCTCCTTCTTCATTATCTTTAATATATTTATTAATTTTTCTTGATATTGAAAATTTTTTATTGGTTAAAATTTGTTTCCTTGTTAATCCCACTTGTATGTTTTTGGCTTATGGTAAGATGATGGGATTCTAAAGTGCTAGAAGATGCTGTGAAGTTATTCTTCAATTTGTTCTATTTTTTCTCACCCTTTTTTAATTATTTGGCTAACTTCATAAGTCATGCTTGTCTGGAGACGATGAAATTCATTTTTGGGTTGTGGCTTTGTGGATTTACCAATGCAATCAAAGAACTCTCTACTGCTGTTCATTGTGTGATAAAGTAGCTCGTAGAATTTCTCAGATGCATCTGATTTTAGTGTGACCTTACAATAAAACACGAATGCGTTTATGGTTGTTTTCATATAAAACGTGATTGGAGTGACTAGGAGTGCCCCTGATGCTCTAGGCCTGGATCTCTTTTGCAGCCAAACAATGGAAGAGGATGGTCACAAAAGCCACATTTGTGGGAGCTGGTTTTACAAGAAAACCTCCAAAGTATGAGCGTTTCATCCGTCCTAGTGGGCTGCGGTTCACCAAAGCGCATGTGACACACCCTGAACTCAAATGCACTTTCAATCTTGAGATTATCGGAGTAAAGAAAAATCCTAATGGTCAAATGTATACCTCTCTTGGCGTGATGACAAAGGGAACTGTCATTGAGGTACTGTCTTCCTTCAAATTTATATTTATGATCCACTGAGGAAGGACAAAGTTAGACGGGGCGGGTTTACATTTTTTTTTCTTCTGTTGCTATGAATTTCAGGTAAATGTCAGTGAGTTGGGTCTCGTTACACCAGCTGGGAAAGTTGTATGGGGTGAGAATCCTTCTAGTTTTTTTTTTTCTTGGTTGAAACTTACCATTGTTATCGATCTCAACTCCCATCAGTGCATGTATCATTTGGTTGTGATTTATGATAAATGAAAGTAATTTATTTTGTTGTGGCGGATGCAGGGAAATACGCTCAGGTGACAAATGACCCTGAGAATGATGGTTGTATAAACGCTGTTTTGCTTGTCTAAGAGGGGTTACTGACAACCGGAGACGTTGGTTTGAACTCCAGGATGTCTGAAGTAGCATGTGTCTTGTTGACAGTTGTTGTGTAACCCAATTTCTTCACAAAGCCACTAGTTTTTGGTCTCTCTTCGTGTGTTAGCATCATATTAAAATAGCACTTGTATCAGGAGATATATGTGTAATACAATTTTGTCTTGCTTTTGTTTCAAATTTGTTCAATTTTTAGCTTACCATTAAAGCCAAACTCCAATAGCACAACGTGACTCATAGATTCAGTAATTCATTCAAATTGTTTATAATATTTTTACAAATATTGCAAGTTTATCGGTTGTGAAAATCTTAGCCCAGTTCTTTGTTTTATCTTTAATCGTTTTCGTTGACATAGCTCAAGAGCAGCTGCTGTCTTACCTATAATCACTTTAAAATAGTAGCAAACTATTTTAGCTCGAGCCTCTCCATAATTCTTTTTTGCTTTTGTTTTTATATATACATTATGGGCAACACTTGTTATATAATTAGATTTGACATGATATGTTAACAAAATTCGTCAAAATTTTGAACGAAAGTTGATAATGACTTATTTGTTATTTTTGTATATAACAAGCTCTTGAAATATTTTCATGTGGCACACGAAGCTTATTACAAATCAGTATAATCACAAATCATTATAATCACAAATGTTGCGAGTTACTACACATCATTTAGACAGTCTTTTAAGTAATACACATAGATTTAGTTCACAAAACAATTTACTTCTCAAAATATAGTAGACAAGTGACAATTCAGAACAAGCGAAGCAAATGTCATAATAAATACTTGCACATTCAAGTAACAAGAGACAAGAGGCCCACTATTCATATATTGGGAACCAATGGTCCCAACAAATTATTAAACCCGGTCACGAACAAAGATAACATTTGATAAATTATTAAGTGAGAAGCTGGGGAGGAGACCCACGGGCAGGAGTAATTTGAGGCTCAACCACCTGTAGTGAGCCTATCGCCAGCCTCCTTGTCAGATCCTCTACTGAGACCTTCACTACATCCCTCCTAAACCCAATGTCACCGTAATACCTACTAGCACAGTATACTGTAGCAGCTGTAGCAGCCATTCCATAAACATTGGTAGTAACAAGCCGCAGTGGTGTTGATAAAACGGCTGCCAGAGGCCCCCCTATAATAGAAACTGCTTGCCCACTCTGCCCAACTCTTCCTTGATCCACCACAAGAAGCCCGGTTTTGCAGTAGATGGCAAAGTCCTCACAGTTGTTCTTGAATACATTGTAGCAACCAAAGCCGTTGTCAACCAGGTACTTTGCTCGATGAACCACAACATCGTCTGGGTCGGAGGCTGCAAGAGTGCACGTCCCACCACGTGCTTTTGCAAGAAAGAGAGCGGGGCTGACGGCATACTCGAAACGGTACAAAACACCACCGGCAAGGAAGCAGTTCAGGCATGAGGAGAAGACACCGTTCCCGTCTTCTGGTGGAGTGCAAGTGGGGCAGGGCAGTTGAGGTCGGGTTGGTCCTGAGCTAATCAACAGGACATCCAGCACAGTCCCAGTTCCTACTTCTTGGCCACGTCTAGTAAAATGAATGACTTTGTCATCCCCAACATAGATACCTGTTTTGCATTCGGATGCAGAAAAAGATATTGTCAAAATATATACAAGACAAATAATGAATTGATGTTAAATCTATTAGGATAGAAGGAAAGAAAGTGAATAGATAATACAAGGACATGGAAAGCACAAGGTTGGAGCTATGTCAAAGGAAGAGAAAAATAAGCAATTTCATGAACACAGACTTCCAATTCTCTACTAACCTGTCTGCCGGGTACACAGACAGATGTTTTTTTTTCTTATAGATGTTCAACACATCACAAATTTCTAAACATAGGGAACCAGTAGTCAATTTATCATAATTGCCCTAAGAGTCTTTTGATTGACAGGAAAGGGAAAGGAAGAGAAAAATAAAGCTGTTTTCCAGTATTTTCTGTGCGTTTTTGTAAACAAGAAAAGGGGCGAGTCTGTTCTACCACTTATCACTTTCCTACAGGGAAAATTTTCCTAAATTGTCATCCTGCATTTTTAACAAGATTATGCATCACGGATAAGTTTAAACTAATACAAACTTTTCTTGCCAATGAAACAATTAAGGGAAAAGTTGTGACAATTATTTCCTTTATTTCCCGTATCTTGAGAAATATCTTCCTGCAAAACTTTCCTGTTTAATCAATCAAATGTCAACATATACCTTGCATATCACTCAATCTAACAAGTAGAGAGAAAAAAGTGGAGTCATCTCATTCAGGAGGAACATCAGGGACAAGAATCAATATTCCTACGACAAACTGAAGTATAGACAGAACAACTAATGAAAAACCCCTGAAGTTCAAATGATGCCACCTCTACCAACAATAAGCTCAAAAGAATAATAAGTCCTCCATGAATGAAGCATTGTAACACATACACCACGTCATAATTCATTCCCCGTTCTCTTTAACAATGGCATTTCATGAAATGAAATCATAGATGCTTCTTTATGATGCTTCCTTCTAAATTCTAATGCTTGGAATTCCAGAGACCATAATCATTCACAAACTCTAACAGAGTTAGCTCTTTGCAGCATTAAGTGCATCCGGGGCATAATCTGCCGGTAATTATTTGGAAAATGGAAAAAATTCAATTTCCTTATCACCATTTAACACAGTAGGCCTCCTGGGAGTCGGAGAACAACTTTAGGGTCGGCTTGGATCCACCAGTTCCCTCTTATCAAATCAATTGAACAAAAAAAAAAAAAAAAAAAATCCTCCATTGAGCAAAAATTTCATATTTTCTTTAATTTGAAGACCATTTTCTTCTTATGCATGAATATCCAAGTATACATATAAACTTGCTCTAAGAAATTCATCATTCAGCGACATCAAGCTAAAAAATTAGCATGCAATTTTATCATGCTAAGCAGAACGTAAAACAAAAACAAAGAAGCTCAAAGAAATGCAACACCATTAGGGGAAAAGATAGAGAACCGTGATGAGCATAAATATAAGCAGATCTCCACGAGTATATGTGATCCCCTGGTTTCAGGCTCCCCCTATCCACTCTGTAAACAAAAAGTAACAGGAAAAATAAATAAATAACCGGTACACCCTTAATGTCCCGTTTGGTTGCCGAGAAAACGTAGGAAAACGAAAAGCAACAACATTTGAGATCCGACAGACTCGATCATAATACCAGATAAATGGAAATTAATTATAAACAATAATAAAAAAAAAAACCTGTTGGATAGCAGCCCCATTTCTCTCTCAGCGAAATGAACCAACCTGGGAATTGGATTCTCGAAAACGCGTTGTAAAACAAAGCTTTCGGTGAGTTTCGAATTCCCGCAGAGGAGGTTATTTTGACGAAATGACGGCTGTGCCCCTTGTAGAAGCCTTCCTGGCTAAGGATTTGAGAGCGACAGGAGATGAAGGGATTTACACGTGGCAGCACCTGACGTGACGGTCCGGCCAGTGGTCATAAACGGTAACCCCCTGTCATGCTATTTTTCGCGCTCAATCTATTACTACAGATCAGCAATGATAAGTGTATTTTAAATCACTTCATGTCAATTATAAAAATTAGGAAAAACCTTTGTAAGCTTTCACGCGTTTTTAAAATTATTATTTTGAAGTTAAAAAATTTTTAATTAAGAGTATCAAATATTTTTCAATTACCTTATTCTTATTCTGTTAGAATTATTCGTGAAATATTGTAAAAATTTCCAAAATGCCCATTTTTTTATTATAAAAATTTGTAAAGATTCATGCACATGTTTGTAATATTTTTGTTACATTTTTACAATATTTTTTTTTAATAAAAAAAGAAGTATTTTAGTAATTTTGACAAGATTTAATAGAAACGGTGTAATTGAAAGTTTTTAAAATTTAAAGAATTAGTGTCAAAATAAGTAAAAGTTCAGAAGAATTTTATGAAGTTTTCCATAAAATACTAGTCACTTAAAATAGGTTATATCTTTTTTTTTTTTTTTCCTTTGAGCAAAAGGGTAGGCTGAGATGACCAATTGTAGCTATTCTCTTTGAGTGTGACCATAGTAGCACATGTTATATCAATCAATATAATACGAGTATGAAGAATAATATTATTTGAGATGAGTATATACATTCATCACGTTGGTTCAAATTAAATTTTATAATATTTAATAATGTGTATATTAAATCGTTCTTACGTCATTTAAAATTTTAAAATACGCATGCATATGTGTGAATTGTGAACTGTGATCCCCGCGTTTTAGACGTTTTCTGTCGGTTGATTTGTCGCGGTTGCAAGGTGATTTGTCAATATCTAGAAAAAGCCCAAAAGTAAGCAATCTTAAATTAGACGCACCCATAAACTCCAACGTGGGCCTGGGTTCAGTGGTTGGGTTTCGGCCCATGTATTCTGACCCATCTGCAAATCACATAGTTTTATAGACCGGGAGGCTGGGCCTCATCAAAGAAGAAAATGACAGATGGACCACCCGGACCCTCTCCGATCCTTAGTTCACGTCTGAGATTTCTCTTTCTCTAGAGAAATCCCAAGGCTACAAATGAGCCACGTCATCTTCTATTAACAAATAATTTTTTTTTTATTTGTTAGTAGAGAGACTAACGTGACTCATTTGTAGCTTTGAGATTTTTCTAGAAAAATTTCAGCCATAAAACTCTTTAGTCCTTAAAGGATCAGGAGAGGATCTGAATCCCTTAATTAAAGTCTTGATGAAAGGAGGCAAGGCATAAATAATCTTTAATGTCCATAATTTATTTATTTATTTATTTTCGTATGAGAGCATCCCAACTGATTTTCTAGAACATAAAATTCTTTACATTTTAGCTAAAAGATCTACAACTTCATGATAGAACTTCTCTAAGAGAGGTCACTTCAATTCTTGTACTTATTCTTGTCAGAAAAATTTTAGACCGTTCAAAACATTTCCACCATACAGATTGGGTAAAGTTCTGACTTCACTGGCGAGTACTTCCCAAACAATTAAAGTGGAGTGAATTGATAAAGACATAATTCGAACTTCAAAGCTTTTATTTTGATAAGATATTAAACATTATGACTTGTGCCTTACAAGGACATGACTCACTACTTAAAGGACATGACTCGTAGATAAGTATGACAACTTTTAATTGCAATATTTGACTAAAGAGTACTAAAGAGATAAAGTATAAAAATACTATTATCTTCTAATATTGACAATTATGAAATATAAAGAAAATAGAGCAAAGGCAAAAGTAGAGAAATGATATTTAATAGACTTTTTTACGATTGCAATATAACTATGAGTCTACGATGATGTGATACTAAATATCAAGTGTTAATTTTTTTTACGTGCTCTTATTGATTTAAAGGTTAATTTTTACTGTTACATGACAATCGTATGAGAATCTATTAAATAGCATTATTCATACGTCTGGACTATATTTTGTATATTCACTATATTGAATTGTCTGCAACAATATTACATAAGTCTCTATTTATAAAGAGGTAATGAATAATGAGCAAAAAACTCAAATAAACTCTAAAATACATAAGAAATGAAATAAATCTTACAAATATAATATAATACGGAATATATATATATATATATATATATATATATATATATATATATAAAATGATAAATTTAATCATTTAATCAATACTTAACTCAGTTAAACCGTTGGAATTCTTAAAGGCTTGTTTGAAAAGACAATTCTTCTCAATTCTTCTCAACTTTTTTTTTTTTTTTTTTTAGTTTATTTGATACCACTAACACTCAATTTAATTCAAAATTTTATATTATTCAAACGACTCAAACATAATTTTAATTCTTATTTTCTCTTTGATATTCACAATTTTAAATTGAATTTAGTAAAATAGAAAAAAATCGTAAACCTAAACCAGCTGCCACCCACCGGTAGTACTTTTGGTTTGCATTTGAGATCCGTACGTATTCTGGAGGCTTCATAGAACCATCCCGTCAACTGTCAAGGCAATGTGGAACATGGTTCACACAATCATGGGAGGTTTACGTGACCCTTGAAAGCAAAAAAGACCGATCGCGACATGCACGGTGAAAAACGCTCGGGACAAAACAGAGTGGGTTCACATTCGCAGCAGCCCACAAACTCATAACACCACTCATCGTCCATCTCAATTCACGCGTACGTCTTTGGTTGGTCGGGGATGGAACTAATAGGATAGCTTAAAAAATGGTTCACTTATAATAACCTGTCTTCTACGAAGACTAAAGTCTTTTACGTGATTGGAAAGTTGCACATTCTAGAAAGGGACAAAAATAGTCGTTCTTTCTTTGTTTTCCTTGTTTTCCTAACAGCTAGCATAGTTGTTCTTTGTTGTTGCTGTTCCTGTCGTGCAAGCTTTTGCTTTCGGAGAACTAGAGGTGCAAGGGACATTAGAAAATATATTAATAGAACATTGAACACTGTTTAAAAATATTTTTACATTTTATAGCGTTTCGCTTATATGAAAAATATATGACAGCGAAAAACGGCCGCAACTTTTGACAACTTTGAGCATAGGTTCCGTGATAGTTTAGTGGTAGTATGACGGTGATCCGACGGTAATTTAATGGTTTGAGAAAGATAAACTCAAAATTAAAAATAGTTTACAAAATTTTAAAATAAAAATCATTTTATGAAATTAAAGAAGATTTTTTAGTTAAATCAAAAATATTTTATGTTTGATTATTATTTTCAGTGGCATTAAATCCCATCGAAGCAAGCGGAGCAAGTTAGTATGTTGTCTGTTTTCGAATAATTAGGGGTATGTTGTTAATGGTTTTGAATTTTATTTGAAAAAGTATTTAAAATAAATATTAAACATGTTTATTATGAGAAGCACAAAATACTGCATGGTGCGACGGGTGCGAGCCGGAGATAAGTCACGTGCCCCTATCAACAGCTTAAGTCACCACCACCATAAGCATATGCTTCTCTCCAGATTCCAGAATATTTCCCTTATCGAAACTTCGTCGGTCCTCACCCAGTGATCCGCTCCCACCTCATCCTCCCCACGTGACTCGGTCTCCACGTCACCACACGGAAATCTAATCAATGTGCAACAATCCCACGTGGATACACACGGGTCCCACCCACTTCCAGAAAAATTCAGAACCCAAAATCCTAACCGTTAAATTCTCACCTCCCTTCGTCTTCCCCAATTTTTCCTCAGCTTCTGTTCGCTTTTCGCGTTTGCAAAGCCAATAAAATTCTCGCGAGCCTTGTATTTAAAAGCGCTAGCTTCCTCTGAAAACGTAGTCAAAACCCTAAGCTATGGTCAACGAAAACCAAGCTTCGAGCTCTTCGAGCGCGTTCTCGTTCATTTCAAAGGGATTGCAAGGGGTGCGGGACTCGGCGGACGCGGATCTCCAGTTGATGCGGGACCGGGCAAACTCGTTCAAGAACCTCGCGACGTCGTTCGACCGAGAGCTAGAGAACTTCTTCAACTCCGCCTCGACGTCGTTCTCGGTCCCGGCGATCCGGTCGACGCCGCCGCCGACCGAGATCGAGTTCGTGAAGAGGCTGCAGCCGAAGCTCTCGGAGTTCCGCCGGGCGTACTCATCGCCGAATTTCAGCAAGAAAGTTCTGGAGAAGTGGAGCCCGAGGACGAGTATTCGGATTGATTTATCGGCGATAAGGAATGCGATTGTGTCGGAGGTGGAAGATGGGGACGGAACTATCAATTTTGATAGGGTTAGGAGAAGGAATATGGTTAAGTTTAGAGATTTCTGGGGGGAGTGGAAAGGTGAAGGAGAAGGAGAGGAGGCGCAGTCTGCTAGGGATTGGGAGCCAGTTCGTGCGTTGAAGACGAGGCTCAAAGAGTTCGAGAGGCGGAGTTCGTCGGCAGAGATTTTCGGTGGGTTTAAGAAGAGTGAGTTTGTGGAGAAAGTGAAGTCAAGCTTGGTATGTTCTCTCTTGCCAACCTTTCCTTGTTTTGAATATGAATTTGAATGTATATAATATATGTTGCTTTGGTTTGGTTGTACGAGTTAGCAATTTGATTTATTTGGCTATGTTTGAATCATTATAACTAATTATATCTTAATTCAAGACTGAAACATCGAATGAAGCAAAGCTATGAAGGGTTAGAACTTGTGTTTTCAAAAGCAAATGTCATTTGATATTCTGGGGATGCAGTGCATCTTTCTGAGGAGAATACTTGAGAATTCCTTGAAATTTGAAAGATTTGAGATGCTGGAGTTTCCAATTATTTACCTGAAAACTTCAATCTCTCTTAGAACTTAAAATTTGGGTTTCGATGTTTGTCTTTCAGTTTAAAAGGTTTTAGAACTCATTTATGCTCGAGTGCCAACGGTCATGTGGGAAGTAATTGATTGGTATGTGTTGGTTTGTTGATTATATTGTTACCAATAGTCACATTAGAACAAAGACTGGAAAAAAAGAAAAATAAACGCAATATAATGATGGCTATATTGGTTATTTCCCATGCTTTTCTCTAGATGTCGTTTTAGGTTGCTTGCTTAATTGTGGGAGGATGAGACTTATGGACCTCAAACTGAAAGAACTAGTAGAAAGTTGTGTGCTTAGTTCACAAGGACCCTAATCATGTTCATGAGAAGGAGTTTGATGAAGCTCGAAAGATCCCTTTAATGGTCTTATTGACTAAATTAAAGTTGGTTTGTATTTTACTACAAAGGTTACAATAATCTACATTGCAAAGAACTTCCCGTTCAAATTTTGAAGCTTCCTATAAGACTAAGAAGCTTTCACCTTCTTTTATGGGCTTCTGATCTGATCCTCAAACTTAGTACATTTTTAGACGCAAGATTTATAAAGATGCAGTTTTGTCCAGAGACATGCATTGCGACATAAGGTGTAAATGCCTCAACCAAGCTTTTAGCCATGGACTTAATGCTCCATCTAGCACTTTGATGTGTTTATGCAGTGAATGTTGTACATCTTGTCTACAATGCCATGAGGGGTTATTTATGTCATTTAATTACAACTTGCATGAGGATCTCAGAGGCCAGAGCTATAAAAACGTTATTGTTATACTTATACCACTTGAAAAAAAAAAGATCATCTCTTCTGAATTAGCGGCGATACATGTTTTAACTTTTAGAAAGTCATACTTAGTTTCTAATTAATTATTTTCTAGTGGTTTCATGTATACTTTGTGGTTGTTGTACACTTTCAATGTTTAGAGGTTAGTATATGCATACATGCGTACACACCTACATCTGTGCGTATATATTTGATGATTTTCTTTTGTCTGACACTTTATACATTAAACTTTTTGCAGAAAGCAATGTGCAAGGAGCCTGAAGAGTCAAAGGTAGGTGTCCGTCTGGATGATTTCTTTTGGCTTCATGTTTTAATAAACAACATGCTTTTCTTTTACTACTTCTGTAAGAATCAAGTATGCTATCTTCCACTTGAGCTTCCTGAAGGATTTATTTGCTGTGTTTGGCATCATGTGGTTTGAAGTTTCCAATTCTAAATGGATGAAATTTGAGGCCCTTTCTCTAGAACATCATGTATCGAAGTTTTCACTTTTATCCAATTCCAATTCCCTGCTGCCAAACATAGTGATCGTTCTTATATTGGATGCATCATTGAGTTGGCTATGATATTCTCTAACGTATCTGTCAAATTTGATGTGATATTTCTCAACTATACTTTAGTACTGACAATGGAAGGTACACAATTGTTTGAGGTCTTAATAAATTAGATCCCAGGGCCTTAAGTCTTTGTGAAAGGCCATTTTTAGTGTGTTTAGTGGCTATGATAACGTTTCTTCATATAACGTTTCTGTGGAGGATTCTTTCATATCTATCTGTTTTTTTTTTTGTTAAAAATATGGCATCTAAGTTTTCTGGAAACATTCCATATGGTCCTGTGTTTGAAAACATAAATATATTGTTGTCTATTCAAATTCCAAAAAACTAAACAGCATTGTGCTCAAGGGTATCAAAATGTTAGAAATCGGCTGTTTGTGTTGGGCTTGGGCCATTTGTCGTGTAGTCTTAAGACTGCTCAGGCTTAACTGCAAGCTGTGGGGAAAGACTATATCTCTTTAGAGAATCTTGTTTTTGCTATTTATTTTCTTGCTTAATTTAGGGACTACATTTGCATAAAATGGATTTGGAGTTTAAAATTTTAGTAATGCAATGATTTACCATGCTGAATATTTTCTCTTTGATTTCTGATATAGGAAGTACCACCGTTGGATGTGCCAGAACTTTTGGCATCTTTGGTTAGGCAATCCGGTCCATTTTTGGGTGTTAGAAGAGGTATGTAAATCATTAATTGTTGTTTAAATCTTCTACCTTGTAATGTATAGTGGCATAGGCCTTTGTATGTTTCAATTTTGGTTAAAGTTCGTGGTTTAACCACATCAACATAATTGAAAAGTTCTCTCTCTCTCTCTCCCTCTCTCTCTCTCTCTCATGTATCCATTATTTCCTAGACATCATTTAGAGCAATAAAATCTAGTTAGCTATGAACAAGAATGATTTGTAATTAGTCCTAGCCAGTTTTTAGTTCTTTTGGATGAAAATGGAAATCCAGGACAACCTCTCAATTCTTATCAAATAAAATAGTGCATTTCTGAACTATTTTGGTGGATCTCTTTTGAAACATTTTATTGGGCTGCCCTTTGTTTTATTGCAGCCGCTTTAAAAGCACAGCAGTGTTGCTTAGTTTCATTAAAAAGAAAAAGAATCAGATTAACTAATAGGCATCTGCAATTAGCTGCAGGATTCAGATCTTAGGACTTAGGTTGTTTGGAAATTTTTCTAGGGCTTCTTCTAAGGTGATCTGACCTGATCTTATTCTCTTGGAATAAAATATTGTCTAGGAGGATGAAAGATTTTGCAGGGCCACAAACAATTTCTGCTATGGTTGGATGTTTTTGTTACTATTTAACATACAAATTGAAGAAGAGGAGACATGCTAGAATCAAACTATTTAAAGTACGGAAAGTTTGCTCAATTCTTTGGCCTTATTCTCTCTTGCTCGTTTTATCCTCTTTTCTTCTTTCTATTACTCATTCATAGTGTTAGATGTAAATATCCCATTAGATATCAAATAAAATTACCAATCAAATAGATGGCAATCTTTATTGTTGATGGAACTGACCTCCAAGGCTGCTACCATAGTTGTAAAAAAAGCCTGTTCCACCCCTGCCCCAAACCCCAACCCCAACACCCCCCCCTTTTGCCTTTAAATTATTTTAACTGAATGTAAACATGAATTATGTAACACTTAATGGGCTTATTTAAAACAACAACTTCCCATTGTTTGAAATGTTTGGAAACTGTGTTTCAAGTGTAGTACTTGATTTTAGTGTGCCCCCACTTATTTGTCATCACCATGAAGCTTATGTATTCTATGAAGCAGATATACACTTGATAATGTATTAAACCATTATTGCTTCTCTTGAATTTTAATAGTGTTTGAATATGATTGCAGATATATGTGATAAGATAGTGGAAAGCTTGTGTAGCAAACGCAAGAGCCAACTTTTATTGCACTCTGCATCTGCCGGGGAATCCTCTGTTTTAGGGAATGATAACATTAATGATGAATTAGATTTGAGGATAGCCAGTGTCCTCCAAAGTACAGGTCATTGTTACGAGGGTGGATTTTGGAAAGACCACACAAAGCATGAACCATCCGATGGGAAAAGGCATGTTGCCATCGTCACAACTGCTAGTCTTCCTTGGATGACTGGAACAGCTGTAAATCCACTGTTTCGAGCTGCATATCTGGCACAGTCTGCAAAACAATATGTCACACTCGTGGTTCCATGGCTTTGTAAGTCAGATCAAGAACTAGTTTATCCAGACAATCTCATTTTTAGTTCACCAGAGGAGCAGGAAATTTATATACGCAGCTGGCTTGAGGAAAGGATTGGCTTCAAGGCTGATTTTAAAATTTCCTTCTATCCTGGAAAGGTAGCTTCTTGATGAATTAGATTATACAGTCTTCTTTTATCATATCAACCTGTAAATTAACATCTGACATATTTGTTGTTGTTTTGAAGTTTTCAAAGGCAAGGAGAAGCATAATACCTACTGGAGATACTTCTCAGTTTATCTCTTCCAAGGAAGCTGACATCGCTATCCTAGAAGAACCAGAGCACCTAAATTGGTACCATCATGGTAGACGTTGGACTGATAAATTTAACCATGTTGTGGGAATTGTCCACACAAATTACTTAGAATATATCAAGAGGGAGAAGAATGGGGCTCTCCAAGCATTCTTTGTAAAACACATAAACAATTGGGTCACAAGAGCTTACTGCCACAAGGTATTAGTTTATTTAATTGGATATCCTCGTCGTGTGTTACCTTTGTTTCTCATTTTATACTATGCTGTAGATTGGGTTGTGCATAACTGGTTCGGGGCGGAAAATTTCTAAATAAATATTTTTCTGAACAGCTTTCTTTCTATATTATAGGGTGGATTCCAATTAACAAATTGTCTGATCTTTGTTCAGGTTCTTCGTCTTTCTGCTGCTACTCAGGATTTACCGAAGTCTGTGGTGTGCAATGTTCATGGTGTGAATCCTAAGTTTTTGAAAATTGGAGAAAGGGTTGCTGCAGAAAGGGAACTTGGGCAGCAAGCCTTCTCCAAAGGAGCATATTTCTTAGGCAAGATGGTCTGGGCAAAGGGATACAGGGAGTTGATAGATTTGTTAACAAAGAACAAGAGTGACCTTTATGGCTTCAACTTAGACGTGTTTGGGAATGGAGAGGATGCCCATGAAGTTCAGAGTACAGCAAAAAGGTTGGATCTGAATCTCAGTTTTCAAAAGGGAAGAGACCATGCAGATGACTCTCTTCATGGGTAAGCATTTTTCTGAAACCACTTTACCGATTTGTCATTGTTTCGGTGCAGACAGAAGAGTTCCCCCCTAAGCAAATAGAAGAGTTAACCCCAAAAATTAAAACACTGTTTAAGCCCCCCATTTCTTTCTCTCTCTCTTGTCCCAAGTTTAAGCTTTAAATTACATAGAGCTAGAAAAGAGCTCTAAATTATTGAAATGTTTTTAATGGGGGAAAATGAACACTTAATTTAATTAAGATGCTTATTTTGTTTACATTCTTAGTTTTTGACTCACCCACCCACGCACACCAACTGTTGGCTCCTTCGAACATTATTTTATATTATTTTATTTTTTCTGTTTGAAGGTACAAAGTCTTCATAAATCCTAGTGTTAGTGATGTCCTCTGCACGGCTACTGCCGAGGCTCTTGCAATGGGAAAATTTGTAGTATGCGCAGACCACCCATCAAATGAGTTCTTTAGGTCATTTCCCAACTGTTTGACTTACAAGACGTCTGAGGATTTTGTTGCCAAAGTGAGAGAAGCACTGGCAACTGATCCTCAACCTCTTACTCCTGAGGAAAGATATAACCTTTCATGGGAGGCTGCCACCCAGAGATTTATAGAGTATTCTGAGATCGACAGATTCTTGAACAACAATGAAGACGGTGCAAAAGGCAGCAGAAATGATGGAAAGATCATAAAAAAATCAGCATCATTACCTAGTCTGACAGAAATGGTTGATGGAGGATTAGCATTTGGCCACTACTGTCTAACTGGGAATGAATTTCTTAGACTTTGTACCGGAGCAATTCCCAGGACCCGCGACTATGACAAGCAGCATTGTAAAGACCTTAATCTCTTGCCGCCGCAGGTAGAAAATCCCATCTATGGTTGGTAAGTAGATCCACCAATCTGTACAAGTAATCCCTGTGTATAATTAATACTTGCATATCACAGTTAGGAGCCTAGTTATTTAGTCTGAAGGTTTCTTGTTCCCTTGATGAAATGTATTAATTTCTGAAGCAAAGCACATATAGTTTAACAGCTGAATCCAAATTTTGCTCTTTTCCATGTATTCATTTCTGAAGCACATGTAGTTTAACAGGTGAATCCAAGTTTTGCTCTGTTCCATGTCAATATAGAAGACCAATGCAATAGTGTAATACTCTGTTATAAGGAAAGTTACAATAATGAAGATGTTTGTGATACCATCTAATCTAAACTTCGTAGGATCATTTTAAATGAAAAAAAATGTGTTAAAACAGAACGAATCATACTTGTTAAACATATGGTATTATGCATAATGAGTTTGCTAATTTGCAAAGTGGGGTGAGAACAGAGAAAGAAGATGAATAAATACAGAGAAATGAAAACTTGGGATTCTTTGATGGATTCTGAGACTTGGATGGTTTCATTGAGGAGTTTGGGAATTTGCCTGTTTATTGACCTTATATATGGTTTTATGTGCATGGATGAAGACACAAGATTTACGTACCTTGTAGGCATCGTCTCTGTAAGAGCACCTCTAGTAAGAGCATCTCTCTACAGGCCAGAAACCACTCAACCCAAGCAAACCAGACCAGATCATACCAAGCAAAACAACTAGCCATTCCACCAAAATCACCAGATTCATGCCCCACAGGCCACAGAACAAGCCAATCAATTAGGCCAACCCCCAAGCAAACTCAAAAACAGGAATACCCTTTCGGTTCAAAACTCAAACCACCCAAATTCCAACAACAATAATCCAAGAATTTAAACCCTCAAAATACAACTTTTTTCATTTTAGCTACTAATTTTTTACTACAATCTCCAACAAAAACATTTATTCAACTTTCTACTTTCTTTAAATATTGTTTTTATTATTTTTTTTCTCTTACTTTAATGGAGAGAAAATAATAAAAAAATTTACAAGGTGCTACAGTCAGCTTTTAAATATAAAAGTTTACTGTAGTAAATTTTAGTAAAAGTTTTATTTTCAAGTGTCTATTGGAGGAGAAAAATATCTCATAATAGCTATATTTAACTATAAAGAGTTATTTAAAACATATGTTGGAGATACTTTATGAAGCTTTTGACAGCGTCTCCAGTTGTTCTTGTAAATTAGCTTTTTAGCTTAAATTTAGCTACAATGCTCCATTTTCTTGCTCCAACCATCCTTATAAAATAAAACTTTTCCCAACAATTGCTACAACAACTTTTAAGTAATATAATATCATTACTAAGGTCTGATTTCCTTATTTTATTGCTCTCTCCCCCTCTTTCTTTCTCTGGTTCTCACATCATCTTCACCAAAACACATTCAGCACCCAAATTTTTTTTCCTCTTCTTCTCTCTCTGCCACTTTCTATTCTTCTCTCTTATAACAGATTCCTCATCGGGTCACCCCAATTTTTTTCTCCTCTTCCTTGTTTCCAACAGTTTTGGTTCTCTCCCTTTATCTCTTCTTCTCACCATCACCGAAACCTTAGTGAATTTTTTTTTTTTTTTTTTTTTTTTTAAGAAAATTTGGTTTAACGGGTTGACGAAAATGACGGATTTTAGGAAATTTTGGTTCAAAGGGTTGATCAAGATGATGGGTTTTACGAAATTTTGTTTCTGACCCATTGAAATCAGATTACATGGGTTTTACTATATAATAAAAAAAAAAAAAAAGAGAAATAATATTTAAAAAGAAGTAATGTATAAAATAGAAGATCTGTCGGATTGTGTAGCAAAAAAACACAGTATCTAAAGTAGTGAGTTGTACTTTTTCACTAGTTAAACTAACAACCATCGTCGGAGATGCTTAGAGCATTTCTAGCAGTAATGCTATTTAGCTATTCTAAACACACCCGTTTTTTTAGTTATTACTTTTTAATGCAAACTTCAACGAATCATTCATTACACTATACTGTATTTAAATACTAATTTTCAATGTTTTGAGGGAGAGAGAAACTAATAAAAAAAAAAAAAAAATGTAAACTATTGCCTTAAGGAGTATATTCACTCAATGTGCTATAGTGCACTTTTGATGTAGAATAGAGTGCTTGGAAATTCATGAGGAAGACTTGTGCGTATGTAAGTGTGAAGGGGCCCTAAGGAGCCGTACCAAGGGGAGTCAAGACGAGATCACAAACTCGTGCAGAAGCTGAATTCTAGAGGGCTTTATCTTCAACTTCGTTCGAAGCCTGTCTGGACGAGAACATTGAAGTGCCTTCCCAAGAGCTTCCTCTGCAACTTCGTTCGCAGCCGTCTAGACGCGATTAGTCACACAATATTCCAGAGAGCTTCATTTGAAGTCTCGTCTGCAAGCCGTCTGGACGCTTATATTATATTTCAGTTTTTCGTTCTTTTATTTAGTGATCGTCTGAATGGACGGGCAACGTAGAATTTTAAATCGGAGTGCTTGGGAATTCATGAGGAAGACTTGTGCATATGTAAGTGTGAAGGACAATCAAGATGAGATCACAGACTCGTGTAGAAGCTAAATTCCAGAGGGCTTCGTCTTCAACTTAATTCGAAGCCCGTCCGGACGAGAACATTGAAGTGCCTTCCCGAGAGCTTCATCTGCAACCTCGTTTGCAGCTGTCTAGACACAATTAGTAACACAATATTCTAGAGAGCTTCGTTTGAAGTCTCGTCTGCAAGCCGTTCGGACGCTTATGTTATATTTTAGTTTTTCGTTCTTTTATTTAGTGACTATCCGAATGGAGGTATGTTTCGTCCGGACGGGCAGCGTATAATTTTAAACCGACTTTATTTCCATTTACTACTAGGTTTAGGACTTTAAGGGCTATAAATACATGCTTATAGCCTCATAGAATGTAGCTTTTGATTATTATTAAGTTTATGGATAGGTTGCAGTATGCCATCATCTTCTCGCCAGTCGTAAACGTCATAGTGCTCCTAGGAAATGTAGCAAAAAAAAAAGGATTTGTGAGGGTATAGAAAAATCTTCTTTTAAAGTTGGTGTGTGCACTTAGAAACGTAATAAACTAATACTTAATTTTATGAGAAATGCTAAATAACACAAATTTTGTTCTAAAAGTTGGTTCTCTAATGATGGGTCATGGTGACACTTTTTTCAAAATAATAAGTCTAATAAGATGGTGACACATTATTTGAAAATTAACTTTTTGAAAAAAAATTTAGGATATGTAGCATTTTTCTAATTTTATTAGTTTAATTGTGATGACTACAATATATCTTGCAACTCATCAAGACTATGATGGACTTAAGATAACACATATTTTTTTTTAAAACTATTTTAGAAATCGATGGATACCCAAGGCTCAAGGCTCATTGGATACACAAAATATTAGTGTTTTGAGCGATTGCACACGAGTTATGCAATCTACATGTTGTGAACAAATATTGTGGTAACTTTATTCATTGGGTACGTATACGACTTCCAAAGCTAGAAGTTGTGTGTCGCTTCAAACCCATAAGTGATGATCGTTTTCTTGATGGTATTCAATGGGATATTTACCATTTCAGATGCATGGTGGCGCTTTTGATACAAAGCTTAGTAGAAAAAACAGGGCATGATGGGTTTTTTGAGCTGCCAATATACTTTCAACTATTCTTTTTCTTGGAGATTATCATGAGATTTCCGTATCTGTATATATTGAACGAGACATAGTCCTAGAAGTAACATTTTATCAACTCTATAACCTACTTTTTTTGGGTGCAAGGGAGCGGTTTGACTTCATTCTAATGATAAACGATTATAGGAAACAAAACCCAGACTACTTTGATGCTATGTTGGGTATAAAATGAACCACTTTACCATTTCAAAGAAATTTTAAATTGTCAAATTACATCTATTATAAATTCTGAAATTACATCATGTGGGCATTTTTAGGCATCAAACCGCTTTAGAAATGTCACCTAAAAGGCATGGGTCACGTACAAAATTTTCAGCCGTAATACTTTTGACATGCTATTGTTATAAAGTTTTCTTCCAAATTAGGTGGGTAAAAGCTAATCTAATTCAATCTATTAAATTAATATATGCATGGTGATTTTCAAGTACTATTTTAAGGAAAGAATATATGTGAAAATTTTAAATATAAATATCATCCAAATTCTATTCCCTTATCCCCTACTTGGATACACAACATGATACAATGTATCATGCTGGATATAATGTCTTACACTTAGGGGTGTTAAGAGAGCAAGCCGCTCGCTCTCGAGCTCGGGCTCGGCTCGCATAAGCTTGACTTGTGTTCGACTCGAATATTAAATGAAGCGTTTCGTGAACACGAATTCTGGCTCGAATATTAAACGAAGCAAGCTCGGCTCGACTCGACTCGGCTAAGCTCACGAGCAAGCTCGTATAAGCTCGTATATATATATAAACTAAGTAACAAATAATTAATTATATATTTTCTGATTGGCTGATCCCCTCCCTTAAATCTCATTATTCATTAAAATCTTAAAATTGCATTTATTTTGGTCTTAATTTGCTCACCAGATTTACATGGGATTTTATATTGTGTTTATTAAATCCTATAAAATTGCATTTCCTTTTTTTTTCTTTTTGGTAACAAACCGAAATCCATTAAAGCATAACAAAGTTACAGGACAGACGCTTAAAGCTAAAAAGCTTAGAAATATAAACCCAATCTAAACAGACTACAAACTCCTCAAAGCAGGTGAAGATGGAAGTCATCTGCGAATGCATCCCGAGAAAGCCCTTGCCGTGGCGCAATCTGATAGATTCTACCATTGGGAGTACGAATACTCCTATCAAGCATCTAAGTAGACTTTCAAAAAAGTCATGGAGATTTAGATGCACAGTAATCATGGAAAAAAGGTTTCCAAAAGAAAACCAAAAAGAAAAGAAAAAAACCACTTCACTTACAAAGATTCTAAAATCTAACCAGATTGGGTTTATCAGAAAGTAACACAAACAAGTTACAGAAAATATCCACAACAACATTATAGAATAAAAAGGCAAGCTAAAAAGCAGATAAAAATGTCCAAAAAAAAGCAACAGTGGAATAGTCGGAGACGCACAGGCCCACGAGTCGGAAAGGAAACTAGAGGAGCGGTGAGTGAGGGACACGCGCCCGCGAGTAAGATCTACTCGTAGGCGCGTGTTGAACACATATCGGCGTGTGGTGGTCGGATGGGTGGATCGTTGGTGGTAGACAATGGCGGAGATGGCCTGGAACCCACTGGGATGGCTTGTGTGCACCTAAGATTTCCTGAAAACAAGAGAAATTTTTTTGAAAAAAACATATCCAAAGCTTTCAAAAAAGATGCGAAACTCAAACTTGGAGCTGCTGGTGATGGAGGTGGTTGGAGGTTTTGCGGTGGAGGATGGGCCATTACAATTTTTGGACAGAGATAAGGCCTCCGAGGAGGCAGATAGGGTCTCTAAAGAGATAGTTTTGGCCTCTGATGAGGCAAGAAGGGGAGGAGGAGTAAGGAAAATGGAAAATGAGAGAAAAAAGGGGGAGGAGTCTATCATCCTCCTCCAAGGCTGCCGAACGTGGGTTTTGGGGATTCTAGAGGAGAGAGAAGAGAGCGTTTGGCTCTCTGACGAGATTTTTTTAAAAATTGCATTTCCTAATTGGCTAATTGCTTCCCATAAATTTCATTATTCATTAAAATCTTAAAATTGCATTTATTCTGGTCTTAATTTACACACCGGACTTACATGAGATTTTATACTGTGTTTATTATAGCCTATAAAATCGCATTTCCTGATTGGTTGATTCCCTTCTATAAATCTCATTATTTATTAAAATCTTAAAATTGCATTTATGTTTAAGTGTTAGAAAATGAAAAATTTCAGACCCTTCGGTTTTGCCAACTGTTCCGCAATAACTGCTCACACCTGCATCAATCAGCCTCTCAACAGCTGACACGTCGCCTCGAAAATGCTACAACGTTTCAATCTCCCAGCCTTGCCAGCTTGCACGCATCGATTTCTTTCATTTCCTCATCTCTTCACTTTTACTCATACGGTCATACCAAAACCCTTGCCGCATCTACTGCTTCTTGCTTGGTCTCAATCAAACTCAAATGCATGACAGAGAGAGAGAGATCGAGATACAGAGATTGAGAGAGAGACCGAGATGCAGAGATTGCGAGAGAGATCGAGACGCAGAGATTGCGATGGTTGAAAGAAGAAGATGATGAAGCCAAAGAGGAGGGGTTTCCAACCATGGGTTGTTGTGAGCTAAAATCTTAGCCTTTCTTGTGTATTTTCTTTACGCCCATTGTTTATAAAACAAAAATCACGTTGGTTGGGTAAGATTTCACCTACGTTTGATTTAGATTGAGATTTTGTAATGTGTTCTTGATGTGGGTTTCGACTAGAATAGTCAATCTCGAGCTCGAGCTCGAATAGGGATTCAACCCTATCGAGCCGAGCTCGAACAACAATCTCAGGCTCTAGTCGAGTTCGAGCCCGAGCCCCGAGCCTGATCCCAAAATAAACGAGCCAAACTCGGACAGCCCAAGCTCGGTTCGTTTACACCCCTACATACACTTGTATGACGAGCAACTCTACCAAATCCCTTATCCCACTCAGTTCCCATGAATTCTTGGTGGCCCAAAAATTTCTCTCTCTGCTGTCCTCATTTCGGACTTTTCTGAAACCAACAATCACATGATTAATCCTTTCAAGTTTAATTGAACCATTTTTCAATTGTTCTAATTCTTTTGGAGTTGGCCCTCTCCATGTTTGACAACAAGTGAAAAAATTAAAATGAAAATAGCATAACAATAATAATTGTAATTTCATTACATGCATGCACTAGTGCTTCCTAGCCCGCTCAACAGTGCAAAATTTTCGTACGCCAAGAGTTTCGCAGTGACGGTTTTTCCTTCACTGAGTTCATAAGGAAGGACTCGTTCTCCTAGTCCAATTTTTGAATATCTTGGAGAGATACGCACTCCTTCTTACCCTCATCCTCATCCGTCTACACCATTTATGGTTGCTTTCTATCCACGAACGGGTAGTGATGCTCCATCCTTATGCCGTATGCATTGATCCATTTCAGAGCAAAGTAGCAGTCGTAGGCATTGATCTCGGATGGGTCATCGGGGTTAAAACACCCATCTACCAAGTCTTGAATAGATAGAATCAGCAAAGGTAATTATCTATTCTTCATCTTCATTGTAGCTGCCAATACCGCTGTCGCGACAATGGCCCAACAGTAGATTACAATATAAATCAAATTTATATATAATTGGTAACTCTAATAACATTTTGTGCCCAAAATTAGAATTCCATATATACTTACCGGCTGTCTACGTATGGATAGGTTGCAGTATTCCGTTGTCTTCTCACTAGTCTTAAACGTCATAGCTCTCCTAGGAAATGTAGAAAAAAAAGGATTTGTGAGGGTATAGAAAAATCTTATTTTAAAGTTAGTGTGTGCACGTACAAAGGTAATAAACTAATACTTAATTTTACGAGAAATGCTAAACAACGCACATTTTGTTCCAAAAGTTGGTTCCCTAATGATGGGTCATGTTGACACATTTTCCAAAATAATAAGTCTAATGAGATGGTGACACATTATTTGGGAACCAATTTTTTGGACGAAAATTTGGGATGTGTAGCACTTTTCTAATTTTATTAGTCTAATTGTGATGACTACAACATATCTTGCAACTCATCAAGACTATGATGGACTTAAGATAGCACATTTTTTTTAGACTATTTTAGAAATCGATGTATACCCAAGGTTCAAGGCTCATTGGATACCCAAAATATTAGTGTTTCGAGCGATTGTGCATGAGTTACGCAATCTACATGTTGTGAACGAATATTGAGGCGACTTTATTCACCGTGTATACAGATATGACTTCCAAAACTAAAAGTTGTGGGTCGCTTCAAACCCATGAGTGATGATCATTTTCTTGATGGTATTCAATGGGATATTTACCATTTCAGATGCATGGTGGCGCTTTTGATACAAAGCTTAGTAGAAAAAATAGGGCATGACGGGTCTTTTGAGCTGCCAATATACTTTTATCTATTCTTTTTTCCTGGAAATTATCATGAGATTGCTGTATCTGTATGTATTGAAGTAATTGAACGAGATAGAGTCCTAGAAGAAACATTTTATCGACTTTATAACCTACTTTGTTTTGGTGTAAGGTAGTGGTTTGACTTCATTCTAATGATAAACGATTATAGGAAACAAAACCCGCACTACTTTGAGGCTATTTTGGGTATAAATGAACCATTTTACCATTTCAAATTGTCAAATTACATATCTTGCAATCAAGACTATGATGGACTTAATAGAGCACATTTTTTGTTTTTTTTGTTTTTTTGTTTTTTTGTTTTTTTTTTTTATAACTATTGTAAAAATCAATGGATACCCAAGGATTAAGGCTCATTGGATACCCAAAATATTAGTGTTTCAAGTGATTGCGCACGAGTTACACAATCTACATGTTGTGAACGAATATTGTGGCGACTTTATTCATCGGGAATAGATACGACTTCTAAAGCTAGAAGTTGTGTGTCACTTCAAACCCAGGAGTGATGATCGTTTCCTTGATGGTATTCAATGGGATATTTACCATTTCAGTTGCATGGTGACGCTTTTGATACAAAGCTTAGTAGAAAAAATAGGGGATGACAGGTCTTTTGAGCTGCCAATATACTTTCATCCATTCTTTTTTCCAGGAGATTATCATGAGATTGCCGTATCTTTATATATTGAGAGAGACAGAGTCCAAGAAGTAACATTTTATTGACTCTATAACCTACTTTTTTTGGGTGTAAGGGAGCAGTTTGACTTCATTTTAATGATAAAAGATTATAGGAAACAAAACCTGCACTACTTTAATGCTATGTTGGATATATATGAACGACTTTACCATTTCAAAGAAATTTTAAATTCTCAAATTATGTCATGTAGGCATTTTAGGCATCAAACCGCTTTAGAAATGTCACATAAAAGACGTGGGTTGTGTACAAAATTTTCTGCCGTAATACTTTTGACATGCTATTATTATAAAGTTTTCTTCCAAATTAGGTGGGTAAAAGCTAATCTAACTCAATCTATTAAATTAATATGTGCATGGTGATTTTCAAGTACTATTTTAAAGAAAGAATGTATGCGAAAATTTTAAGTCTAAAATGTGTTTTTTTATTTCATCTAAATTCTATTCCCTTATCCTTTACTCGGTTACATAACATGATACAATGTATCATGCAGGATATAATGCCCTAGACTTGTATGTCAAGCAACTCTACCAAATCCCTTTTCCCACTCAATTCCCATGAATTCTTGATGGCCCAAAAATTTCTCTCTGCCGTCCTCATTTCAGACCTTTCCAAAAACAACAATCGCATGATTAATCATTGGGTTAAATTCACTTTACCCCCTGAAGTTTCAGAAGTTTTTCAATTTGAACCTCAATGTTTAAAAATTGGCAATGTACCCCCTTAATGTTTCAAAAATTTTCAATTCAGACCATCCGTTACTAATTTCCGTCTAATTTGATGGAAATCATCCCACAGGCGTCTCATGTGGGATTTTGATGCCCTCTATTCTAATTTTGCCCTCATTAAAACCTCTAAAATTGAAGGTAATTATGTAATTTAATAGGTTTTAATGAGGGTAATTACGTACTTTGATAGGTTTTAATGAGGGTAAAATTGGAATAGAGAGCATCAAAATCCCACGTGAGATGCACGTGGGATGATTTCCGTCTAATTAGACAGAAATTAGTAACAGAGGGTCTGAATTGAAATTTTTTGAAACATTAGGGGGGTACATTGCCAATTTTTAAACATTGAGGTTCGAATTGAGAAACCCCTGAAACTTCGAAAGGGTAAAGTGAATTTTTCCCTTAATAATTTCTAGTTTAATTGTACCATTTTTCACTTGTTCTAATTCTTTTGGAGTTGGCCCTTTCCATGTTTGACTACAAGTGAAAAAATTAATAAGAAAATAGCACAACAATAATAATTGTAATTTCATTACATACATGCATTAGTGCTTACCAGGCCGCCCAATAGTGCAAAATTTTCGTACGCCAAGAGTTTCACAACAACTGATTTTTCCTTCACCGAGTTCATGAGGAGTGACTCGTTCTCCCAGTCCAATTTTTGAATATCTTGTAGGGATACACACTCCTTCCCATCCTCATCCGTTTACACCATTTGTGGTTGCCTTTTACCCACGAACGGGTAGTGACACTCCATCCTTATGTTGTATGCACTGAACCATTTCAGTGCCAACTAGTAGTCGTAAGCATTGTTCTCGGATGGGTCCTTGGGGTCAAAACTCCCATCTATCAAGTCTTGAATAGATAAACAAAAGTAATTATATATTCTTCATCTCCATTACGGCTGCCAATACCTCTGCAGCGACAACGACCCAACAATAGACTACTACATAAATCAAATTTATATATAATTAGTAACTTTAATAACTTTTAATGCCCAAAATTAGAAGTACATATATACTTAGCGGCTGTTTGCTTAGGGATAGGTTGCAGTACGCCGTTGTTTTCTCTCCAGTCCTAAACGTCATAACGCTCCCCATAAATGTAGAACAAAAAAAGATTTGTGAGGATTTAGAAAAATCTTCTTTTAAAGTTGGTGTGTACACATAGAAAGGTAATAAAATAATAGTTAATTTTATGGGAAATTCTAAACATCGCAAATTTTTGTTCCAAAAGTTGGTTTCTTAATGATAGGTCACCATCCCATGAGTTGGTGACACATTTTTCAAAATAATAAGCTTAATGAGATGGTGACACATTATTTGGGAACCAACTTTTTGGAAGAAAATTTGGGATGTGTAGCACTTCTCTAATTTTATTAGTCTAATGGTGATGACTACAACATATCTTGCAACTCATCAAGACTATGGTGGACTTAATAGAGCACATTTCTTTTCTTTTTTTCTTTTTATTTTTTTAAATTTTTTATTTTTTTTAAAAAACTATTGTAGAAATCAATGGATACCCGAGATTCAAGGCTCATTGGATACCCAAAATATTAGTGTTTCAAGTAATTGCGCATGAGTTAAGCAATCTTCATGTTGTGAACAAATATTGTGGCGACTTTATTCATCGGGTACGAATACGACTTCCAAAGGTAGAAGTTGTGTGTTGCTTCAAACCCATGAGTGATGATCGTTTCCTTGATGGTATTCAATGGGATATTTACCATTTTAGTTGCATGGTAATGCTTTTGATACAAAGCTTAGTTGAAAAAACAGGGGATGACGGGTTTTTTGGGCTGCCAATATACTTTCATCTATTCTTTTTTCCTAGAGATTATCATAAGATTGCCGTATCTTTATATATTGAGCGAGACAGAGTCCGAGGAGTAACATTTTATTGACTCTATAACCTACTTTTTTTTGGTGTAAGGGAACGGTTTGATTTCATTCTAATGATAAATGATTATAGGAAACAAAACCCGCACTACTTTGATGCTATTTTGGGTATAAATGAATCATTTTATCAATTCAACAAAAATTTTAAATTGTCAAATTGCATATGTATAAATTCTCAAATTACATAATGTAGGCATTTTAAGCATCAAAATGCGGGTCATGTACAAAATTTTCAGCCGTAATACTAATGACATGCTATTATTATAAAATTTTATTCCAAATTAGGTGGGTAAAAGTTAATCTAATTCAATCTATTAAATTAATATATGCATGGTGATTTTCAAGTACTATTTTAAAGAAAGAATGTATTCGAAAATTTTAAATCTCAAACGTGATTTTTTGATTTTATCCAAATTCTATTCCCTTTTCCACACTCGGTTACACAATAGGATACAATGTATCATGCTGGATATGTTGCCCTACAATTGGTTGTTGTGTAACTCTACCAAATCCCTTATCCCCACCCAGTTCCCCATGAATTCTTGATGGCCCAAAAATTTCTCTCTGCCGTCCTCATTTCAGATCGTTTCGAAACTAACAATGACAATCGCATGATTAATCCTTTCAAGTTTAATTGTACCATTTTTCACTTGTTCTAATTCTTTTTGAGTCGGCCATTCCCATGTTTCCTATCACATGACAACAAGTGCGAAATTAATAAGAAAATAGCACAACAATAATAATTGTAATTTCATTACATGCATGCACTAGTGCTTACCAGCTCGCCCAACAGTGCAAAACTTTCGTACGCCAAGAGTTTTGTGGCGACAGGTTTTTCCTTCACCAAGTCCATAAGGAGTGGCTCGTTCTCCCAGTCGAGCTTTTGAATATCTCATAGAGATACACACTTCTTCTCCTCCTCATCCGTCTACATCATGTATTGTTGCTTTTTACCCATGAACGGGTAGTGACGATCCATCCTTATGCCGTATACACTGATCCATTTTAGAGCCAACTAGTAGTCGTAGCAATTGATCTCGGATGTGTCCTCGGGGTCAAAACACTTATTTATCAAGTATTGAATACATAGAATCAGCAAAGGTAATTATCTATTATTTAGCTTCATTGCGTATGCCAATACCACTGCTGCGACCAGGGTTGGCTCAGGCCCTAGGCGAGTTAGGCCCTCGCCTAGGGCTCCCAATTTAAAAAGGCCCAAATTTTTTTTTTTTGAGTTAAAAAAAAAAAAAAAATTTGGACCAAAAAAAAATTGAAGGCCCAAATTTTTTTTAATAGGGCCTAAAAATGTTTCTTATCAAAATTTAAGGCTTTAATTTAATAAGACCCCAATTAATAAGCCCACTATAAAATTTTAAAATAATTCAAAAAATAAATTAAAAAAGGACAAAGCATTAAAGCCTTATACATCATTACGCCAATTGCTTAGAGCTCCTGACGCTACAGTACACGCCTACATCATTCACTCATCCTCTTGGCCTCTTTCTAATTTTTTTTTGTTTTTGATGAGAAAATATAAACGTTAGAAATAAAATATTACCATTTATTTTCTATTTATTATTTAGCCATCTAGGGAAAGCCAAGAGCCAAAAATATAAACTGCAGTCAACCATGGACATTTTAAATATCAGTCTCTATATTTGCCACTTTACCTCTCCTCTTTGTTTGCTCTTTTCTGAGTTTTTCTTCTCTGCCTATCTCATCATTTTCTCTTCCTCTCCGACTCTGAGTGACTAAGTCTCTTGTCCTATCTCCAAGAACTGCTTCATAATTCCTTTGCCAAATCAAGTTTTATTGTTCTATTTTTGTCATTTATTTTATTATAGTCATAATTTTTTTTGATAAATCGTGTTTGTTTAATTTGTTAGTATTTTTAATTAAACATGTCTACTAGAAAATATGCATCTGGATATGAAAAACTTAAAAAAAAAGAAAAGAAAAGTAGACAAATTGATTGAATCTCAAAGAGGAGCTCTAAATAAATTTGTTATTAGCAATAAACAAAATATTGAGGATAATTTAGGCGAAAAACTCATAAATGAACAAGAAATTCATAAAAAAGAATTAGAAGATAATGAAAATGTTATTGATGTATCTAAATCTATTGCTACAAATATTATATATATATATATGTTACAAAAAAATTTAGGCCAAATTTCAAAGTTTTGCCTAAGGCCCCAAAATATGTTGAGCCGGCCCTGGCCGCGACAACTGCCTAATAGTAGCTTACACCATAATTTAAATTTATATATAATTAGTAATTTTAATAACTTTTAATGCCCAAAATTAGAATTACATTTATACTTACTGGCTGTCTGCTTATGGATAGGTTGCAGTACACCTTCGTCTTCTCGTCAATCGTAAACGTTATAGCGCTCTCAGGAAATCTAGAAAAAAATATTTGTGAGTATTTAGAATTTTTTTTTAATTTATTTTTATTTTAAGTTGGTGTCTACACATAGAAAGGTAATAACATAATACTTAATTTTATTTGTCTAATGGTGATGACTACAATATATCTTACAACTCATCAAGATTATGATGGACTTAAGAGAGCGCATTTTTCTTTTTCTTTTAAGGGTTAAATACTAAATACCCCCTCTGGAGTTTTATAACTTTATTTTTTCACTTAGGGTTTCATTTTTATCACAGGAGGTTTCTGTGGTTTTGATAATAGACCAAATTAGTCATTTTGTCAGTTGACTTAACGGAATTCCATGTGGACCAATCAAATGTTGACACGTGGCACCTACTTAATTTTTTTTAATTAAAAACAAATGTTTTTTTTTTTAAAGGAAAAAATTGGGTGTGACCATTGGGGCCCCAGCAGCCACCCCCATCGGCGGATGGGGTGGCTCGGCCACCCGTTAGACCAAAGAGTTATTTGAAACCACCCCAACCACCATTGCAGAGTGTGGTTTTAGCCACTTGGAAACTGGTCTTTGGGGTGGCTCATTACCTCTCATTTTTTTCCTTCTTTTTATTTTTATTTTATATATATTTTTATATTTTTTATTTTTAAAAATATACATTTTTTAATTTAAAAAAATTAAAAAATTAAGTGGGTACCACGTGTCAACATTTAATTGATCCATGTGAAATTCTATTAAGTCAACTAACGGTCAACTGATAGAAGGACTAATTTGGTCTATTATCAAAACCACAGGGACCTCTTGTAATAAAAATAAAACCATAAAGGGGAAAAAAATAAAATTTTAAAACTCCCGAGAGTATTTAGTATTTAAACCTTCTTTTAACTATTGTAGAAATCGATGGATACACAACAATTTTATTAGTTAACAAACCTATTCCTTTGAGGCCAAGGCATTCCGGCTAAATCTATCATCCCATGCCTCTTTCTTTCACGGTGCTTTCTTTGTGTTTGGCAAAGTCCTCTCATGCATGGTTTTTTTTTGGTTCTATCAAAAAAAAGTCAAAACTCTTCTTTTTATATTATCGAACAAATTTTCACTTTTTTATTTTTCGCAAAAAATTTAAAACTACTTTTAAATTTATACCAAATCAATTATCTCCATCTTATTACTATTCAACCAAAACAAAAATAAAAAACACTTTTTCCAACGACACCCGATTCTGTTTAAAAGATTCTTCTTCTGGAAATTTGTTCTCCCATGTATCTGACCTATTTCAATGGTTGTATTAACTACCCATTTTTTTATTGGCAACTAGCTAATTATTTAACATGAGAAGAATGTTCAACTTTCTAATTAATGTGGCCTGAGCTAGGAATTGCAGTTGCTGCTCATTCTGATAAGTAGCTAACAGCTAGCAAAAAGGTGCCTTTTTCTTTTTGACAACATAGTGTACCAAAAAGATCATTGCAGTCGAATGTCAGATTTCCATTGTTGCTTTAGCTGTGGGATTGCAGGCAGTGCATCACTTAAAAGTCTGTCGGAGGGACAAAAAGTAATTTGCATTGTGTTTCCCATGTTCTTTCTCTGTCATGGAGTTAATTAACTAAGACTATGAACCGTGATATACATATATTTTGTACCTTAAACGGTTTTAGAACGGATAAAATATTAATTAAATAATTAATTTTTTTAATTAACTTAAAATTTTAAAATAAATAGTTTACGATCTAAGAGCTCTTAACTAGTAGAAAAAATGTGAATTAAGAGAAAAAAAGAAGAAGGAAAAATAACAAATTAAAAGAAGAAGGTAACATTTATCTAATAATTCAACATCTTACTATGAAGGGTCGTGGTTCATTGACCCAAAGAAATTTTTAAGTCGTTAGGGCATGTACTAGAACGTGGTTTTAAATTTTTGCAATGAAAAATTTCAACATATGCCTAATTAATATTAGTCACCTTGAATTTTTATTGATTCTCTGGTGGAGTTAGGTCAGTTTATGGCTCAATCGGATTTAAGAGAACGCATGCGGTTCCTATTGTCTAGGCTCTTTCTGTGCTGCTTCCAGCGAGTATATACTACTATGGGTTAAAATAGCTACAAGTGATCTCTTCAGCCTACCAATTTTTGTTCAAGATAAAAAAAAAAAAAAAAAATCCAAACATATTGCGAAGACAGAATCCATGTTGGACCTGACACTAGGTCACATGCACTGATCATGCTTTTTAATGGGTATGTCATTTTTATTTTATTTTATTCGAGTACATCAGCTTTGACACGGCTGGTGTGTATATTCTTTTTTCCTATTGTGGAAGAAAAATCATGTTTTTGAGTGGTGGAGCCACGTTGTTAACTAAAACCCCCCCAATTGTCTGATATGTCCATATAAAATTACAGGCAAGCTGCACCTTTGCTTTTGAGAGAAGAAAGTGGTAGAGAAAAACAAATTTGAAGGAGAAGAGAGGTGGGTTATGTTGTTCTAATAAATGATAAATTTATTCACTTTTAAATGATGAATCCTTTTAAGGAATTTTGTCATGGCTTGATAAGTGTAGCACTTAAAACCAAAGTTAGGTTCATGTCAACTCCTCGTGCATTGTGTCGATGGATCTTAAAGAGTTGTGGTGGGGATTTTAAGTGCATGGTAGTTGGTACGAACCATCTAGAGTTGCGGTTTAATGGTTTCAAATAAATTTTTAAAGTGGTCAAGTACACACTAGAGTATGAATCTCATTGATGTCATAATGGGACTAGGTCAAGCTGTGACTTAATTGGACTTAAAAGAGTGTTCGCGATTCCTACCATCTAGGCCTCATTCTGGGCGGTTTCCAATAAACAAGTGCTATCATGATCAAAGCCCAAGTAGAGTATGAGCAATTTTCAAAGTGATCATGTACACATTAGAATATGGGTTCGAACCTCGCATTGAGAATTTCCAGGACTGATTAGTGTAAACTGTAAACCAATGGTTTCCTATTGTGTAGGCCTCTTATGTTTAGTTTCGAATGGGCATGTGCGACCATGGTCACACTCAAGTATTGTGGCCACTCTCATCGCTCCCTTCAGTCTTTTTAATTAGAAAAAGAAATTAAGCGCATGGTATGATCATACGTTGGGAAATGATATTTCCCTTTCATAATTTATTGGTTTCTTTCATAGCACGATCTCTTTGACAGGATGAGATTTATAGGAAGTGGGATTTACTTAATGAGACAAGATGCATGATATGAAAACAGCCATTCATGGTGTGGATATATGAATGTTGTTGAATATTGTAAGAGGAGAAAGAAGATCGATGATCGATGATCGATTGCTCAATGCTATTAAAGAGTGGAAAATGGCTCAGCTTAGGTTAAAATTAATGAGTTTGTTTAATTTACTTTTGTTGGTCTTTTTCAACTAATAAAATTTGGGAGCAATGCTAGCACCCTCTGGAAAGTATGATATTTAATAATGGTCTCAAAGTTCAAAGGGGTTTTCTTCTAACACACACATATATATAGTCTATAGAGTTGTACGTGTTTTCATAAGTAATCTTAGTCTTGGTGTGGTCTAGTACTCTCTCACTTTAATTATTATTTATTTATGATTTGGTAGATTAGAATAGTTAAGCATAATCTGACAGATCCTTAATGCTCTACTTAAACAAATCCTTCAAAACCCATAGACTATATATATATATAGTCTATAGAGTTGTACGTGTTTTCATAAGTAATCTTAGTCTTGGTGTGGTCTAGTACTCTCTCACTTTAATTATTATTTATTTATGATTTGATAGATTAGAATATTTAAGCATATTCTGACGGATCCTTAATGCTCTACTTAAACAAATCCTTCAAAACCCATATATATATATATATATATATGTATATATATATATTGTGTGTGTGTTTTGTACGAATTGTGGTGCTCCACTATATCAGTTCCATCGTCATTGATGGGTATGAAGTTAATGTCCTCTTAAGGGCCCTTTTTTTTATTTTTATTTTTTTTAAGTAGACAGAAGAGAGTAACTGTGACTATTTTATTTTAGGTGATCATAGATTCATAATAACATCTATTTGTTGGGAGCTATGCAGAAAAAATGTAGACGGCGATTGCCAGCCTCACCATAACGTTTATGCGGTCTATTGTTGTTGATTGTTGGAGTAGAAAGAAAAACGTTAATTGATCAACTTAAACAAATCCTTCAAAACCCCGTTAGAGGTCAAAAAAGTTGAAGATTTCCCCTTAAATATGGTATGTGGAATGTATATATTCCTGTGTTTTGTACAAATAGTTGTGGCGCTCTAGATCTCCACTATATCAGTTCCATCCTCATTGCAGTTAATGTCTTGTTTAGTTTATTTATTTATTTATTTTTTTTTAAAAAAGTAGATGAGAAGGCTAACTATATATGGCTATTCTATTTAGAGTAACCATAGTAACATTTAATCACTCGGAGCCAAAAAAAAAAAATGAAAAAAGAAAAAGAAAATGTAGACGGTGATTACCAGCCTCACCATAAAGTTCATGTGGACAAACCCCTTATATTCATTCCCTTTACTCTTGGAAGGAGACAACACTCGCATCGCATGCATGGGAAGTAAGTGGAAGACAACTCAAACCCCAATGTTCAGTAATTTTTAATTTTCACTACTTTGCAGTTTCCCATTTTGCCTTTTCCTCAAGAGAAAAAAAATGTTGAAGGGAAAAATTCAAAAAACTAAGGTTCATCTTTGTTGTGAAATAGATCATGATCATCAGGGTGAAAAGGCCGACAATTATTAACTGTCCGTTAATCGCTTAGCAATTTTAGGTTTTGAAAAAATTGCTTACCTCACACACACACATATATATGAAATGACGTCGTTTTTGTGTTTAAATATATATAAACATGTATAAAAATCTAGAAATGATGTCGTATCTAGTAGGGTATTATCGTATTACTATAGAATTATAGAAAGGACTTTGTTTTCATTTATTTAATTTTTGAAGTTTTTTATTTTAAAAAGCGGTTAGTGAATTTTACTAACCGCCTAAGAGGTTACGGTTAATAGTTTTAGCCAATAACTGTTAATTGTAATCTCATTTTCACACCTAATCATTATAGTAATTAAAAAACACAAACACACACACAAAAGAAAAAAAAACCATAATTTACGTGATTTTCTTAATGTAAAGTGCATTAGATATTGAAGAAATTAACTAGCAAAAAATGAAGTACAAAATTGTAGGAAAAAAAAAAAAAAATTCACTCAATTCCAAAACTTAATACAAACAAATCTCATTCTCACACAAAACATAAATTTTCTTTTACATAATTGTCTAATCCTAACACTTAAAAGAGAGCATGAAATAATAAGAAAATTTGCACGCGCTTCTCAAATTCTCTATATTATATTTCTCATTTTTCTTCCTCTTGTGAGGCTTCTCCCTTTTGTTTTTGTGCAGCTCACTCTGTTTAGGCTACTCTTCAATGTAGCAGTTAGGCAGTATTCTTTACACCCATGAGACACCGTGCGGCACTTATAAAAATCATGAATGATTGTTAATCTAGTATTGTTTGTTTTGTGATCCACTATATTTATGTTGCATCAAGATACCCTGCATGAACTTCCAAACAGGAATAATTAAGCAACTTTTAACCTTGACCTAGTCTTGTCTTTTGGTTGGTCTCAAAGTTTAGCTAAATTGGCACAATTGAATCAATCAATCTATGACCTTGTGGTCCATCTAAAGTTTTTTTTAAGGTATTTTATTTTTGTTGCTCTTCGTGCTCCATATTGTGCACATAATTTACCAGTTTAACAATTCATTCTTAATTGTGAACCACTGAACGTTCCATCTACAAACATAGAAGCAAAATGGGCCAGGCAAACTCAAATTTGTTTCAACTTCCTCCATGTTTAAAGATTTTGATGTCCAGTGAGAAAAGTTAAAGTCTTTTATGACATTTGAAATCGCATTGTGTAAGCCATGTTCTAAGAGCTGTTCACTTGAGCAAAGCGGTACCATTGTACATCAACAATCCCTCCTTTAACATGATACTCCCACGGTTCGAACCCATGACATTGGCTCTGATACTAGCTAATTGATATGCAGTGAGAGAACCCAAAGCTCTTTATAGCACTTGAAATCACACTCATAAGACATGTCCTAAGAGCTGTCCAAAGAGCTGTACACGTGAGTAGAGTAGCACAGTTGCACCTTAATAGCTTTTAAGTTAAAATTGAAAAATTTGACAGCTGAATATGCCATTAACGATACACATAAAAGGTGTACAAATTAAGAGACGAGTTGAAAAGATGTACAAATTTAAGAACATTAGCCATTCAAATATGGTTGAATCAGAGCACCATATATATACCTCTACAAAGAGCATTTTAATCTTCTTTTGCTTTTCTGCTAATAAGCAAAATACGAGCAGGAATTTATAAAAGATTAAAATACATAAAGAGGGAAGGCTTGCTCATATTTCCTCCTCCTTCGACAATTCTAAAAAATAATCACTTGTCAGTAACAGATATTTACACCTGACCAAGACGTTTAGCAGTGTTTGGCGCCTGAGTAACCTCGTTTTCTCGGGAATCCACGTAGTTTCCATGCACTGTGATTACAACGTGGTCGTCACTGTCACTGTCACCTTCCAAAAGTACAGGTTTTACGGTTCCACGATGAAGTAGTAGCGGTTTCTCCGGTGATACACTGGGGTCAACGCTCTTGAAATGTGCCAGGTCAGCAAGCTCGTGGACCGACTCGGAGATTTTCTCGACGCATCTAGTGATTTCAATTAGTATTGAAGCAACCGAGGCAATGGGAATAATTGCAAGAACGTCCACATTCTCTAACGTGGCAGCTTTGAGTGCTGTTTTAAGGTCATTAATGGCGGTTTTAGAGTTTTCCACATGGGGATTGGCCGCTGAAGGGTCTGCCATTGTTTTTATTGCTAGTGCTAGCTCTTTTAATGCCTTGCTGGATTCTGAACTCATCTTCTTGCTTGATTCTCGTATTTTATTTTGGATTTCCGACGGTTCCTGCAAGAATAACATCAAAAGTTCATAAATCTTTTGTTAATAGTTCTTTACATCACTACTTTTTCAAAAAAAGAAAGAGAAAAAAAAGAAGAAATATAAACTTCCACGCGTTTTGAAAAGACCGCATAAAGTTTATAAACTTTTAATTTCACTGATCGAACTTTGAATTTGATGTAATCTACTCCTACGTTAGGAATTTTTATTTTTATTTTTTTATTTTTTTTTGACATGTCCGTACATGGGAAGGTTGAGAATTTGACGTTAAGTGAAATTAATGGTAAATTTGATTTTTTATAAAAGTTTTAGGGATATAAAGGTAATTTCATCAATTTTAACATTGGTTTAAAGCTAAACCCTAACAGACGAAGTAAGTTGCATCAAATTAAAAAGTTTTAAAAGCAAAATTGAGAGCTTTTAAACTTTGGTGGTCTTCTCAAAACACAACGTAAAAGTTGAGGAAAGCAACAGCCAAAAGTTTAAAAAAAAAAAAAAAAAAAAAAATAGTATTTTAATACCCTTTAACAAATTCACCACTTTTGGTATAACATTACGTTAGATTATCAATTATCCCAAAAAATTAAAGTGATAAAAAATAATAAATTTAATCATTTAAATTAATATTTAAACATATTTTGCTCAAAATAAAAAAAATTTCCATATATTTTACTCAGTCTAATTCTTAAAACACGTTACATACTTCAAAAAACGAGCCATTATTAACCAAAAAAAAAAAAAAAAAAAAAGTGAGTGGAAAACATGTTCAATGAAATTGAGTTAATTTGATAAAACCTTTATATATATATATATATATATATAAAAAAGCAAAAATAGTTTTGCATGTAGAAAGAATATTAACAATTTAGTATAACTATACATACCTGAATATGAGAGTTAATATCGTAGCCATTAAGGGCTTCAATATGGTAAGCACATTTCCGAGCAAGGCCTCCAATCTTGAGGTATTGTTTCCATGGATGACGAAACTGAAAGCGGCCATGGCCAGGCTCCCATCTTGCGAAATTCGCCGACGATTCTTCTGTGCTTTTTGAATTTAGCACGCTTTTATAACCTTGAAGAAGTTTCTTATCATCATCACTCACAACCCCTTCAATATTCTCACCTCCAAAACCTGCAAATCATGCATGATCATGTCAATCTTCTTCAATTCTTTCGTAACATGCATTTTCAAGATCAAATATATAATAATATACCGATTATGTATATATTACCTTCTAGATAGTTTGCGAGCTTTTCTAGATTTGAAGCAATTAGTTTGTGAAGATCTTCGCCGGCCCAAACCGGACACACGAATATGGATACAAGTATGCAGGTGGCTCCGCCTATGAGTATGGTGGAGAATCTTTGATGGGCTAGCTGTAAGATTTCTTCAATCCTATAACCCGAGACTGTTACCAAGCTAAATGTCAATATGAATATCAACACCCCATAGTCATATCTTGCCTTGATTCGTGGAATGAATCGAGTGAATGATGATGCTGCAGCTGCAATATCACAACAAAATTGTTAGAACATTAATTAAATAATTAAATTTATTATTTTTTTATTGAGTTAAAATTTTGGGGCATGAAATTGTTATTTAACGTGGTATCAGAGTAAAAATTTTGAATTTAAACATTGTCTTCGTCATTTATCTCTTATTTCAATTTAAACATTATGTACTCCTCCAAAATTTAAAATTAAATGCCACAAAATTTTAAAAATTTCTTATGAATATTCGGCATTTTTGTGAAGTGGACCCCCCCAAATTTTTTATTTCTTTTAGTCTTGTCTCCTCTCTCCTTAAATTCTAGTCCCGCTCGATTTTTATGTGTTGGGCCTTACTTATTAAATTTATCATTTTTTATTAATTTAACTTTTGGTACAAGTAGTGATTTAACAAAAGCAACTTGCCCGGAATTTGCTTTTGTAGAGTATATATATGGAAGAAAATTAATTTTGGAATATGAAAAATATGTGGGAATGCCCAAAATTTCCTTATAGATCTATTGCTTAAGTTTCTCGGTAAAGCATGCATGAATAATTAAGTAAATTATGTGTAAAGAAATATACTTAGTAAGAAAACAAGGGTCCCAAGGACAATGGGTTGTCCTCTGTCGCCAAAGAGACATGCTAAATGTTGAGCTCCAAGCCCGAGAGCACCAGCAAAAAATGTCGCAAATCCTCTATTTAATGTTTTGCTGAGGGTTGCACCTGCAAGGAAAAAAAAAACATACACGTACATTAGTTCAACATGCAACAAGCTAGTAGACTAACTATATATTTTTCCTACTTGAGATTTGGTGAATTTGAGCTCGATCGAGTAGTAAGTCACTAGATTATATATGATGTTTCGAAACATCGCGTTTAAGGTTTGATATGGCGATTTAATCGGGCGAAGCCCTGAATATCCCGGTTTGAAAAAAGAATTAAAAAAAAAAAAAAATTGCTTACCAACGGTGAATTCAAAGACTACTACCACAGTGAGCACAGCCCACATTCCTGAAACCCCAAAACCATCATAGAGAGGTCTCCAATAGTATAACAAGGAAACCAGCGTGAGAGCCAGCCCAACCTTGAGGGAGTGGATGACACGTCTCGGGTCGTCTTGTCCAAGCTTCTTTGTGCTCTTTGCAACCTTCACAGCCTTGTTCATGCACTTCCCTAGCAACCCCTTGAGCCAGCCCCATCCACGGGCTAATAAGAGCTGGGCATTCTTTTGAGTTGCTGCAGGCTCATCAATTTCCATGGCTAATAATAAGCAAGCAAGAGCTTTTGAGGTGGATTGATTTCCTTTTTTCTTTTTTCTTTCCAAGTAATTAAGCCAGATGCTTGATAGGAGAAAATGCCTCTTGGTGCGTGTCTGTCGCTGCGGCGGGATATTTATAGGGGAAAAACTTGGGTGCGCATTGACGACAATGCGTTATTGGACACATGTGTTGGTGTCTGGTATTGTAAAATGAGACGACAAATATTTTCTTCCAGAAAATACTCATATATATATGTTTTTGTTTTAAATATTTAAAAAATGATTTGTGTCAATAATTTGTTTATATTTTTTTTTTATGTTCTCTTACAAATTCAATAGATTAACCATTAGATTTGTAAGGTTTACCATTGATTTATGTATGGTGTGCATACGTCCATAAATTTAATGATTAATTTGTAATAATATAAGAAAAATAACAAAATATATATAAAATAGATACTACAAACAGCAGCCCACGAAAAATTCAAAACAAAAGTTAAAGAGTTCAGTCTACAATTCTGAACAAAAAGAGTTCGGCCCACTACGTACCCACAGGGGAGAGAGAGAGAGAGAGAGAGAGAGAGAGAGAGGGTTAAGGTGTAGCTTTTAGAAAATAGCGCAGTAGTTTACATGACATGCACTGTATCCCACTATCTCCTGAGCTTGATGTGCTGTGGAGAAAAAGAAAGAATGAAAAGAAATGAAAGGGTTGACTCGATCAGTTTGTTGACCTAATAGTATTTGTGCCTGTCGATTTGAATGGAGGAAGCCATTTTTGTTTCTGTTTATTTTTTATTTTTTTTATTTTTTTTACCTGTTTGTATACATGAAAGTTAAAGAAAGATGAAAAAAGGAAAAGAAGATCGAGTGATGAAGCTATATGCCTATAACTAAAAGATTATTCTAGTACTGTCACCAAAGAATCTGCTGAGCCAATGCATTACAGAATAATAAACAAGTGAAATAAATTAAAGGTGCTGACCAATAAAAAGAAGAAGCATAAAATAAAATAATGAATAAAACAAATGGGCGGCGTTAAACCATCGCTTATCTCAAAAGATTAAATTAATAACAAGTGATAAATTTAATTATTTTATTAATGTTCTAATACTCTTTTTCACGTGCGAGTTCAAACTTATCTTGAATAAATGAGGTCTAATACGAAGAATATTTAGTTGAAATGAAAAATAAATAACAAAAACAAGATTTGAATTTAAGCCTTTTGATTATGATACTCTTGAATTTTTGGAAGAGAATGACGAAGAGAAAATGAAATTCTTCATGCTTTGATCGATTACAAGGGATTGGAAGTACTTGAGAGTTGTGATGTCTACCTAACTTGCATGGAGTTCATAGAAAACTGATCAATCCAACAGGAGTTTCTAAGAGAAGTATAATATTGCAGAATTGCTTAATTACTCTTATCCTTCTAAATTAAACAAGGTCATTATACCCCTGCAGAAAACTTAATTACCATTCCCTTGAACAAAGCCATTATAGTTATATTAACTACCATTACTATCCAAAAGTCATTTTCCTTAGAAGTTGAACTGAGACGACAGACCAATGATGATCAATATATTACACGAACTTAATTAACCCATTATTCATCCTGGACTAGAGATTGGAACTTGATAATGTTAAATCAGTTTGGAGCTAGATGTTGTCAGTACTAGGTTGAATCCATGAATTGACTTAGCTCACAAGTGTGGGAGAGTATTATATTACTATTCCTAATAAACTTAAACTTTTGGAATCGATGAATGTGATCATTTAATTTATATTTTAGTAAACTAAAACAACCCTATTATTAATATATTACTCCAACATGTCAACTCAAGTTTGGAACTTGATCATGTAAATTCACATTCGACATATGGTTGTTTAGTGTGAAGCTAGATGTTCTAAGTACTATATATAGGTTAAATCCATGAATAAGGTTTTTTTTTTTTTTTTTTTTTTTTTCGTTTTTGATTTTGATTTTGTTTTGTTTTTGTGTGTGAGCCCATGAATAAGTGCTCAGGCACTAGAGGAGGTGGCCGTGAACTAATTAAAAAATAAATGTATGACAACAAAACTTAGTGTATGCATGCATGCCTGCATTTCATAAAGAAAAGAAAGTTTGATCTTTAAATTAAATGGCCACTACTTATTGCAATGAGTTTAAGAGTGCAGTAGAGATCGAGAGCATCACAATTGGGTCATGGTGACAACATGATGACAATGGAAAACTAGGATAAAGCAAAAAAGAAATAGAGGAAAAGCAGACAAATGACTCATTGCCAGAAATATAATAAAATTGTTTTTCAGAGCTCTCCATAACCATCTTTTTAAATTAATTAATTAATTATATATATAGTAACCCAAAAATGTTTAATTAGACAACAAAACTGATCATATTATATGCAGTGCTAAACTCAACGTTTTATATATACATTTATTTTCTCTATTAATTAATTAACATCCTAACCTTTTATTCTCTTCATTTATTTGATTATTTATCTACATATATAGATAGATAGCATCGAATAAAATACGTCACCAATCACTAAAGTGAGTAGAATCTGACTCGATCATATGCCTCTTTCTTTTTTGTTCCTACTCTTAAACAGAAAATGGTGAACGAAATTGAACATTTTGAACTTTTGATCTCCATGAGAAGAGCATAGTAGATGGTTTGATGTATTACATCATCATTTCTTTCTCAATTTTTCTTCTTCTTTATATATGCAACAGGGAAAAAAAGGAAACTCTCTGTTCACCCACGCTCAAGATATATGGATGAATCAAGAGGGAAACAGCCAAGCAAACTTCCATATATGTGCCTCTTTTACACTATCTCAACGTTATCCATGAATGGTTTCTTTTTTGGTACCAAAGACGTACATATTGATGGGAATAATTGGGTGGCCGAAATTCCACAAGGAAACGAGTCTATTTTTTTTTTTTTGTCTTTTCGGGCTTCCCTTGATTTTTATTGATGGATCCCTTTTTAGGGCATGAATTACATACAGCAAGACAAAAGAATATAAGCCCTTTTATTGAAATTATACCCACAAACTTTTATGCTACATTCCTTAACACATCGAACCATGTAGTTCCAATTACATCATCGGCAGGGACGGAGCCAAAAAATTTTATGGAAGGGGGCTAGCCAATTTTTTTTTTTTTTTTTTTTCTCGGTTCTTTAGAAAATTTTTATTAAAAAAAACTATTCTGGTTGTTTTTTATGAACTAAAGACTACCATAATGGCCAAAAAAAGTAAGCATTTGAAAGTAAGGACCAAAAAATGGACATTTGAAAGTAAGGACCAAAAATAAAAAAACTTAATAGGTGTGGCCTAAAAAAATTAAGAATAGGGCCAAAAGTTTTATTGGATATGGCCAAAAAATTTAAAAATAGGGCCATTTTTTTTTTTAGGGGGCCGAATAACTAAACTTAAAACTTTATTATTATTATTATTATTTTTTTTTACTTATTTTGGGGGGGCTCCACCCCTCCCTCTATATCTGATCATCGGCCTTGTCTCTCATGCACTTGTGAAGGATAATGAGATATATATAACATAACATAACTTTTTGTATAAAATTGTGAAGATTGTTTTTGTGCATATATAGATTATTCAAATCACAGTCAAAATTTAGGCTTACCCAACTCATTAGGTGGAAAGAACACTAATATAATTTCGCCATATCTAAAGAGAGATATGATATGGGAATCCACAACAAACTCATAAAAGTAGTTTGGTCATGCTATATATTACGAGCCCTACAAGAGAGTAGAAGATATGACCCTTAAAAGAAGTTCTTATAAGTGCTCCATTGATATTTTAGGCACCCACCCAATGGGCATGCATTAGAATAAGGAAAAAATATGGGTTCAATCTCCCTTCCGCCTCCGCGGAAGTATTATTATTTTGATATTTGTACTTTCAAAGTTTAAAAAGTAGCATTTGGACCCAATAAACTACCTAATCGTGTTGGATGAAAATTAAACTTTTGAAGTACTAGTGCTTCGAGGAGGGGGAGGGGTAGACGTACGTCTCATTTTATGGTATAAATTAGATTTTATAAATTTAATAGTATATATATTGTAATATCACTTAAAATTTTAAATAATATGGCACAATATATATGATTAATACAGCAAAATAAAATATTATCGAAAAATTAAAATGGAGAGCATCCTATTTCATGGGGAGACCATAATGAGAATGAGCAACGGTTTTTTAGAGATATATATTATTTTTAGAGCTGCTATATTCTTGGGCATAGTTTTTGTTTTTTTCCTTGAATTTTTCATTTAAATGTTTGTTTCTAAATTATAAACCTCAACATAAACCCCAATTTGTCATGGACAAACATCCTTAGACCCTCAAATTCCATTAAAATCCCAATAGTTTTAGTTCTAAATGTTTATATAATATCAACCATTCTAGAGAGGGTCGTTCGATCGATCCTAGCTCACCCCCAAATAGGGTTGTAAACGAACAAAGCTATCCGTGAGCTTGCTCAGGATCGGCTCGATAAAGCTCGGTTCGTGCCCGACTCGATTATTAAATGAGCCGCTCGTGGACACAAAACTATACTCGATTATTAAATGATACATACTCGTATAGGGGCTCAACTCGCTTATTAGAGCAACTTGTGTATATATATATATAACTTAGTAAATAGTTTATATATATTATAAATAGTATTTATGCTTATATAGTACGTAGCATAACTACTAAATATATATAGTTAAAATATTAATAATGTAGTCATATAGTGTATAACTATTTATAGTTAACTAGTGTATTGTGTGTATTAGACTAAGTTAACTAATTAGTTAATTGGTTTAGTTATATATATAGAGAGCTAATTGGTTAATATATATATAAAAAAAATTGTTAGATAATTTGTATATATAATAAACGGTTTTTTTATTTTTATTTTTATTTATTTTTTATCAAAGTCAATTTCATATATTAGTACTATTAACCATGTATATTAAACATTTTTTTTGCTACTATTAAGTGTTAAGAGTAAACTCTTTTTGATTTTCCTTGTATTTGTTTGCTTATAAGTGTGCCACACCAATAAAATAAAATCAAGCACACATCTCTCACAATAATAGTTAATTATCCGGTTGTCTCACAAAAAGCAAAAAATCTTTCTTACCTAAGTAATATATAAAAAGGATGTAAGCCTATCTTACTGAGCTAAGTTAGTTTTTTTTTTTTTTTTTTTAGTTTGAATTAGTTGAGCCGGCTCGGCTCACCTATTAGGCGAGCTCGAGCTCGGCTTGCACAAGGAATTTTCCTTAGCGAGCCGAGCCAAGCTTAGATTTTGGAGCTCGGTACGAGCTCAGCTCGAGCTTGAGCTCGTGAAATTTTTAAATGAACCAAGCTTGAACAGTTCTAGCTCGCTCAAGCTTGGCTCGTTTATAGCCCTACTCCCAAATATGGCAAGTTGGCAATGTTGCACTTTGATATGAAATGGCCACGCCATGGTATAATTATAAGTTCAAAAGCTTCTTGGATTTTGAAGTCGGCACATTTTCATTAAGACACTGGTAGTCTTTACAAAAAAAATAAATAAATAAAAAAATAATAATAATAATAATAATATTGGTAGTCTTATGTGGGCACGTATACCTTATCCTTTACGATCGAATTATGGGATCACAGTTTTGGAGGTGTTAACTTGACAGTAGTTAACCAGGACAGTTTAATGTTAAATTTATCCTTAAAATCCCATGATGAAAAGCCCTAAGATCAGTGGGTTTAACTGTTTGATTAAGACAGCTTGCCATTAGACTCTTGATTAGGTTTGCGTTCAAAAGGGTACGTGGTTTTGTACTTGCACTAGAGCTAATTAAGAAAGAAATTAATTAAAAGGTCATTCTCATTATGCATTTATATGATAATTAAGTCACTTAAACATGCTGTAAAAGGGTGTTTACCATTGACTATTCTATATATTGAGAAGAAACGTGAACGTTTTCTCCTCCTCCTACCTACACTTTATGGAAAATGGCAAAACAAATTCAATATTTCGAACCTTTAATGTGTATCAAACTTGGCGTATATTTTTTCTGCCTTTTCTCTTTTGTTGCAATATATATTTTCATTTTTCTATTACATAAAAAGTTGCATCTAAACTTGATTACATTATAATGGGAACTTTCATTCTTTCACTTTCCACTCATCCATATATACTAAAATTTTCGGCAAGATTTCCCAACTTTGAAGCAACTTGCATGGATATATATAGTGACATGGACATGACCTAATTCTCCGAGTAAAACAGCCAAGCAAACCAGTGTTTGGATTCTATATATGTGTCTTCAGTACTCTCGTCCCGGCCTGTCTTATCCACTAATAAATGTTTCCTTTTCTGTACTGCCAACCACAAAAATGATATATAGCTTTTTATTTTTTATTTTTTTTAATAGGAGAGAAAACAAGGAAAAAGGAAAGAATATACAAAAAAAAAAAAAAAAATACAAATTCCAAAGGAGGGTCTTTACCACTCTTAATCCTAATTAAAAGAAGAAAGGAAAGGAAAATTGTCAGAAATGCTTTCAAACATCGAGTGAGAAACATCTTATTTAGCATCTGAGTGCCCGAGAATTGACACATCAAGAGACCTTAGAAGCGGTCTAAAATGAAATAAAAAAGAGCTGATAATGGTAGTCACTGATGATTGGACTACACGGCCAATCTGTGAAAAGATGATCTTGGTTTTCTCTTGATATTGATGCATGGAGATGGAGTGTTGAGGGCATTACGCATTGTGCTGGACATGTGCAGTTGGAATATGTGCATTTTTTGATAGACAATGTTCTCTCAGGCCAATCTACTTCTATATATGCTATGTTCCTCTTCCTCCTTTTGTTGGTCAGTATAAATTTGTTATACATTCTTTATTAACCATATTCCATTAAGCTTCCTTAATTATCAACCTTGTGCCTGCCCTAGTTTTAGAAATTCATATAAGATATATTTCTTTTTTTTTTTTAGATGAATGACATGAAGATATTTTCACCTCTTTTACTTTATATTCAAAAGGGAATGTTAACATCATGATTTTTTATTTTTTTTTTCACTCCAATTTATATGATAATATATCTAATATAGACTAATTAGATAGATTAGTTTTTCAATCCTAATATGCTTTTCTCATTGCACTTCTCAAATCACAATTTTTAATCTCGTTTCTCCTATGAGCCTCAATATAAAGTTCAATTTTTACAGACTACCATTATTGGAATTTGGAGCATTAAAATCCATCCAAATCCTTACTTGCGATCATTCCCAAGGCACAATGGCCAGGCTAAAGCAATTGCGCAGAAGCTTATCCGATTTCACATGAGAAACGCACCACTTCTATCATATTAGCATAAGAAATTACTCCACATTTAACATCGTTCAAACTTTCAAATCTCATCACCTATGGTTAATTAAAAAAAAAAAAAAAAAACTCAATTAACCATGTGTTCTAAACTGTTATAAAATTGTTCGTGGCATTTTCAATTATCTTTTTGTTTGTTTGTTTTTTGCCATTATCAAATTCATCATTACATCCAATTTTGTATAAATTTCATTAATTTGTTTTAACGAAATCATTACAAAATTATATTTATACACAAACAAAAAAATATGCAAAAGAAAGAAGAGACGAGAGAGAGAAAAAGAGAAATGATTGGTGTTAATAACTTGCCCATATATTTTTTTCTTATTCTCCTACAAATTCAATAGATCAACCATTAGCACAAATTTAATAGTTAATTTGTAAGATGAGATGAAAAAAATATTAGCACCAATCATTTCTCAAAAAAAAAGAATAAGAAAAAAAAGAAAAGGGACGAATGTGAGTGTTAAGGATAGAAATATTTGTGATAAATGTTGATTTAAATGATATTTGTTAATCCTAATTTAAGGGATATGTTTTGTATTTGAAATTATTCAAATCATATGTAAAATTCTATAAATACAAATATCAAGAAAGATGTAGCCTAAAAGATTTTAACATATGAATGTAGCTAGGTTACTGACAGAACCATCTTAATCTTTGTCTCTTTCATCAATCTCTTTAGATTATTATTAGTTTTTATATTGAGCAACCCCTTTGGGTTAGGTCACTACCTCCCAAGTAATGCTTAATCAATACAAAGAGTGGGATCACATTATGCTTCTTTCAACCAACCTGCATTGACGTAGATCCGATACCATACAAATTAAAAATATGCCGACGGGAATTCATGCACACAGCACACATATAGGCCACCTTTTTCAACACGAAAATGATTTAAAAATATATTACCATAATTCTTTTAAATGAAATCATGTGATAATTATTTTATCCAAACAAGTAAAGCAAAAGGTTCGCCACCTCTTTAATTGGCTTAGGGTCAAATCATTTCGTGTGATATATATATATATATAATTTTTAATTTTTAATTTTTTTATTGTATATATAGTGGCAATGTAAAAAAGAGGACACCTTTTTTGAACTTATCAGAAGGAGGAAATTATTAAATCCTCAATATAAAATGTTATCATTAAATGTTTTCATTCAAAGTGTACGTCATGACCAATCCGAACGAGGTCCTTAGCATATGGTTTTACAACCTTGGTGGGCATTTTGAGTGGGGAAGGCCATTTTGAGTGGGGAAGGCCATTTTGCTCAAATGCTTCGTTTGTTTCAGTGGTCAACCACTAATCCCTGTGACAAAGACAGCCATAAAGCAAGAGAACACTTTATTTAGTTAATTAAACATCTATTAGCTACATGATTTCGTACTTAATTGCACTAAGCTGAAAGATCATTCTTCTTCTTTGCTTTTGTAAGCCTTTTTTTTCTTCTTCTTCAAATTACCCTCTATTAGGTAATGCTCTCTATGAATAACCAAGGATGTAATGCCCTTAGATTTATTTATGGGTTAAATACTCTTTTGCCCTTTAGGGTTTCAACACTTTATTTTTTTTCCTTTAAGGTTTCATTTTTATCACAATTGGTATCTGTGATTTTTATAAAAACCAAGATGGTACTTCCGTTAAAATTTCGTCCAAAACTTAAGGAAACGCCACGTTAGCATCAATCAAATGTCACAATGTGTCATATAATTAATTTTAAAAAAAAATTATATTTTTCCAAAAAAAAAAAAGAAAAAAAATTTGGGGGTGGCCTTTGGCCAGGGGCCACCCCCATCTGGCCTGTTTGGGGATGGCTCGGCCACACCCAAGGAGCCCAAACCTCCCTCTCTAGCCAAAACCCGTGTCTCTTCAGCATCTTGCGCTCTCTATGAGTCCACCAACGCCAGCCGCCTCCAACAACAAATAGGCAATCCAGGTGAAAAATCGTTTTTCCTCCCTCAACTTTTTGCTCAAAATTTTTAACAAGATTTTTTATTTACATTCTATTTTATTTATTTTGCTACGGAGGTGGGCATCCATTTGTTAGTAGCAGCCATTTGTTTTTAGCAGCAACTTCTTGCAGCAGCCATTTGTTTACTGTGGAGGTGGGCATCCATAGAGCCTTGTTAAACAGCGATGTGAGAACTTTTGATCCTTATGAGCCGTGGGGTTGCCATCCCCAAACCAGCCAGATGGGGGTGGCCTGTGTAACAAGTCTTTTAAGCAAGTGTTCTGAAAGTAGGGAGAAGGAAGAATAGAAGGGTGGAGAAGAAGGGAACTTTAGTGGACAGCAGGTGCGAAGTGTGCAAGTGGAGGCAAGGGAAATAACACGTGGTCAAATGTGTTGTCAATCTGTTAGTACAGCTGGCAAGAGTTGAAGGCTTAACTGAAGGAAGTTGGTTAGCTGGGCCGGTGGATTGCTGTTAGTGGGATTTACGCACGTGGTGGGCTGTTGGCTTGTTATAACGGGCCAGTAGTGATCCTATGCGATTGGGTTCATTTTAGTATTGTGTTTTGTATAAAAGGCATGAGCCTACGAATAAGAATTCATTCAGACTTTTGGCTATCAGCTTGTATGTTTAGAAGTAGTTGTTACTTAGCTTGCAGATTTCTGTAGTGAGGAGATTGATCATCTAGAACTGATCATTGTAAAAATATACTTTGAGTCTGAATAAAGAGTGAAGTTTCGTTCCATTTTTTAGTAGATTCTTCTTTCAAATCTTGCTAGAATATTTGGAGTGTAACAAGTGGTATCAGAGCACTTTCTTGGTGCTGAGCTTCTTGAGGTGCAACCATGGCGGATGGTACACGCATGAACCAGATGGAAGACAATTGCTCTCTTAAAGAAAAATCAAGAAAAAAAACGAGAAGGTGTTCGAGAAGGTAAAGAAGAGGCTGGAGCCTGCACAGAATCAAGGAAGGAGGTATTATCAAGATGATCGATTTGATAGGCGTGAGCAGCAAGCAGATGATCAATTGGCTATCATAACAAGGTCAGTTAAAATCGAATTTCCTAGGTTTGATGGTTCTGATCCTTCAGGGTGGATATATAAGGCCAATAAGTTTTTCTATTATCATAGAATCCCTTATAATCAAAGATTAATACTTGCATCTATTCATATGGAGGGTAAGGCCTTAGTGTGGTACCAGGACATGGATATGTCTGGTTATTTGCTTAATTGGAATGTGTTAACTCAAGCCTTGCTGCAAAGGTTTGGTCCCTCAGCTTATGATGATCCAATGGAATCTCTGGCTAGATTGAATCAATTGTCTAGTGTAGAGGAGTATAAGGAGAACTTTGTAGCTCTTTCTAATAGAGTTAGAGGGATTGATGACCAAAATAAGCTTAGTTGTTTTTTGAGTGGGTTAAAGGTTGAGATTCGCTTGCCTGTGAAAATGTTTAATCCACCTACATTGCTGATAGCTTATGGTTTGGCTAAGATGCAAGAAGAGCATGTTTGGTCTGCTAGAGGGTTTAGGAGCTCTAACTTGAATTTTCCTAGTTCAAGTTCACCAAAATTTAGGGGAGGGTCTAGCATTCAACAACAATCGGTAGGAAGTCATGACCCTACCATGGCTATTCAGAAATTTCACAATCACAGATGGAGGAAAGAAGAAAGAAGGGGTTATGTTTTAATTGTGACTCCAAATGGCATTATGGCTATAAGTGTCAAACTCCAAAGCTGTTTTTGATAGATTCTGTTGAGGTGGAAGAAGGTAATAGTGTAGTTGAGGAAAAGGGAGAGGATTTTATGGAATTTTCTTATGATGAACCTTTACCTGAAATCTTTTTGCATGCCATCACTAGAAGTCTTCACCCTGAAACCATGCGCATTGTTCGGAGAATAGGCCTTCAGAGGATTGTCATTTTAATTGATAGTGGGAGCACACACAACTTTGTAGCTTCTGCAATCTGCAGTAAGACTCGGTTGTTGGTGTAGAAAGAACACAGAATTCGAGTGAGGGTAGCTAATGGGGAAGTAGTTGAAACTGAAGGCAAGTGTGTGAATATGTACAGTTAATTGGGTTTGCATTTTTCACTGATGCTTATGTGATTCCCTTAGCTGGTTGTGACATGGCTTTGGGTATTCAACTGTTAGTTACCTTAGGTTCTATCATTTGGAATTTTAAGGCTTTGACTATGGAATTTACAGTGGCTGCAGAGACTATTATGTTACAAGGTTTAGTTGCTCCAAAGCTGTGGGAGGAAACTGAGTGGGTTGATTTAAATAAAGGAGAGAACTACCAAAGGGTTATTACTGCATTTGTTGGATAATATAGTAGATACTGGTTTGGTAGATGTAGGATTTGAATTAGAGGCCTTGTTGAAGGAATTTGGTGATCTGTTTGAAAAGCCAAAAGGCTTACCACCCTCTAGGTCCCATGACCATGCAATTATCCTCCACACTGGTTCTAGACCAATTTGTGTGAGACCTTACAGATATCCTTATTTTCAAAAAGAAGAGATTGAAAGGATTGTTAAGGAGGTTTTAAAATTTGGAGTTGTTCAACCTTCTCAAAGCCCATTTCCATCTCCAGTTTTGTTGGTGAGGAAAGCTAATGGAGCATGGAGAATGTGCATGGACTATAAAGCTATTAATAATGAGACAATCAAGGACAAGTTTCCCATTCCTGTGATTGACGAATTATTAGATGAGTTACATGGTTCTAGAGTTTTTTCCAAGTTGGATTTGAGGTCAAGGTATCACCAAATCAGAGTTAGACCTGAAGATGTGCATAAGACTGCTTTTAGGACTCATGAGGGACACTATGAGTTCCTGGTTATGCCTTTCGGGTTAACCAATGCCCCATCAACCTTGCAAAGCTTGATGAATGATATTTTCAGGCCTTACTTGAGGAAGTTCATTTTGGTGTTTTTTGATGATATTTTGGTGTATAGTCTTAACCTGTAGACACATTTACAGCATTTGAAATTGACCTTAGAGGTCCTGAGATGCAATCAGCTATTTGCCAAGAGGAGTAAATGCAGATTTGGTTGTTCTGAGATTGATTATCTAGGGCATATGATTTCTGCTAAGGAGTTGATAGCTGATGAAAAGAAGCTAAGTGCTATGGTGGATTGGCCAAGACCTCAATCCCTAAAGGCCTTAAGGGGATTTCTTGGCCTAACTGGATATTATTGCAAATTTGTAAAAGGGTATGGCACAATTGCAGCTCCTCTAACTGATTTGCTAAAGAAAAATGCTTTTCTATGGAGTGAGGATGCTAATCATGCTTTTCAGAGTCTCAAGAGGGCAATGACTAATCCTCCTGTGTTGATCTTACCTGATTTCAGTCAACCCTTTGTCTTTGAGTATGATGCATCAGGAAGGAGTATTAGAGCAGTGTTAATGCATAATCAGATGCCAATTGCTTTTTTCAGTCAAGTCCTCAAGGGTAGATTTTTACTACTGTCCACTTATGAGAAGGAGTTAGCGGCATTAGTGGCAGTAGTGAAGAAGTGGCGACCCTACATTTTGTCTGCTCAATTTCGGGATCGAGTGGAAGGATGATTGAGTCTTGAGATTGACGACCTTGCATAAGTTGAGTTGCCTTTGCAATCACAGCAGCTTCAGCGCTGATGCCCGGAAGCTCCTCGGCAACGGCGCCAAGCAATCAAATATATTTTATTTTATTATTTATGTTATTTAAGTTATTATTTTATTTAATTGTATTTTTTCCATTATTATTGAAGAAATTTTCATAATCGGGCTAGCGGCCCAGCATAGAAGTCTTAACTGACTTAAACTCTTTTTACTTCTAGGGTTAGGATTTGGGGGCTATAAATAGATGCTTCTAGCCTCAAGAAATGTAGCTTTTGATTATATTTGAGTTTTGATTACATTTCATAAAAGCTTTCGTACACCAAAAAAGCCTGAATTCTATAATTTTAAAATTAAAAATTATAGGGAATTATCAACGTCAATCTCATAGAGTTGTAGTTGTATGACTTGATATTCCTTAATGAAAGTGGGAATTTCACTTAAAAATTCCAAAATATCAGCTTTAGAGAGGATTCGGTTCCCAAAATTTCAGCTGTAGCAATTAAGACATATCCGATAGGTAGGGGTGTAAACGAGCTGAGCTTGGGCGAGCTTTGGCTGTCCGGACTTGGCTCGTTTATTTTGGGCTCAGGTTTGAGCTCGAATCGAGCCTAAAAATGTTGCTCGAGATCGGCTTGATAGGGTTAGAACCCTGTTCAAGCTCGACTAATTTTTTTTATTTTTTTTGTAATTTAAGTGCATTAGATGTGCTTGTTCATGTGGCCTTTTCTACTCACATCTGGTGTGCTTGTTCAATATGGTCTGTTGATTATATATACGTTTTCAACATTTAATATTACTCGTTAGATTAGATCAAATAAGGTAAGCTTACAGTGTCACTGTTACACCATATACATACTTCTTAGTAAATGCTTGATAGATGTCATCCATTAATATCATCCAACGGCTATTAGATCATCAAAATATTTTGGACAGCTGAGAATCAACCGACAAAGCACATGCATTACGGAGTCTGGTTGGCAATGCATTGTGGGGAACGAGATCACCCAGAATTAATCCTATGTGTGCTTCTATGGAGCTGCATCTCTGCTAAATGGTTCATTTTCTTTGATCAGTAACCCAAATCTAGAGAATATCGTGTCAAAATTGAAATTGTCACCTGAAACTACACATTTCACCACAATTTATCTTTCAAAATTTCATCAAACACTTCTTAATTGATTACCTTAAGTTGAAGAAAAAAATAAATAAATAAAAGAAAGGTGTGGAAAAGGCATAACATTAAAACCCTTAAGGAAACTTGCATGGGCTGCACTATCCTTTTGAGTGACTGGTGTCAAAGTATCTCTTGTTCTTAGAACTTCTAAAAGCTCTAAGATTTTCGACGCCGTTTGAAAGTAGTAGTAGTTCGTCTTCTTCTCGCACTAATCCTCCTCATAAGAACATGAGAGACTTTGACACCAGTCACTCAAAAGGATAGTTTAGCCCATGGAAGTTTGCATAAGAGTTTTTATATTATGCCTTTTCCACACCTTTGTTTGTTTGTTTGTTTTTTTTTTATGAAACTTTCTTCAACTTCAGAGTAATCAATTAAGAAGTGTTTCATGAAATTTTGCAAGACAGATTGTGGTTCAATATGCAGTTTTAGGTGAAAATTTCGATTTTAACACGATATTCTCTAGATTTGGGTTACCGATCAAAGAAAAGGATCCATTTTATTAGGGGCCTTAAAGCATTCACAATGAGTTCTTTATAATTAGTTTTTTTTTTTTTTTTTTTTTAAAATAATCTAACAAAACTTATGAAAACACCCATTTAACAAGCTCCATTCCTTACTTTATATTTAACTATTGTCATAAATGCTTCTTACATTTCAAGAGCCAAAAAGCTAAAGTTATATAATTTTTTAAGCTTATTTTTTAGTCTCCTCTCCCCTGATTGGTTTAAAACTATTAAAAACAACATTTTACTAAAGTAGAGAAAAGTAAGGGAAGTTTATGTTTAATTCATTCTAAAAGTAACTCTCTAAATTTAATAAAATAAAATTTTCTCCTTAAATTTTATTTTTATCTAAAACGTACATTGCAAAATATAAATGCTCTTAGACAATTGTCTAATTTGCCTAGGCATTCAGCTAGCCCTGAGCAAGCCAAAAGTCCAATATTACACGATTGTGGTCCATAGCTGTTATTGTACCAACAGAGGGTATCTATCTACATAATGGGTTCTCTTTTTTGGATTTAATTAAAGTGTTGTGTACTTTTTTTAGTTGGAACGGTATCCTCTCCAATTCATTTAATTATATTAGAGTGATATTTTTGTCTTTTCACTTTTTGAGGGATAAAATTACCCCTCTAATATTACTAATGAGATATAATCCGGTTCAAATAAACTGGAAGTAATCCGGCTCAATGTTTTCTGGGGCCTTAGGCGAAACTTTTAAATGGGGCCTTATTTATTTATTTATTTTTTATATTTATATATTAATTAAATAATATTTATTTTAATATTATTATTATATTTAGAGTTCTCATTTTTATAATCCTTACAAAAATAAACACAACAATAAAAAAATCAATTTTTATTTATTTATTTTAATATTTTTTTATGAATCCTTATCTCTTTGATACACCTGTTTCAAACAAAACCAATCAAAAAAATTGACAAAAACTCATACAAAACCCACAAGAGAAATCAAGCATAGAAATAAAAATCACCAAAAAAAAAAAAGTTTTTATTTTTTATTATTTTATTTTAATTTTTTAATTATTTATTATTTATTATTTTTATGAATCCTTACCTCATTGATACACAT
>NC_081549.1:7810074-7831710 GCF_901000735.1 Corylus avellana | reverse complement strand
TAAATGTACTCAATTTCCATCATCTTTGTGAGCCTTAAGTGGGTCAAGCGAGAGAAACCGATTTCTAGTGTTTATGCTTACAAAAGAAGAATTACAAGAAGCAATGGATTCTGGTATGTTTAGTTTATTAATTTATTGTGAAATTCATGATAGTTAAGATCTTATAAGTTGTAGTATGTTATATCAATTTCATGTTTTACATGTGGTATTAGAGCCTGAGTTGTAACTTTCATGATTTTCCATTAAGAAATATGTTCAATATATTTATAGTTAACCTCTTAATCAAATCCGTATCTATCGTAATTTATTTTTGCCTATGTCAATCTGATGTTTTTGTATTTGTCACCTGGGTATGCAAAACTAAAATGACTAGATGCTAAATTGAGGTTTCTATAATTATAGTACATTGAATTTGGAATGTATCTTTATTTATGCATGTCATGTACACCCGTTTTGTAATTATGATTTATAACATGTGACTGATTAATGATACTCTTCATGAAATGTCCCAACGTATAAGTATATTGGTGATCTCTTTTAGGTTATGATTTCTAATAGAGTTATTGTATGGACAATAAAGAATTGAGACCCTACTACACGAATTGCACTTGCTATTAATTGTTTGTATCATTATGTGTTAGTTCTTGTGTTGGCTTAATTCAGTTCCAAAATACAGAGGCTACTGCTCACGGACTCAAACACTGGTATAGAATGCACAAAATCCAATCTGCACCGTTCCTAATGTAAATTCATGTGTTATGAATATCCCTGCAAAATTTCAGCTCAATCAGACCACAAACGCCAATCGATTGGAGCTGTTGATCAAGGCTAGACAGCATTTCTAGAATGCTGTTTCACCCATTGTATGCCTTGTCCGGACAGGCCTTCCCCGGGTCCGGACTGCATTTTTAGAAACTCTATTTTTGCTCCACAACGCCCTGTCCGGACAGCCCATTAACCTGTTCGGACACCCCGTAAGTTTTAGGCCCAAAAACATGATTTTAAGTGGGTTAGATCTAGGATTTTGTCGGGTGTATATATACATCATTATAGAAGAGAGAGGCACGGATTTTCATCTCCAGAGAGTTCGTCAGAGGCTGTACTAAGAGTGATCATATGTAGTGAGCGTTAAATTGAATCTCTTAGAGTTTTAGTTATTCCTTTGATAAATCTACGGTTGAGAAGTCTATCGGAAGGGTCCGGTAAAGGAGAATCACGTTGAAGAAGATTGTGAGCAAGGAGACGAGTTGTAGGCTTGTCGATCTTACAGAGCCAAGGTCTTGCAAAGGGTTGTAAGTGTTCCTAGTGTCTGTAATCTCTGGATAATCTTTTGATAGTGATTTCCTGGGTTTGGCTGCCTCGGAGAGGTTTTACTTTTAGATCGGTTTCTAAAAGGTTTCCTCTTCGTAACCAAAATATCTATGTCTGCCTCTTTATTGCTTTATATATTTTGGGTGATTGAATTGTTTATTGCTTCATAGTATTAATTCCGCATAAATTGTGATAAACAAGTTTTTGAAGTTGGTATAGCGTTTTTCAATTGGTATCAGAGTGGGTTCACTCTGTTTGGATTAAATTCCTGAGTGAGATCTATTGACTCCTGTTTGCTATGAATACTTCTCAAGGGGAATATGATCTTATAAACTCCTTCAACAATTTGTTGAAAAAATTCACTCTTTTTAGACATCAATACACAAATTGTTTGGAGGATTTTCAAGATCTTAAACATGTGAAAGAATCTATTATTACTAAATTGTCTGAATCACATGTTTTAATTGATTCTTTTAAATTTGAAAATCTTGTTTTAGGTTCTAAAGTTGATTTGTTAGAGAATAAATTAAAAGAGTCAGAAACTCAATTAGAAAAATTCTCTAGCAATTCCCTTGAGAATATGTTGCATACTCAGAATTCTGATTGTGATAAATCTGAGTTAAGTTTTGATTGTCATGTTTACTTTGTCTTCTAACAATGATTCTACTTCCGAGATAATATTTGTTAAATCAGAAAAAGTAGAAGATTATTTGGTTAAAAGAAAAACAGTAGTTGCCTCGACCTCACAAGGTAAGAAAGTTAAGAAAATTCATATTGAACCTTGTGTATCTTACTCCAAGTATAGAGTCGTCCATCCTCCTAGAAATCTATCTCCTAAAAGGTTTATCCCTACTTGACATCATTGTGGAAAAGTTGGTCACATTCGACTCAACTGTTTTAAATTGAAACCTCATATGCATAAAAATAAAAATTCTGTTTCTAGGAAAGATCCTTTGGGGTTATGCACAATAATGATGGGAGGTTTGTCTAGATTAGACAAGATTGAAAATGTTCACGTCTCTACACCTTCTTTCAAGAAGGTTTGGGTTAGGAAGGATTATACCATTCACCCATTGAGGGGGAGTGGTAGTGATCTCACCTAAAGTTAGGTGAGACAATAACATGCCTAGGATTGATTGTCTTGCTTATTTTTGAATATTCTAGAGCGTGTTATTTTTCTTTGCTTTGCATTGTTTTTTTTTTTGTTTTTGCTTTATTGTTTATGCATTGCATTGTTTTTGTTGTTACACTTTTTGTATGAAGAGTGTATACATGGTTGTTTTGAGATTCTTGTTTTGAGGCATATTCATAAAGAATTTTTCAAGAAATTTATATATCATGATCTTTGAAAAGCTTATAGATGAGATGTTGTGTGCGGACCACCAAGATTTTTGTCTACTTGCTAATCAAAACTTCAGGAATGTGTAATGTCTTGTGAAGACCTAGAAGTAGTTATGAAACCAAATCATTATTTTGTAGTGGGACCTATAAGATGTGATGAAAGTTTAAAGCTAAGGGACATTCATGTCTTGCCTGTTGTAATCTCAATTCAAGCATGTTGTTTTGTTTTGCATTGCATTTTTGTTTGTTTTGCATTTGTTTTCGTTCGTGTTCATTTCTTTTGTGAAAATTTTAAAAAAGACAAAAATATGTTACTTTGATTGTTTTCTTTTCTTTCTTTTGTCTTATGCACCTAGATAGTCTATTAATTTCTCATGTTGCTTTTTATGGATTTAATTCCTTGCGTCTTGGAATGTTCTTAATATGCATGAGATGAAAATTTGTGTCAATGAACTTGTTTTTGTAGTTACCTAAAGCCTGAGCTGATGTGGTACATTTTGCCTATGCTTTATCTCTTGCACATTTAAGCTTAAATTGACCATATGCTAGTTGAACTTAGGGCTTAAAAATTTATGCTTTCTCTTTTGTGATAAGCACCAAAAGTTTAAGGACACTTTCTGAAAGAGAAAAATAAACAAGATAGTGAAACAAATAAAATCAAAAGATCATATTCCAAAAGGAATTTATTTTACTGTGTCAAACTTGTGCAAAATGTTTTACAAAGAGAAATGTTTAGGATGAGAGTGGCTAGGCCCTAGTATGATAAAGTTTGACTTTTGATTTGATATACTTGTCAAAACCTCATGGTGGTGAAACTTTCTCCTCATTTTCTAAGTTGAAATTTTTTCTCTTTGGATGGCTTACACACACACACCACACATGCATGGGTTGAATGGAACATTTTCTTTGCTTGGGTTAAGCAATATGAGTTTCTTGCCATTTCTAGTCTCATGTATATTTTGCATATTTGGAGCATGTTTGAGATATTCATTGTGTAATACATGAGTCATTGATGTGTATATCATGTGTGTTCATTTGACTTTTGAGGGAGAGAAACATGTTTTGCATTTCCAGTTTCTTGTTGTTAATTGAGTCATACATTGAGGGGGAGTTTTGTTGATGTTTCTTTATGATCATGCATTCTATGTCATTTTTTTTATCATGAGTTTTATTTATGTCTTCTTGTTCCACATATGCCTTGATGTATTTTGTGAAGTGCTTCAGGAAACATGAAGACCTTTTGTCATTCTGTGACAAAAAGGGGGAGTAAATATAGGGAGATGATGAGATTGGCTCGGCATTTTGGTTTTGTCACTGAATTGCCAAAGATGGAGTTTGTTAGTTCTTGTGTTGGCTTAATTCAATTTCAAAATACATAGGTTACTGTTCACAAGCGCAAACACTGATATAGAATGCTTAGAATCCAATCTCCACCGTTCATAATGTAAACTAATGTGTTATGAATGTCTCTGCAAAATTTCAGCTCAATCGGACCACAAAATCCCATCGATCGGAGCTGTTGATCAAGGCTGGACAACATTTCCAGAATGCTGTTTCACCCATTGCATGCCCTATCCGGACATGCCTTCCCTGGGTCCGGACCGCATTTCCAAAAACTTTATTTTTGCTCCGCAAGGCTCTGTCCGGACAACCCATGAACCTGTCCGGACGCCCCGTAAGTTTTATGCCCAAAAACGTGATTTTAAGTGGGTTAGGTCTAGGGTTTTGTCGGGAGTATATATACATCATTATAGATGAGTGGCACAAATTTTCACCCCCAGAGAGTTCGTCGGAGGCTGTGCTAAGAGAGATCATATGTGGTGAGCGTTAAATTGAATCTCTTAGAGTTTTAGTTATTCATTTGATAAATCTACGGTTGAGAAGTCTATCGGAAGAGTCCGGTAAAGGAGAATTACGTTGAAGAAGATTGTGAGCAAGGAGACGAATTGTTGGCTTGTCGATCTTACAAAGCCAAGGTCTTGCAAAGGGTTGTAAGTGTTCCTAGTATCTATAATCTCTGGATAATCTTTTGATAGTGATTTCCTGAGTTTGGCTGCCCCGGAGAGGTTTTACTTTTAGATTGGTTTCTAAAAGGTTTCCTCTTCATAACCAAAATATCTGTGTCTGCCTCTTTATTGCTTTATATATTTTGGGTGATTGAATTGTTTATTGCTTCATAGTATTAATTCTGCATAAATTGTGATAAACAAGTTTTTGGAGTCGGCATAGCGTTTTTTCATTATGGTATAAAATAAATATTTTGCTATTACGGTTTCTGTCATTTTGCTAATATATTCAGAAGCCATTTTGGTATGTGTTTGGCATATATGATTATGAGTTTTTGTATCAATATTTAATATATGACAATAGCTTGCATAAAGTGCATAATTACAGAACATATGCACCATTAAAAGCATGAACTCGTGAGCTTTATGTGCAATAAAGGTTAGTTCAGTCTTTATTGTGTACGTATGAACGATAAAACTTATTAATATTTATTGTGTACACATGTATGTGTTTATTTTTATATGATTAATCGAGTTCTTTGTTTTATTGTGCCAAACTCTTGGTGCACAGTTTACAAATATCATTTAGTACAAATTATAAATGTTGACAAATGCAAAGTTTTACGTTAATATATTTGTTATTCGCAAAATTCATTGCTCCAAATTTATTGCTGCTTTAAAGAATTGAATTAATGTTATGACAGTAAATGTTGTCTTTAAAACATTGATTATTTTATTTCATGTGTTACTTTTGTTATCTATAAACATGAATATTTATGCCAATTAATGTTAAAAAGGCATATTATGACTATTTGGTTTGCATTGTCATTATTTCGAATTGAGATCTATATTATAAAATAGTTTGGTGATCACCAAAGTGACCTAGCTAAAAAGATTCATAGATTTCAAGTCGTATGTTTGAAACTTAATATCCATATCCTAGGTATTAAGATAATGACATTGCAAATTTTTTAAGGTTTTTCTAATCACAAGAATATTTTGGATTGGCCCAAAGGTGCACCACCTTTCAAGTGATTGATAAACTAAGATAGGATAATTAATGTGCATCCTTAATTGAGAGTTGGAACCGGATACCCAAAGGTAACGGTCCTATCGAATTATGGATGCATTATTAATTATTCCTATAGGTGAAAGGGAATCACCATAATGATTAAATTTTTAGTATATCGTAATTTTCACCCAAAGGTGAATTGAGGTAGTACTACTTATTGAAATATTATTTTATGTTTGATAACTCAAAGCATTAATGTAGTGAGCATTTATTTAATTGAAATGTTAGTTTTATTTTGCTACATTTGCATACTTCATCTGTTGTGATTCTTAATGGAATGAATTTCTCAGACTAGTTTGAATAAGTTCAATTTCACCGTGGTGTTAAGAATCTAGATTTGGTACTACAGACTGAGAAACCGTTTGCTATTACTGATTCAAGCATTGCAGAAGAAAAGACAATATACAAATCTTGGCAGATTGAGCTATATGTTTATGTGAATGAGCATAGCGAATAATATTAAGTAATTATTTCTTAACTGGGGAAGAACGTTTTCGTTTAGCTAATAAGACTCTTGCTGTGACATTCAGTACTACCATAAAATTTGATGGTAGATATGGGGATGCATGAGCATATCTTTGAAATGAAAAATCTATCTTCTAAATTGAAGGCTCTTGGGATGAATGTAGATGAATTCTTTCTTGTGCAAATTATCCTGAATTCCTTGCCTCCTTAGTATGGGCTATTTTAATTGATTACAATACTATTACAGATAAGTGAAATGTAAATGAATTGACCAGTATGCTTGTTCAAGAAGAGGCAAGGCTTAAGCAACAGGAATATCATCTAGTTCACGTTGTAAGTCAAGGAGCCAGAAAGAAGCTTAAAATAGGCAAAACGATAGAGTCAACTATAGTTAGTGGACATCCTTAAGCAATTGAGGTTCATGAGAAGAGATAAAATAGTGTCAAGTGCCATTTTTGTAAAATGTTTTGGCATGTTGAGAAAGATTGACAAAAACTTATGACATGGTTCGAAAAGAAAGGTAAGCATTTAGTTTGTGTATGTTTTCGAATCAAATCTCACTGAAGTTCCTTCCTATACTTAGTGGATTGACTAAGGTTATACTGTTTATGTTTTTAATTCGATCTATGGCTTTCTTTTCATTTGTTTCTAGATATTGGTTATTGTCTATATTTGTTTTCAGACACTTTATGTTCCTTTTATTTCTCGAATTTGGTTTTTTTGTGCAAACTTTATCTTGATGGCTATTACTTTAAATTCCGCAAGAAAAGATTCAGTTTATTTTATTTTATTTTTATTAAAAACAAAAACTATTTTTGTTGGTTTTAGGATTTTATGTGATGATTTGTATAAATTGAATCTTAATAGCTATTTTGCAGAAAGCCTTTTAACCTTGCATCATAATGTTGGAAGCAAACATAGCATGATTAGTGAAAAATCCTTTTGACTTACCATTTTTTGGTAGAAAAAAAAAATTTTATTACTTTTATTAATGACTTTTTTGCATTACAATTATATCTATTTGTTGCATAAAAGACTCTCATGCAGTGGATGACTGAAGTAGCTAAATAGCGTAATCGTACTCTAATGGATATGGTTAGGAGTATGTTAAGTAATTTCTTTTTACCCATTTCATTGTGGTTGGAAGCCCTTAAGACCGCTATATATATTTATTAAATAGAAGTCCTACTAAAGTAGTTTTATAGACTCCTTTTGAATAGTAGATTGAAGACACTTACATGTTTGAGGTTGTCATGCGGAGGCTAGAATTTACAATTCACATGAAAGGAAATTGGATTTACTGTCCTACGTATTGGTTATCCAGAAAATGTGGTAATATCAAATCGGTAATATCAGATTCCTTAAGAATGGTGAAATCAGTGGGAGTGATAAACCACAAAATGTGGTTATTCAAGAAGTTAGGATATAAATCCCACTACCCATAACTTCTAAAAATGTTGTTTATAAAGTTGTATGATCGTTTGACAAACGTTGAATAATAAGTTAATGATCAGTCACTCCATTATGAGATTATCATCAATTATAGAAAAATAACAAGAAATAGCGTTAAGGAGGTCTAAAAGAAAACAAAGACTCGCTCTTTCAAATGATTATGCGGTTTATTTTAGGAATCTAATTTTGATATAGGGACGAGTAAGTACCCGTTTTCATTTTCATAAGCCATTGAAAGTAATGATTATGTTAAATGCATTGATGCCATGAATGATGAGTTGAATTCAATGGACCAAAGTAAAGTCTGGGACATCGTTGAATTGCTTGAAGGATATAAGATAGTCAGTGTAAATGGGTCTTCAAGACCAAGCACGACTCCCATGGCAATATCAAATGATATAAAGTCAAACTTATGGCCAAAAGGTTTTAACTCAGAAATTAGGCATTGATTATAAGGTGTCTTTTTTTCCTGTATCCAAGGACTCACTTAGAATCATTATGGATTTGGTAGCTCATTATGATTTAGAGTTGTACCAAATGAATAGAAGTTTAGAAGAGGAAGTCTACATGCATCACCCTGAAGGCTTCTCAATAAAGGAAAAAAGAGCACATGGTTTGCAAATTAAGTAAGTCAATATATGGACTTAAACAAGCTTTCGCACAATGGTATTTTAAGTTTAATGATACCATTACTTCCTTCGGCTTTAAAGAAAACACTGTTGATTGGTGTATAAACTTGAAGGTTAGTGGGAGCAAGTTTTTGTTTCTAATTGATGACGTATTGCTTGCCAGTAATGATCTTGGTTCCAATGAATTTCTCTCTAAGAACTTTGAAATGAAAGATGTGCTTGAGGCAACCTATGTGATAGGAATGTAAATATTTTGAGATTGATCACATAGTTTGTTAGGGTTGTCTCAATAACGATATATTCAAAGAGTTTTAGAGAGATTTGGCATGGAGAAATATTCAACTAGTGTTGCTCAAATTCATAAATAAAAAAAAATAAAAAAAAAAAGAAAAAAGAAAAAGGATAAGTTTAGTCTTATGCAATGTCAAAAAATGATGGAAGCCTTACGCTTTTATTGTAAGAAACTTGATGTATGTACAGACTTGCATTACACCAGACATCAATTTTGCAGTTGGTATGTTGGGCAGATACCAAAATGATCCTGAAATGAATCATTAGAAAGCTACAAAGAATTGATGAGGTACTTGTGAGGATTAAAAGATTTTATGCTCATTTTTAAGAGGTCTAATTATTTAGAGATGATTGATTACTCTAATTCAGACTCTACTGAATTTGTGGCATGCTTTGAGGCCACATTTCATTTATTATGATTGCAGAAATTTATCTTAGGACTTGGAATTGTCGACACTAATGCCAAGTCCCTGAGAATTTATTGTGATAATTCTGCATTTATATTTTTCTCGAAGAACGACAAATATTCTAAAGATGCTATAAGCTTATGAAGCTTAAATATTTTGTCATTAAGGAGAAAGTTCAGAAACAACGAGTGTCTATAGAACATTAATAAAGAGCCCATGATTGCAGATGCATTAAAGAATTACCAATAAAGACATTTAAGGAACATTTTAACATAATGTGTCTTGATTGTAACCCATAATGCCCATAATGTTTATGGATTGGATAATGTTTATTTATGTTATTAGAAACTTTTGAGATCTCATTAAATATGTTTCTGATTTTCCTGTTTTCCATTTTGTACGTACATATAAGATTTAATGAATGACAACAGGAATAGTCTTTGAAACAAGACACTTTTGTGGACCATTTTTAGACACTTCTCATTTATGAACTATGATTGAATAGGTTGCTAGTGTTGTGGTACATGGAAGGGACTATGTCGTCTTTTGATGTACAACCGCCATGACTCACACTAGTAGGTTGTTTAATTATGGTATTTAGGATTGCCAAATTAAATAAGGATGGATTAAATTTTTGTGCACATAATGTTAACCTCATTGAGTCTAAAACAATATTAGTCATATGGGCCAAGTGGGAGAATGTAAGAATTTAATGTCCCACATGAGATGGCACATATGAGTATTTATTAGACTCCTTAAGTTTTGAGATTATTTAATCCTAATCTTTAATAAACGGTTGGTTAATTAATTAAGAGAAGTGGTTTCCTATTGAATTAACTCTTACTTTGATGGGAAGTTGAGTTATAAAGGAATAAAGGAAACCGGTCCTATCTCTGCCCTATAAATGTACTCAATTTCTATCATCTTTGTGTACCTTAAGTGGGTCAAGCGAGAGAAACCGATTTCTAGAGTTTATACTTACAAAAGAAGACTTAAAAGAAGTAATGGATTCTGGTATTGTTATTTTATTAATTTATTGTGAAATTCATGATAGTTAAGATCTTGTAAGTTATAGTATGTTATATCAATTTCATGTTTTACATTACTAATCCGGGGCCCTAGGCGAGTACCTCACTCGCCTAGTGGTTTAGCCGCCCTGCAAGGTCAGGGCCGACTCAATGTTTTCTGAGGCCTTGGGCGAAACTTTTGAATGGGGCCTTTTTTGTTTTTTTTTTCAATATTTATATATTAATTAAATAATATTTATTATTATTATTATTATTATTATTATATTTAGAGTTCTCATTTTTATTAATCCTTACAAAAATAAACACAACAATCAAAAAATCAATTTTTTTTTTTTAATTTTAATTTTAATTTTTAATGAATCGTTACCTCTTTGATACATCTGTTTCAAACAAAACCCACCAAAAAAATTGACAAAAAATCATACAAAACCCACAAGAAAAATCAAGCATAGAAATAAACATCACAAAAAAAAAAAAAAAAATCAATTTTTATTTTTATGAATTCTTAACTCATTGATATACATGTTTCTCTCTCGCCTAGCCCCTCTCTCTCTCTCACTCACTTAATCTCTCTCTATCATGTTCTGTTTTGAGTGAAACTAAGGAAAGAGAAAAAAAGAAGATAAGAGGGGAGGCTGTCAGTAGTGAAGAAGAAAATAGAGAAATAAAATGAAAGGAAAGAAAGTGGGTTATTAGGTAGGGTTAAAATAATCTTTCAATATCAAATAATTTCGGATGCATAAGTAGATAATCTCTTTTTAAGTATAAGAATATTTGTTTTTTTGGGTTAATTAATTGGTCTTATTTTACCATGAACTTATTATATTGAGGCCTTATTAAATTGTGATATTTTTTAAATTACTTACTTATTATGATTAGATGCCTTAAGTTTTTATTAAAAAAAAAAAATTTAGGCCTGATTAAAAAAAAAAAACAGAGCCTTAAATTACAAAAAAAAAAAAAAAAATTGGCCAAAATGTCTTTTCTTTTATTTTGGCCTTATTAATTCGGGACTTTAGACAAACACCTCACTCGCCCTGAAGGTTCACATGGTTCACGTGAATCAAGAAGTGCACATGATGTGTCTTCACTTTCTGCAACAATTCAGAATGCTTTGTCTCATTCAAGTTCAATTCAAGGTTCACATGAATTTGCAGAATTTCCCCTTACAAATTTCTGCCACATCTGACTATTGACACTACAGGCCAACTGGTCAAGCATATGAAACAGCCCACCAACCGAGACATTCAACCAAAGCCTCCAGCAAGGTAACACCATAGCGCATTTGAATTTCACATTTTTGTCTCAAACCTTTAAGTGGTTCAAAGGCAATTCGAAAACATGTGGAAAATGTTCATAATCTTGGTGCATGAATTGCGACGATAAAGTTAAATGATAATTTCACCATCTAGCTCATGCGCAGTTCAGAAGGATTTCATTTCTGTTTGTTTCGAAAATTTCAGTTACCTTTTGAAACTTTATTAAATATATATTTTCTTAATTAGATTGCAAAACAAAGGAGTAGGAAAACAAAACAAAAACGAGAAATGTTACCCCTTTTTTTTTTTGTCTAGTTTTCTCATGATCTTAAGTGTATATTGTTTTCTAAAAAAGTAGAACAAACATATCACACTGGTCTCTCATATTGTTTTTAGAAAGTAATATCCACATAAAATCAGAAAAACACCAAAAAATTCGTAGTATTTTTATAATATTAGAAAACAAATATACTTAACAGAGGATACCATCTAGACATAGCATTTGTAGTTTTGCTTGATACTTCCTGCCATTAATTTACTCCATTTTGTAGTTTTGTTGGATACATTTTAAGCAAGAAAGGGGACCATTAATCTTGATGGGTTGTGGTCACAATAACAATAGAACATCTTCTTAGAGTCCCTTTTGAATCGAGTCCTTGTTGACGTGTTCTTTTAATTTGCTTTAAAGTAGAAATCTTCAAAATATGTTGGTTGTATACCATGAATAAATATTAAGCAACCTTGTGTAGGAGGTGAGTCCTGCAGTAAAACCTATTTATCACATAAATAAGCCCCAATTCATCTTTTATTGTTTAACTCTGAATGAAATAATGAATCGAAAAAATAAATACAAATAAATGTCTTAAACTAAGTAACTATCACTTAATTTAAGGTAATTAAATCATAGTTTATCATAAATTGTCACAATTGATAATTTGAGGGGTAGATTGTCATTTTGAAAGTAGTTTGAGAGGGTTAAGTGGACTTTACCAAAAAAAAAAAAAAAAAAGCAAAAAGAGAAAACGTTTGGGGTAAAAAAACAAAAAAAAAAAGAAAGAGAGAAGATAGATGAGAGTTAATGGAATAAATTGCCATTTGTTTTCCTCGTACATGCATGTTAGTCTAATTAAGGCCGGGTGGTTTGCGCATAGAGAATCCAAGCCATTAAACCAAATTACCGCAAAAATAAAAAATCAGCATGGAAGCCAAGGCCAAAAATTAGCAACGCTACAATATAGCATTAAATGACTACAAAGTCCACATGTATTTATTATCTCATCCCTTAAACCAAACTATTGCATATCTATAGGGTTGGCAAATAAACAGGTACCCGTTTATCTTATGGATGCAATTATTCTTTATGATGTATAGATGTACTTTATTATAAAAAAATATGTATAAGATAAACAGGCCATAAACGAGTATCTATGGTAGTTTGGTATACGGCATGGAAGCCAAGTCCAAAAATCAGCCATCCTACAACATAGCATTAAATGACTACAAAGTCCACATGTATTTATTTGATTTGCTTGACTTCCTATAGAATCAACCTTTAATGGCAACCCTCTTGCATGATTTTATAACATTGTGCGATCTTTCCATATTCTACTTTTCATCTCTTGTAATTTATTTATTGTTTTGTTAATTTTCATATTGTTATTATTTTATTGGGTAAAGTCCATATACTTCTCTCAAACTACCACTCAATTGACAATATTTGCACCAAGGCTAACAAAAAGATAAAAATGCATCTATATATTTCTCAATAAGATAAAAATAGTAAAATACCCCTATAAATTCGTAAAAAAAAAAAAAAAAAAATTGGGTTAAATACTCTTTTGCCCCTAGTGTTTAAACTTTTTATTTTTCTCCTTTATGATTTCATTTTTATCACAGGAGGTACCTATGGTTTTCATAAAGACGGAGATGGTACCTCCGTTAAAATTCTGTTCAAAATTGAACGAAATGCTATGTCAGCACCAATTAAATGTTGCCATATGTCATATAATTAATTTTTTTTTAAAAAAATTTAAAATATTAAAAAGATTAAAAAAATTATATTTTTGTTTTTTTTTTTTTTTTTAAAAAAGGAAATAAGAAAAAAAAAAAAAATTTGCGGGTCGCTACTTATCACAGCCCAATCTCTTTGTCATGGGGTGGTCAGGCCACCCCAAGGAGCCAAAGGGGGTGGCCGAAACCACCCCCAGTGGGAAACGTACGACACGCCCTCGTAGTCATGGACGCCGCTTCGAATTTTCATCTGCAGGCTAGGATTTTGAGCACAAACCAAGGCTGCTTAGATATGGGATCATGTAGAAATGTGAGAATGAGGAAAGGCTTGTTAGTTGTGGAGGTGTTGAATCAAAGGTCGAAGGTTTCGGATGTAAGATTGCAAAACAAAGGAGTAGGAGGAATTGTTGGGAGTATATATTGCTGGAGAGATTGGGTGAGAGGGCTGAGAATGGCTCAAAAGACAGCAAATAAAGGAGCCAGAAGAAGAATATGATTCAAACCGGCCGATGGGGGTGGCCAGATCACCCCCCAAATGGCCAAGCCGTACTCACCCTCAAATTTTTTTTTTTTTCCCCCTTTTTTTTTGAAAAAAAATATAGTTTTTGATTTTTTTTTTAAATTTTTTCTTAAAAAAATTAATTTTATGACACGTGGTGACATTTGATTGGTGCTAACGTGGAGTTTCATTAAGTATTATACGGAACTTTAACGGAGGTACCATCTCCGTCTTTATGAAAACCACAGGTACTTTCTGTGATAAAAATGAAATCTTAAGGAAGAAAAAATAAATAGTTTAAACCCTAGGAAGTAAAAGAGTATTTAACCCTAATTTTTTTATAAACTTGAAAAATTTTAATTAAAAAATGATCTTTTAAAAAAAAAAAAATTAAAATGGAAAATTTGATTTTTTTTAAATGGAAATTTTTATTTAAAAAAATTATAAAATAAAAATAAAAACGAAAATTTTCAATTTTTATAAAAAAAATCTAATTTTTTTTTAATTTTTTTTCTTATAAAAAGGATTTTTTTTTTTCAATTTGGCCACTCCTTATATTTTATTATTATTTTTTCAGTTTTAGGTTTTTTCTAGTTGTTTTAACATTTTTTTTTTAAAATTTTACTAAGGGTGGTTTCATCATTAGGAAAACATTGACAATGTTTTGGTAATTTTGAGGAGACATGGTCACAATTGAACGTTTGGAGGGACATTGTCAATTATGTGATAGTTTGAGGGAGGTATGTGGACTTTTTCTTATTTTATTTGAAAAAGAATTTTGTGCACCGTCCAAAATTATTTCCAACATTTCTTCTATAAATAGCATGAGCACATAAACCATTCTCTCATACTTAGCCATCTCAAAGCACTTAAAAGACACCTTCAAAGTTTAGGAAAAGAAAATGTCTTTCCAAGTTTCAGCAGTAGCTTCTCCATCCCTAAATCCTGTGCCAGAAACCACTCGCCGCTCTGCAAATTATCATCCTAGCATTTGGGGTGACCGTTTCCTCACATATGCTTCTGAGTTCCCGGTAAAAATATATGCATCTCAGTGTGTGGGTCTGCATGCCAACATGTTTAATTACATGTGCATGCACAACTAAGCTTTAGATTATTTTTTCCTATTTAATATAATAATTTGTTTTCTTCAATCTGCTTGTACAGGAAACTGATAATGAGAAAATACAACTACAACTTCAGGAATTGAAGAAAGAAGTGAGGAAAATGCTAATGGCTCCAGGAGAAAAGTCATCAGAAAAACTCAACTTCATTGATGCAATTCATCGCTTAGGCGTGTCTTACCATTTTGAAAATGAGATTCAACAAATTTTGCAAACTCTTCATGACTCGCATGACCATGAAGATGATGATGATGATGACGACCTTTACAATGTTGCTCTTCGGTTTCGGTTACTTAGACAACATGGTTATTATAGTTCGTCTGGTACTTTTTTTTTTTTTTACTTCGCAAGTGCTTGTTTTTTTTATTGGTTTTAAACACGTGTTCTTTTATTTCTATGTGGGAAAACTTAATCTGCACGAACAATCGGTGTCGCATTTAACATCGTACATCCTGGAATATCCTTGGAGAACATCCCATGCATGATGCATGTGCTACTGTTGTTTTTTTATAGAGTGGTCCCTTATGGAAACATAGTCTCTATTGCCTTTCTATAGACCTAAGGTCCCTTATTCCTTATAGACAGTTGCATTTTTCTTCTCTTTTTGCATGGTAAACACTCACATGTACACAGCGTACTCCTATATATACAACATATATAAAGCGTGCTTGAACTTTAGCCCAGGTATCATAATTACTTATCTTTCACTGACTTACTTTCACCAACCTATTTGAGAATTGGACCATAAAATATATATAGCTTGGCTAGCTCTAATGTAACTATTTTTTTTTTCCCATGAATAAAAAATTTCTTAAGAAGCAAACTCAAAGACAAAAACAAATTGGGTATCGCCTTAATTAGTCCACAACAAATTACAGAAAGCTCAACAAGGGGGCGGCTAACTCATTTTATGTGATTGAATCGTGAAGCAGATACGTTCACCAAGTTCAAGGACAGCAATGGAAATTTTAAGAAATCACTTATCAATGATGCGCAAGGAATGTTGAGCTTGTATGAAGCCATACATCTGAGGGTACATGGGGAAGATATACTTGATGAAGCACTTGTCTTCACTGCCACACATCTTGAGTCAGTAGCAACCCATTTAAGCCCTCTTCTTGCATCACAAGTAAGCCATGCCTTAAAGCAGCCTATCCACAAAGGACTACCGAGGTTGGAGGCAAGGTATTACTTTTCTATCTACCCACAAGACGCTTCACATCATGAAGTCCTTCTTACGTTTGCAAAGTTGGATTTCAACCTATTACAGAAATTGCACCAAAAAGAACTTTCTGAAATTGCAAGGTTAGTTATTCAACCATGTTAAGTGTGAGCAGTTTGTACATAACTCTAAATTGACAATATGATAATGCTAAATTATGTTTATAGGTGGTGGAAAGACTGCAACTTTTCAAGGGAGCTACCCTTTATAAGAGACAGAGTGGTTGAGTGTTACTTCTGGATATTGGGAGTGTACTTCGAGCCTGAATATCTTCTTGCTAGAAGGATGCTAACCAAAGTGATAGCCATGACCTCTATTATTGATGACATTTATGATGTGTATGGAACACTTGAAGAACTTGAGCTCTTTACTGAAGCAATCGAGAGGTTGAAATTGACACACTTTCTCATTTTAGCTATTTTTATCGAAATTCACATGTCACTACCATTGCTTTATTCTTCCCATTGTTATATTAATTGGAAAATTCAATTCATAGAATCTACCCACTTTACAGGTGGGATATTGGTGCTGTAGATCAACTTCCGGAGTACATGAAAGTGTGTTACCGGGCACTCCTAGATGTTTACAGTGAAATGGATCAAAAAATAGGTGAAGGAAGATCATACCGTGCTAGATATGCAAGAGAAGCAGTAAGCACCACACATAAAAATTTAGAAGATTTTTCATAGCCTAAACAAAATTGTCACGCAGAGAAAAAAATAATTAGAAAGCAAGAAAGTGTTTACTGTACGCGTTATAATAGTGATCTAATTTTACTTGCTTGCTTGTCTCAGATGAAGAATCAAGTTAGAGCCTACTTCCATGAAGCCAAATGGTTCCACAAGAAACACATACCAACACTGGATGAGTATATGCGCATTGCACTAGTTACCTCTGCATACTCCATGTTAGCAACCACATCCTTGGTTGGGATGGGAGACATTGTTACAAAAGATGCCTTTGAGTGGTTGTTCAGCGACCCTAAAATGGTAAGAGCTTCAGCCGTGGTTTGCCGACTCATGGACGACATTGTGTCACATAAGGTATTAAATGTTGTCTGTTTCGTAATGATTGTAATCCTAAAAACCAATTCAATATGAATGTTACATTAAGATTTGGTTTTTGTAGTTTGAGCAAAAAAGAGGACATGTTGCCTCGGCTGTTGAATGTTACACGAAACAACATGGTGCTACAGAAGAAGAAGCAATCGATGAATTCGGAAAAGAAATTACAGATGCCTGGAAAGATATAAACGAAGAGTGTCGCTATCCAACCACTGTCCCCATGCCCGTTGTGATGCGAATTCTCAACCTTGCACGTGTGATTGATGTCGTCTATAAGGATGCAGATGGGTACACGCATGCTGGAATTGTGCTCAAAGATTTTGTTGCTTCCTTGCTGGTTGATCCTGTGCCTTTATAAGCGTTAACCCTTGCATGGTGGTTTGTAATGGCAAACATTTGACACAGTTATATCTAGGAGAAGAATAAAGGAAACTGTTGCAATAATCTATTTAGTATTAATTTGGAAGTCGTGTTTAATTAAGTTGGGTGTTTTCAAGTATCTTAATTGTAGTAGGATTTGCTATATAATAAGAGAACATCTTCTTCAGATCTCTCATTGTTAAGAGTCCCTTTTGAATCGAGTCCTTGTTGACACATGTTCTTTGAATTTGCTTTAAAGTAGAAGTCATCAAAATATGTCGGTTGTATCTTTATTTAATCGAGTCCATGAATAAATATTCCCAGGTGGATTCGGCTTTTATGCGGTAGTGAAAACTACCGCATAGATGCTCTTATAGGAAACGGTACCGTTTTGATTAAAAAGTAAGTCATTTTTATGAAACCCACTACGTGAGTTCACGTTGTCACAGACGGCAAGTATTTGAAATGTCACACAGCAACACAGCAACTCCATTTGTGTTAAAGAGAAATGAAGGGGTGGCAGGAGAAGAAGATACATGATCTCTCTGGTAGACTGTTCGGCTGTTGCATCACAGCGAACCTGGGTTAAACATCAGAGCTGTGGCAAACGGAAACATGGGCAACTAAAAGAATTATTAAGTGACTTTACAAATTTTGATCAAAAGCATTAATTACCACCTAACAAGGGCCCGTTCGGAAATGACACACTAATTCTATGCCTAAAATACAAATACGATGAAATTGGTTGGCAATATCAAAAGAATTTGGGTGGCTTGTAGAAGTCTGTGACTTATTGGCACTTCCTATTCAACCGCACAATGTGACTCTAACCGGTCCCACCAAATAGCTCTATCACTACAAGAAAAATGGTTTCAGCAACCAAATTTTTAGTGACGACCTAAAAGTCTTTGCTAATGGTACTTATCAGCGAGGATATTTTGTGGTTGTCCCTAATGTTATAGAAAAATTTATTATCAATGACAACATTTTGGGGTCGCTGATATGTCGTCACTAATATTGAAGCATAATTTTTATTTTTATTTTTTATTTTATTTTATTTTCATGCAAGAAAAGCCACAAAAAGGCATTAGCAACGTGGTTTTGCTTATTTGCAACGACTAGTAGAAAATAATAAAGTTATTAGCAATTGCTATTGTGGTTACTAATAATAGAACATTAGCGCTGACACTTAATATCGGTGCTCAAAGTATAAATAAATTTTGAGCAAAGGCATTAGCGACGATAAAAGTTGTCGTTGATGTAAATGAAAAATTTTAGGCGGGATTTCTTGGCGCTTCAAATTTCGCACGAAATCCTTTTCTCCCTCGTTTCTTCTAATTCAACTATCCTCTAACTCAGAAAGATGGCTATTTATGGAGACCCTGCTATGGAGAGGGGAATACGACTCGCACCAAAAAAAAAAAAAAATATTTGTTCAATGCCCGAAAGAGGAAGATGCAAAATTAAATTTGCTCCAACTACCTTCCGGGCTCGCTTAACGCAATCACAAGCCATTAGTTCTTATATGGGCTTCAAAGATTAGCCCTGCACTGACCACCTCAACCCTACTCTTATTTTCAGCGTTTATTTATTTATTTTATTTTTAACTATTATTATTATTATTATTATTATTATTATTAGAGTTCTCATTTTTATTAATCCTTACAAAAATAAACACAACAATCAAAAAATCAATTTTTTTTTTTTAATTTTAATTTTAATTTTTAATGAATCGTTACCTCTTTGATACATCTGTTTCAAACAAAACCCACCAAAAAAATTGACAAAAAATCATACAAAACCCACAAGAAAAATCAAGCATAGAAATAAACATCACAAAAAAAAAAAAAAAAATCAATTTTTATTTTTATGAATTCTTAACTCATTGATATACATGTTTCTCTCTCGCCTAGCCCCTCTCTCTCTCTCACTCACTTAATCTCTCTCTATCATGTTCTGTTTTGAGTGAAACTAAGGAAAGAGAAAAAAAGAAGATAAGAGGGGAGGCTGTCAGTAGTGAAGAAGAAAATAGAGAAATAAAATGAAAGGAAAGAAAGTGGGTTATTAGGTAGGGTTAAAATAATCTTTCAATATCAAATAATTTCGGATGCATAAGTAGATAATCTCTTTTTAAGTATAAGAATATTTGTTTTTTTGGGTTAATTAATTGGTCTTATTTTACCATGAACTTATTATATTGAGGCCTTATTAAATTGTGATATTTTTTAAATTACTTACTTATTATGATTAGATGCCTTAAGTTTTTATTAAAAAAAAAAAATTTAGGCCTGATTAAAAAAAAAAAACAGAGCCTTAAATTACAAAAAAAAAAAAAAAAATTGGCCAAAATGTCTTTTCTTTTATTTTGGCCTTATTAATTCGGGACTTTAGACAAACACCTCACTCGCCCTGAAGGTTCACATGGTTCACGTGAATCAAGAAGTGCACATGATGTGTCTTCACTTTCTGCAACAATTCAGAATGCTTTGTCTCATTCAAGTTCAATTCAAGGTTCACATGAATTTGCAGAATTTCCTCTTACAAATTTCTGCCACATCTGACTATTGACACTACAGGCCAACTGGTCAAGCATATGAAACAGCCCACCAACCGAGACATTCAACCAAAGCCTCCAGCAAGGTAACACCATAGCGCATTTGAATTTCACATTTTTGTCTCAAACCTTTAAGTGGTTCAAAGGCAATTCGAAAACATGTGGAAAATGTTCAAAATCTTGGTGCATGAATTGCGACGATAAAGTTAAATGATAATTTCACCATCTAGCTCATGCGCAGTTCAGAAGGATTGCATTTCTGTTTGTTTCGAAAATTTCAGTTACCTTTTGAAACTTTATTAAATATATATTTTCTTAATTAGATTGCAAAACAAAGGAGTAGGAAAACAAAACAAAAACGAGAAATGTTACCCCTTTTTTTTTTTTGTCTAGTTTTCTCATGATCTTACGTGTATATTGTTTTCTAAAAAAGTAGAACAAACATATCACACTGGTCTCTCATATTGTTTTTAGAAAGTAATATCCACATAAAATCAGAAAAACACCAAAAAATTCGTAGTATTTTTATAATATTAGAAAACAAAAATACTTAACAGAGGATACCATCTAGACATAGCATTTGTAGTTTTGCTTGATACTTCCTGCCATTAATTTACTCCATTTTGTAGTTTTGTTGGATACATTTTGAGCAAGAAAGGGGACCATTAATCTTGATGGGTTGTGGTCACAATAACAATAGAACATCTTCTTAGAGTCCCTTTTGAATCGAGTCCTTGTTGACGTGTTCTTTTAATTTGCTTTAAAGTAGAAATCTTCAAAATATGTTGGTTGTATACCATGAATAAATATTAAGCAACCTTGTGTAGGAGGTGAGTCCTGCAGTAAAACCTATTTATCACATAAATAAGCCCCAATTCATCTTTTATTGTTTAACTCTGAATGAAATAATGAATCGAAAAAATAAATACAAATAAATGTCTTAAACTAAGTAACTATCACTTAATTTAAGGTAATTAAATCATAGTTTATCATAAATTGTCACAATTGATAATTTGAGGGGTAGATTGTCATTTTGAAAGTAGTTTGAGAGGGTTAAGTGGACTTTACCAAAAAAAAAAAAAAAAAAGCAAAAAGAGAAAACGTTTGGGGTAAAAAAACAAAAAAAAAAAGAAAGAGAGAAGATAGATGAGAGTTAATGGAATAAATTGCCATTTGTTTTCCTCGTACATGCATGTTAGTCTAATTAAGGCCGGGTGGTTTGCGCATAGAGAATCCAAGCCATTAAACCAAATTACCGCAAAAATAAAAAATCAGCATGGAAGCCAAGGCCAAAAATTAGCAACGCTACAATATAGCATTAAATGACTACAAAGTCCACATGTATTTATTATCTCATCCCTTAAACCAAACTATTGCATATCTATAGGGTTGGCAAATAAACAGGTACCCGTTTATCTTATGGATGCAATTATTCTTTATGATGTATAGATGTACTTTATTATAAAAAAATATGTATAAGATAAACAGGCCATAAACGAGTATCTATGGTAGTTTGGTATACGGCATGGAAGCCAAGTCCAAAAA
>NC_081549.1:7790291-7809974 GCF_901000735.1 Corylus avellana | reverse complement strand
TTTATCCTTAATTACACAAACAGCCCCGGAATTGCCAAAATATTAAGTATTTGGGCGTATTACATGATAAATAATGTTGAAAGCGAAGTTTTAAGCAATTGGTTTATTGCTTTTTGTTTTTTAAGGTATTAATTGGTAGATGACAAAGTGAGAGGAAAGAAATTAACAGGATCAAAATTCACTAATTAGTAATCTTGAATTTAGCTTTGTAAAAAATAAATGATGGGTTGAATAATATGAAAAGAGAGAACAGAGAGGTACATCTTGTATATTGAATTGATGAAATAATATTATATAAATTTCTATTTATAGAGAGAGATACTATAAGTTATAAGCAAATAAACCCAAGAGTCTAAGACAATTAAGATACAGGACTAAACCTAAAAGAAAAGAAAAGAAAAATAAAAATATAAAATATTCTAAAAAACTTGTCGGGCAATTCACTTTATTTATTTATTTTTTAAAACAAACTTTGCATAAACCAAAGAGCAAAATTACAAAAGAGAAGGAGGTGGGTCTTTCCCACTACAAATGGGAATGGAGGAGAGGGGGGAAAGAGAGTGGAAATAAAGCCTGAGAAAATTCTTGCCGCGGCCTAATATACCACATGATGGGCGTAAAAGTTTGCACTTCTGTTAACTTTCCTAGCCTCCCAAGAGGGAGAAGATGGGACTAAAAGAAAAAAATCAGAAATAACCTTCTCTATTTGCTAATCCTGTGAGAGATTTGGGTGCTGCAAAGCTGAAATAACTAACAAAGAGTCTCCTTCAATATAGAATTTCTTGAGTTTTAAAGAGACTGCTAGGGAGGCAGCAAGGAGAGTTGCTAGGGCTTCATTGAAGTTTGGACTGCAAGTAGGACTAATTTGAGAGATGGCTTTGATGATGTGGCCATTGGAGTCCCTACACAGAGCAGCTTAAGCCGAAAAATTGTCTCTAATGGAAGTGTCAAAGTTGATCTTGGAGGAACCTTTTTCAGGAGGTAACCATACTTCAGTATCTGGAGAAAAAGTCTTCCAAGCAGTAGCATGCTCCAAAGATGTTTTTTTTTGATATAGTTGGCCAGAGAAAGAACATCCGGAACAACCTCTTCATGAAATGCTTTGTTCCTAGAAAACCAAAGAAGGTCACAGAGCACTGTTGCATTGTTGGAAGTGTTATAATTAAGCCATTAGGGTTATGGGTAGTTTGGTCTTTGAGTCATTAGGGTTTAGCCTATATATTTATATTGTGATGTTTGTATTAGGTCTCATAAGCTTAATAACAAGAGGCAGCATCCTCCTTTCCTCTTCTCCCTCTGAAACTGCCCCCTCCTACAAATCTTAACATGGTATCAGAGCTTGTTTTGATTCTTGGGTAGTTTGGTTCTCTTGTTGATGGCAACACTGCCCGTGTGTGCTAAGCCCATATGGGCAGTACCTTGTTGCTTCCAGGGTGCGAGGCCTTCCATGAATATATATATATAAATATTTTAAGTCAGGGTGTATTTTTGTGGTGGGCCGGAGTGTTCTGTGGTGGCCGGCGAAGTTGCAATGGCCATCGGGAAAAAAAAAAATCCGGCGATTTTATTTTCTATTGTTGAAACGTTGATCTCTGGTCATCCTTTGCTTTTGTAGTTGCTATTTTTGGAGTGGTCTGAACGTTCTGTCTTATCCGGCAAGTTCCGCGAGGTTCGGCGAAGGTCCGACGAGCCTAAAGTGACTATTTCCCTTATGTTTTTCATTATTTTGCTTCTATTTTAGGTACTGCCGGCATGTTCGATCTATCTCCGACCAGTTTTTAAGCTCCGACGAATTTTTTGTTTTTCCAATAGCATTTTTCCGATGAAATTTGTTGGTTAATCATGTGAAATGTTATTGTTGTTGGTTGTTGGTGATTGATGTATCTGATCGGCTTTGGTGTTTTGCGGCGAGAACCGATCCCAAGTTGTTAGTGATCGTTGTATCCGACTGGCCTAGGATTCTCCGGTGAGAACCGATCCAATGTTTTTAGTAATCGATGTATCCAACTAGCCTTGGTGTTTTGCGGCAAGATCTGATCAAATCTTGGTTGTTCAAGTTTCCGATGTGTTTTCGATCGGTGTTGAAGTTTTATTTAATTATCTTGCTATTTGTATTGTGTACTCCAAGCTGTTCCAACTTGAGGGAGAGTGTTAGTGTATGTTTTTCTAGGTGTGGAAGGGAATCTACCTTAGAGATGTGAAAAACCCGGCACAACCTAGCTCTAGAGGGGACAATATCCCAAGCAATTTTCCAAAGAAAGAGTTTTAACTTGGCTTTCATATTGAGCTTCAACAATTGTTTCCAGGTTCTAGATTTTAGAGGAGAAGTGGCTAAACTAGTTTTGTTTTTGCTAATTAACTTATTAGCCGAACTAGAAGAGAAGAGACCATTGGATGAAAGGGTCCAAATGAATCTGATCGGGAATGGGGTAAGGGGTGGATTTTGATTTTCTGGATTTCCCTAACACTAATGGGATCAAACAGGGAGAGTAAGAGGGGCGTATTCCAGAAACTATTAGGGGAGAAGAGATCCGAAACCTTGATGTTTGGTTGAGGGTTTGTACTGAGGGGGGAGGGAGAAGGAGTGAAATCTGGAAGAGTTGGAATCCAAAGGAAATTCCAAACAAGAAAGGAAGAATTTAAGTGGACTCTATTGCAGGCACCTTGAGAGATAATGAATTGGGATCTGAGGATGCCTTTCTAGAGCGAGGAGGGAGAAGAATGGGGAGAGAAAGCGATCCAGAAGAGAGATACTTACCTTGGAGTTGAGCCGCCCATGTTGTGTCAAAATTAGTATGCATCTTCCATCCAAGCTTTGAGATGGGTGCTAAATTAACCTCACTCATTTTTCTGAAACCCAAACCTCCTTGATCTTTAGGTAAGCAAAGGGAGTCCCCGAGATTGGAGGGAAAGGTTTCTGTTTTTTTTTTAGGGGAGACCCCATTAGGAGTTTTTGAAAATTTTGTCCATGGAGAGGCAAATAGATGATGGGGCCATGAAAGAACTCATAACATAGGAGGGAATGGCAGTAGCTACTAATTTAATAAGGACCATTCTTCTTGCTTGGGAGAGGGTTTTAGCACGCCAACCATCAACCTTTTGAGAACTCTATCAAAAATGCTTGAAAAGCAACTTTTTTTAAGCTACCAAACAGAATGGGAAGGCCATTGCCTAATGGTTGGACACTATAGGACATACATCATTGGTAGCGTGTGCTACCTAAGGTCGGATTTGGTCGGGCTGTTAGTGTTATGGGTGATAGCGTACAATGGTTGGGGCACCGACATTGTATTACAAGTCCCTCGGGACAGCGTCAACAATATAAATTGCGCGGTTTAGCTAGCATAGAAGAAGATGCCTTTAGACCGAAAATGGTGGTTACCCAGGACCTGATTCAAGTAATTTTTGAAGACATGAACCCAGTATGGCTGAAGTTCATGTGGAATGATGAAGGGACTATATGGGCGAGAGAGAGAAAGAGAGAGAGAGAGAGAGAGTCTGAGAGAGGGAGAAATGGAGAAACTAAGGAGAACTGCGTGCATTGTAGAGAGAGAATTATTTTGATTTTGAATTTTTTGTAATCCTGTACAATGTATTATGGAGGGAAAAAAAAAATTGGGTGATGTGGCTCCTTGCAACCTATATTTTTATGGGCAAAAAATAGTCTTTTTATTGACACAAAGACTTTTCCTCATGTTAAAGCTTGCTTACATTAAGAAGAGCTACCAGGCTTTATTGATCCTACGATATAGCTGTATATATGGTAAATTTTTTTAAAAACATTTTAATGACAAAATATTATCTAGACTCTTTTTCAAAATAATTTAAGTCTTAGACTTTATTAAAATGTTATTTAGACCAAGATGTTTACCGCTTAGAGTTGGTAACTGATGTAGGGTAGAACTTACCCCCTACAAGCATAACAAGGTGAGTTATTGCTTCAGTTTCGTTCACCAGCAGCTCGTATGATGAGGATGCAAATTTGATGGTGATTTCTTTCAAACCTGGAGAGGATGATGTAGAGGGAAATTCGCACCTGATAAGTTCTACTAAAAAACTCGTATATAGAGTTTCAGACATGTGATTAGATCAACCTTTGAGGCGTTCGAAAGATAACTCAAAGATATATAAGTCATGTTTCATGAGGTTTGGCTAATTCCGATGTTTACTAGGTCAAATTGGGTTGCAAAGGGAAGATTGAAAAGCTGAACGGAAATAAAGGCAATAATCCAAGAAGGAAAGACTTGATTGCTCTATTGGGGACTTTAATGAAGATTTTTTTTCCAGCAAATCAAAAAAAATCCAGCAATCAAATATATTTTATCTTATTATTTATGTTATTTAAATTAGTATTTTATTTACTAGTAATTTTTCCTTTATTATTGAAGAAATTTTCATAATCGGGCCAGCGGCCCAGCGTAGAAGTCTTAACTAACTTAAACTCTTTTTACTTCTAGGGTTAGGATTTGGGGGTTATAAATACATGTTTATAGCCTCTAAAAAGGTAGATTTTGATTATATTTGAGTTTTGATTACATTTTATAAAAGCTTCCATACACCAAAAAAGCCTGAATTCTATAATTTTAAAATAAAAAATTATAGGAAATTATCAACGTCAATCTCATAGAGTTGTAGTTGTATGACTTGATATTCCTTAATGAAAGTGGGAATTTCACTTAAAAATTCCAAAATATCAGCTTTAGAGAGGATCCGGTTCCCAAAATTTCAGTTGTAGCAATTAAGACATATCCGGTAAGTAGGCGTATAAACGAGCCGAGCTTGGGCGAGCTTTCGCTGTCCGGGCTTGGCTCGTTTATTTTGGGCTCATGTTCGAGCTCGAATCGAGCCTAAAAATGTTGCTCGAGATTGGCTTCATAGGGTTAGAACCCTGTTCGAGCTCCACTATTTTTTTTTTTTTTGTAATTTAAGTGCATTAGATGTGCTTGTTCATGTGGCCTTTTCTACTTACATCTGGAGTTCTTGTTCAATATGGTCTGTTGATTATATATACGTTTTCAACATTTAATATTACTCATTAGATTAGATCAAATAAGGCAAGCTTACGGTGTCTCTGTTACACCATATACATACTTCTTAGTAAATGCTTGATAGCTGTCATCCATTAATATCATCCAACGGCTATTAGATCATCAAAACATTTTGGACGACTGAGAATCAACAGACAAAGCACACTCATTACGGAGTCTTGTTGACCGTGCATTGTGGGGAACGAGATCACCCGGAACTAATCCTATGTGTGCGTCTATGGAGCTGCATCTCTGCTAAATGGTTCATTTTCTTTGATCAGTAACCCAAATCTAGAGAATATCGTGTCAAAATTGAATTTTTCACTTGAAACTGCACATTTCACCACAGTTTATCTTTCAAAATTTCATCAAACACTTCTTAATTGATTACTCTTAAGTTGAAGAAAAAAAAAAAAACTCAAAGGTGTGGAAAAGGCATAACATTAAAACCCTGAAGGAAACTTGCATGGGCTGCACTATCCTTTTGAGTGACTGGTGTCAAAGTATCTCTTGTTCTTAGAACTTCTAAATGCTCTAAGATTTTCGACGCCGTTTGAAAGTAGTAGTAGTTCGTCTTCTTCTCGCACTAATCCTCCTCATAAGAACATGAGAGACTTTGACATCAGTCACTCAAAAGGATAGTTTAGCCATGCAAGTTTGCTTAAGGGTTTTTATGTTATGCCTTTTCCACACCTTTGTTTGTTTGTTTGTTTTTATTTTTTTTATTTTTTATTTTTCTTATTTTTTATGAAACTTTCTTCAACTTAAGAGTAATCAATTAAGAAGTGTTTGATGAAATTTTGCAAGAAAAACTGTGGTTCAATATGCAGTTTTAGGTGAAAATTTCGATTTTGACACATATTCTCTAGATTTGGGTTACTGATCAAAGAAGAGGATCCATTTTATTAGGGGCCTTAAAGCATTCACAATGGGCTGTTTATATTTCGGTTTTTTTTTTTTTAGTAATAATAATAATCTAACAAAACTTATGAAAGCACCCATTTAACAAGCTCCATTCCTTACTTTATACTTAACTATTGACATAAATGCTCCTTACATTTCAAGAGCCAAAAAGCTAAAGTTATATAATTTTTTAAGCTTATTTTCTAGTCTCCTCTCCCCTATTGGTTTAAAGCTAATAAAAACAACATTTTACTGAAGTAGAGAAAAGTAAAGGAAGTTTTATGTTTAATTCATATAAAAGTAATTCTCTAAATTTAATAAAATAAAATTTTCTCCTTAAATTTTATTTTTATCTAAAACATACATTGCAAAATATAAATGCTCTTAGACAATTGTCTAATTTGCCTAGGCATTCAGCTAGCCCTGAGCAAGCCAAAAGTCCAATATTACACGATTGTGGTCCATAGCTGTTATCCTACCAACAGAGGGTATCTATCTACCTAATGGGTTCTCTTATTTGGATTTGATTAAAGTGTTGTGTATTATTTATAGTTGGAACGGTATCCTCTCCAATTCATTTAGTTATATTAGAGTGGTATTTTTGTCTTTTCACTTTTCGATGAACAAAATTACCCCTCCAATATTACTAATGGGATATACTCCGGTTCAAATAGACTAGAAGTAATCCTAATTTTTTTTTAATGGTTGAAATTGAGTTTCACATTTTTGTCTCAAACCTTTAAGTGGTTCAAAGGCAATTCGAAAACATGTGGAAAATGTTCATAATCTTGGTGCATGAATTGCGACGATAAACTTAAATGATAATCTCACCATCTAGCTCATGCGCAGTTCGAAATGAGTACATTTCTGTTTGTTTCGAAGATTTCAGTTACCTTTTGAAACTTTATTAAATATATATTTTCTTAATTAGATGAGAGGAATGTTACCGTTTTTTTTTTTTTTTGTCTAGTTTTCTCACACTGGTCTCTCATATTGTTTTTAGAAAGTAATATCCACATAAGATGAGGAGAACACCAAAAAAATTTGTAGTATTTTTCTAATATTAGAAAACGAAAATACTTAACAGAGGATACCATCTAGACGTAGCATTTGTAGTTTTGCTTGATACTTCCTGCCATTAATTTACTCCATTTTGTAGTTTTGTTGGATACATTTTGAGCAAGAAAGGGGACCATTCTTGATGGGTTGTGGCCACAATAATAAGAGAACATCTTCTTAGAGTCCCTTTTGAATCGAGTCCTTGTTGACGTGTTCTTTGAATTTGCTTTAAAGTAGAAATCTTCAAAATATGTTGGTTGTACCATGAATAAATATTAAGCAACCTTGTGTAGGAGGTGAGTCCTTTTAAAACCTATTTATCACATAAATAAGCCCCAATTCATCTTTTATTGTTTAACTCTGAATAAAATAATGAATCGAAAAAATAAATACAAATAAATGTCTTAAACTAAGTAACTATAAGGTAACTAAATCATAGTTTATCATAAATAACTTTCATCCTTATCAAGCCACAAGGGCCCCCGTTCCTCCAATCCCTCTCTTTCACTATCGTATGTCTCTCTTTTTTCCTTCATTCTTAGTAAACAAGTGTCCGTTCGGAAATGCGACATGCTCTATGCGGCCTCCTTAAACTACCAAATTTTGCGTACGATAAAATTGGTTGGCAATTTCAGAAATTTACAATTTGGTGTCTAGTTAGCATGTCCTTCAGTTGTGGTGGTCCACTTCATTTTCTGATACGATCAGAGGAAAGATATGATCAATTCATGATCATTAATTAATAATCTTTAATTTAGTTGGTCGGCAATTCACTATGATCAGAGGAAAGAAATATTTATTTCAATATTTGGAAAAGAAAATGCTTAACAGAGGGTACTTCCCACCAACGTAGGGCTAAGCTATTTCTTGTTGTAATGTTACGAACATTATTTATTGTTTAACCGTTTGATCTTAAACCAGTTTTTTATGGAAAAAAACAATGAAATCAACTTTAATTAGTTGACCAAAAGTGACCACTTTTATGGACAAAACTGAAATCATCTTTAAATGGTTTTACAGTTTTGACAATGGCTTAGAAAAAACGGTTTTGAATGTTAATGTAAATGGAATTGGCTTTCATGCCTGCGGTTGTTTGGTTTGAGGGCTGAGATTCTCTAAGGGCAAATTTCTCCTTATTTAGACTAATTCCAACCTTCTGTTCAGGTAAAAATTTTAAGCTTTGTTGGTCAGTTTTGACAACAAAACGTTGGCCCAAAAGATAAGGCCTCGACTTCTGAATTGTAGTAACCAATGCAAACAATTATTTTCATATGTGGACATAAGCAGGGCTCTCCCTTTCAAAGCCTTGCTCAAGTAAGCAATTGGTCTACTGTTCAGCATCAGAATTGCTCATAAATCCACTCCACTGGCATCACATTCAATAATAAATGGTTGAGAAAAATTTGGTCATGCCAAAACAGGTGCTTGAACTACAACAACCTTAAGATTTTGGAAAGCCTCCTTTGCAGCTTCATCCCAACATAATGATTTTTTCTTCAACATAGATGTCAAAGGAGCAACAATTGATCCATAACCTTAAATAAACTTGTGGCAGTAACCTATCAATCAAAGGTAACCCCTTTAAGGACTTGATGTTATTGGGAAATGGCCAATCTACCATGGCTTGAATCTTCCCTGGGTCAGCCTTCACTCCCTGCTCTAAGACAATGTGACCCAAATAGTCCATTTCCTTACACCCAAACCTACATTTTAACTTCTTGGCAAACAACTGATTCTTCCTCAAGATATCTAATGTAATGTGTAAATGGCTTCTATGGGTGTCCACGTCTTTACTAAACACAAGAATATCATCAAAGAAAACTAAAATAAACTTGCGAAGATAAGGTTTGAAAACAGGATCATTAAACTTTGGAAAGTAGAAGGAGCATTAGTTAGCCCAAAGGGCATTGCTAAGAATTCATAATGGCCTTCATGTGTTCTAAAGGCAGTCTTAGAAATATCACTTTACACCACTCTAATATGATGGTAACCAGATCTCAAGTCTAACTTTGAAAAAATTGTAGATTCCTAAAGTTCATCAAGCAATTCATCCATATCAGGTATTGGAAATCTATCTTTAATGGCTATCTTGTTAAGAGAACGGTAATCCATGCACATTCTCCAAGTTGCATCAGCTTTCTTGACTAGCAACACTGGAGATGAAAAAGGGCTAGTCTTGTGCCTTATAACACCAGACTTAAAGTAATTCCTTAACTATCTTTTCAATCTCCTCTTTTTGATAAAAAGGATACCTATAAGGTTTGACTGAAACAGGCTGCTCTCCATCTTGCAAAGGAATTGAATGATCATGGGATCTGTTTGGTGGTAAACGGGTAGGTTCTGTAAAAATATCCTCGAACTCCTCAAGAATATCATCTAATGGACCTGACTTCTGTTTTTTTTGTACTTGTTCTGCACTATTGCTTTCCTTAACTAAGTGGTTAGCAGTACCAATCAACTGTAACAAGACACCGTTACTTCCTTTCTTAAGCCAATGAAAGAAACTCCCATCCTCTAAACTTAATTGAGGACCCTGCTGCAATCCCTTCAACTTACAACTCATGGAACCATACTGGAATACCATACTCAGGTTATCAAAGTCCCACAATCTTGGATCTAACACTTTTAGCCACTGAATGCTAAGGACAACATCACAACTAGCTAAAGGTAGAATGTACAAATCTAGCTTAACCACATTTCCTTGCATCTTAAGAGTAAGATCCTAACTTCTCCTTGGACTACTGATTTCTTGACCATTTGCTATTCTAACTTTGATAGAATCTTTGCTTGTACTTGTAATTTCAAGCATCTCAGCTAAATGAGCATCCACAAAGTTATAAGTACTTCATGAATCAATAAGGATTATCACCTGTTGATTCCTCAAGATTCCTACAATTCTCATGGTTTTTGGACTAGGAGTCACTATAATAGCATTAAGGGAAATTTCAAGTGCCTCCTCAAGAAAAAAAAAAAAAAAAAATTCCTGGATCTTCCTCTTCTTTGTTAGTAGGATTAACATCCATAACTTGTTCTCCCCCAATTTCTTCAATTAGGAAGAGTTTTGGTACTGCACTGACATGACCTCTACTCCACTTGGCATCACAAGAATAACACAATCCTTTCCTTCTTCTCTCATTCATCTGAGCATGAGAATTTTTTTGAAAAGGCACAAAAGCTTTAGGATTATCACTAGTTGATCCCTTAGACTGATTATTTCGCCCAAAGGTATTTTGGAACTATTTAGGTTGACTATGGAATTGAACCTTATTCCCAAAAGAAGGGCCACCCTTACTAGAACCAAAACTTATATCAGTTGACATTCCCTGAGTTCTAAAAGAATGTGGACTCCACAGAGATCTCACACTCTTGGTATTAGTAAAGAGGCATTCCTCCTGGATCCTTGCTAAAGAGTAAACATCAAATAATGTCTTAGGATTAAACATTCGAACTGGTAAATGAATATCATCCTTCAAACTCCACAACCCCCCCCCCAGAAAACAACTAAGTTTGTGAGGATCTATCAATCTATGCACTCTATTTGCTAAAACCTCAAACTAAGTTTTATAATCTTCTAATGAACCAGTTTGTTTCAGCTTAGACAGAGTCTCCATAGGATCATTATATGATCCTTTACCAAATCTAACTTGAATGGCTATAAGGAAATCATTCCAAGTAGACAGGTTATTAATACTACGTAATGAAACCATGATAAAGCCTTAACTTTCAAGTGAAATATAGTAATACTAAGCTTCTGTCCTTCTGGAATATCATAATACTCGAAGAATTGTGATGCTCTGTAACACCACGAGTCTGGATCTTTGCCATTAAAACTTGGAAACTCTAGTCGAAGAGTTTTGGTGCAGACTGCATCACCAAAACTAGATGCATCGCGACCTTGTTGGCAGCCAAAATTCAGACCATGAGCAGCATTGCTTTCAGCTTCATTTGGTTGCAGAGGACCTTTCTATTTGGTAGAGCTGGAAAATATTTCTGCAATCTACTTCAACTGCGTTTCTACTCCTGGCATCTTCCTCATGCACTCCTTCATCTTGTTGACCTCCTTTCTCATTTCTATGAGAGCAATTTGAAACTCTCGCGCTTGATCATTTTGTGTTTCTTCTGCCATTGCATACCGAGTTCTCATTTATGGATCAAGGGCTTTGATACCACTTGTTATGGAGCTGTTCTTCTAGAAGGAAAAATGGAAGTTGAGGAAAAAATGAACTGAATATTGTAATAGGTATTTCGAGGATACCTAAACCTCCAAAGTTCTCAATGACAAGGTAATACCAGTTGTCATTATTCAAGTATTCATTGCTGCCACGTGGAACTCCCATGCAACTGTCACATACATCATCTGTTGTAAGGCTCGTTACAAGTGCTAAATTGGGGAGGGAGGTAGCGAGCTAAATGTATGGGGTTTTTTGTGAAATTTCTCCAGATTTTGGCGAAACTTGTTTTTAAGAGAGCTTGTTGTGAATGCTCTTAAAAGAAGTATCCACTCCTCTAAATATCGATTGAGTGCTGGGTTCTGTTTGTTTTTCCTTCAGATTTGATTGAGCTCTCTCGGAGCTAAACCACTTACTCAATCATGAATCCTTTCTCATCTGGAACGTACCTGAGGTGAGCTCCAAATCTTATGGTTTTCATTTCTATTAGATCAATTACACAAAGTCTGATTTCTCTGTCTCTTTTCTTTTAATTTTTTAAACGTTTAAAGAGATTTATTGGTTTTGGTTTATGTTTCTTGCTTGTTGCAACATTTAAAGAGATAATTTTTTTTTTTTTGTATGGTATTCATAGCAACCAAACATGGTTACTTTTTTTATTTTCCCTTTTTCATCAAAGCTCAAACTTTGATAGTTTGATGTGTATTTTTCAAATGCTTAACTACTTGGATAACTTCTGAAAAGCCAGAGAGATTGGCTAAACACTACAAAAAACTGTCAGTTTAGTGACGTTGCAACTGTTCATGAGTTGTTGCCACGTCACCATATTGTGACGTGTTGATTGTCAACACGTTATCATAAATTATTCTAACATGTCATTTTCGACATGTCACCATTTGGTGACGTGTCAAAAATGACACGTTACCAAAAGATGACGTGTTAAACTGACATATCATCTTATGGTAACGTGTGTAATAAACACGTTACCATATGGTAACGTGTTAATATGACACGTTACCATATGGTGATGTGTCACGTTAACACGTTACCATACGGTAACGTGTTTATTACACACGTTAGTATTACTGTAACGTGTCAATATGACACGTTACCATATTGTGACGTGTCAACTTGACACGTCACCATATGGTGATGTGTCATATTGACACGTTACCAAAATTGTTAATTTTTTTTTTTTTAAAAAAAAAAAACTTGATAATAAGTATATTAAGTTGATAAAAAAATTTGTTTCATTCTATTATTATTATTATCAAATTTACTACGTGTATTAATAATTCAAACTATAATAAGTTGTAAAAACTTGAGCCATATATATTAAGCATTAAATTGCAAGTATAATTTATTAAGCTTTATATCAAATATCAACTATATTTAGCTTAATATTTAATATAAAGCTTAATAAACTCCGGACAGTTTGACGGGGCAAATTTTAAAAGCAAATTACTATCCTAAATGTACAATTTTGGAGGCACAATTGGGGCATAAACCTTCATTCGCTTGGCGAAGTATTCAAGGGGCATGCAAAGTAATTAATGATGGGTTGATTTGGAGAGTTGGGGATGGATCACAAATTTGGATTTGGGGTGATAAATGGCTGCGGAAGTCATCCACTTTCATGGTAACTACATCGCCAAAGTTGCTAGTTTCTGAAGCAAAAGTGAAGGAACTTATCGATCATGAGGGGCAGGTATGAAATTTACCTTTACTGATTATAAAAAAAAAAGGAGCTATTCAATGTAGAGGACCAGTTGGCTATACAAGCGGCTCCTTTCAGTTGTCTACAACAGCCAGACAAGTTGGTGTGGAGAGGGACTCAAAATGGAGCATTTTCGCTAAGCAGCACCTATCACATGTTAAAAGAACAAGCAAGTGAACTACAACCCGCGAGTTCAAGCCGAAAGGGGAATAATGTATTATGGTAGGGAATATGGAATATGCAGGCGCCAAATGCGGTAAAAAATTTCATGTGGCGGGCCTGTCAAAACCTTCTACCGACTAAAGATAATCTATTGCGGAGGAGGGCTGTTGAGGATCCCATGTGCCCCATATGTAGTTTGGAGGCTAAAACTACCTCTCATGCTCTGTGGGATTGTCCAGCGTCTAGGGACGTTTGGGGAGCAAGTCATAAAATTTTCCAGAAATGCAGTCTTACGGGGCCTGACTTTTTTCAGTTAGTGGGAGATCTATATGCGAAGGGAGGGGGTGAAACCCTGCGCTTGTTATCAGAAATTTCAAAACGTATATGGCAAAGACGAAATGCATGGATTTTTGAAGGCACTTTTGTTCACCCAGAGGCTGTGGTTCGAGAAGCTGAACGAGCAGTGCTTGACTATGAGAAAGCAAACCAGGCCGAACAACAGGAAAACATGCTCCACGCTCAACGTCAAGTTCGCTGGACAAAGCCGGGAGTAGGGTGGATAAAAGTACATGTGGATGTAGCCTTAAATAAAAAAGAAGGCGTGATGGGCTTTGGTCTAATTCTGCGGGACCATGAAGGAAAATTTTTAGCTGCAAAGTGCATCAGGAAACGGGGCCTATGGGAAGCTGTAGCAGCTGAGGCTTTGGCATTTTAGTATGGGGCTGTCTTCGGGAGTGAGAGAGGAGTACAGCATATTATTGTTGAAGGAGATGCCAAGCAAATTACTGATGTAATAAATGAGAAGGGGCTTGAACACTAGCATGGTCAGACACCTGATTGATGATGTTAAAATAAGCTTAAATGCTTTCTCTCGGTGGCAAGTTACCTATGTACATCGTGAGGGGAATAGGGTGGCGCACGGACTAGCAAAAATGGCCCTTCACCAGGTCACTGATATTGTATGGAGTGAAGAGTGTCCATTGTGTATCAGAGATATTATATTGACTGAGCAATTGCTCTATCAATGATCCTTTTCTATGAAAGATTACCAAGATTGAATTTTTTCGAAAAAAAAAATAGTATATATATATATATATATATATATATATATATATATCAACTTATCAATTACCAAGCTTAATATAAAGCTTAATAATTGCAAGTACATATAATTTATTAAGCTTATTCAATATTTATTAAGTATATTAATATATATTTTAATATATTAAGTGTTAATATTAAATATATTAATATTGATTATTAATATATATACTTATAAAATGTATTAAAAAAATATAAGTTAATATATATATATATATTATATAATATATGAAAAAAGTAACGTGCCACATGGCACGTTACAAAAGGAGTAACGTGCTACATGGGGTACGTTACTCTTGTAGTAACATGCCTTATGTGGCACGTTACCCTTGTTGTAACATGCCTATGTGGCACATTACTATTGGCCTCGGGAAGCCACAACATGCGGCCAGCTTCTTCTTCTTCCTTTCCCTCTCAGTTTTTCCCCCTCTTTTTTTCCCCTCTTTCTTCTTCTTCCTCTCCCTCCTCCACGCGCTGTCTTCCTCTCCTCTCCAATCCAAATTTTTCTCTCTTCTTCTCACATAGCTCAGTTCTCTTCTCTCTCACCTGCGAACTCAGCTCCGATTTTGTAGCTGATCCGACGAGACCAACCACCATCTTCTCTCTCCGTCGGCGAATACAACTTCGGCCAGCAACTCACAGGCAACTCACCTCTCCCTCATCATAATATCGATAAGATATATATATATATATAAATTTTTTTATAGTGTATATATTGATAGTTTTTTTCACTGCATTTTTTGTTAGTTAATTAACTTATTAATTTGATTGAAATATATTATTTTTAGGGTCCCATGTTTGTATGATAGGTACGTACGTAGGATTGATCATATGAGCATGCATGCAAAATATTTATATTTACATTTTTATTTAAGTAGTTTGAAATTAGCTAGATTTTTTATTTTGTGTAGGTTTTACAAACCTAGTATATAAATTATTAAAAAAATAATAATAAAAAATAGAGAACGCTACAAAAAAAAAAAAAAAAAAAACAAAAACAAACAAACAAACAAACAAACAAACCTACCTAGGTAGTTAGATGAATTTTATTTAGGGTCCCCATATGAAGTTCAAATTATGTAACTTTATTTTTAAAAAAAAATTGCAACAAAAACATAACTTAAATTTATTTTATTTAGGGCCACCGTAAAAAATTATGCTTTTCAATTTGTTTAATATACTTGGTTTAGGTTTTGCAAATTTAGATTAGAGTACATGCATGTTATTAAATAAACAATGAACGTAGATTTTTTTTTATGTACGGTACCCATGACAAATGGTTTTAATTTTGTATTATGATGTGGTTTAAGGTTTGAAAATTTAGATTTCGTAAATTACATAAAATAGATAAAGATAATAAAAAAATGTCTTGAAAAAAAAAAAAATTAACCTAGAAATATTTTATTTAGGATCCCCGAAACAAAGGCTATATAAAAAAGGAAAGTATAAAATGTAGATTATATTTAGGGTTATAAAAAACCTGTAGGATACAAACCGAAAACAAATAACAAACCTATATTTATTTTATTTAGGGTCCAAATATATGCATAACAAATGCATTTACAACAACCGGCCACAACATACATAGATTTAACTTATTTAGGGTCCCTGTACCAAATGCATTTAACTTTTGGGCTTCAATTTTGTATTTGGGTTACTTGCAAATTTACTCTATAAATTTTAAGCAGGAAAAAAAAAAAAAAAAAAAGAAAGAAAGAAAAGAATGACAAAAAAGTAATGAACCTAGTTTTACTTATTCACCGTTAGGGTCCCATGGGCCATACTAATGCATTTATGTTTAAATTTAGTGTAATTCTTATATATTTATGTTTCTAATGTACGTAGTAACAGTATGGACAAGAGTTGGATGAAGAAGTCTAGGGGTACGAAGGAATACAGAGACAGATGTAGAGCGTTTGTGGACTTCACAGTTAGGAACTGTGACACTCCAGACAAACTTATTGTGTGCCCTGTAACAGGTGACACTCCCAGGTTTGGTATACGACCACTTGACATGGGGGAAATGAATGTGGCCCCAATACATATACTGGATTTATCAAGGCGAGAGGCCTGTTCGAGCTCCCGTTGAAGGCTCAAATTCATCACGTCCGGCCACAGCTGTAGGTGCAAGCACTGAATAGGGTGAAAATATGCACGCATGTTGCGTGATGCATTCGGCATGCACGAAGTTAGAGATGACAATAGTGAGCCTCAGGTTGAGGTGCATGGAGAGGAAGAACACATTGTGCATGACGAAGCCGATGGAGGTGACGTACGAAAGTACGAGGAATTGCTTAAAAAGGCAGACAAACCGCTTCATGATAAGACCAAACATAGCAAGCTTAGTGATACTATACATCTGTACAATTTGAATTGTGTGGGTGGAGTTAGTAACATGATATTCTTGTGTTTCCTCGAGCTAATCAATCAGTTGCTTCCTGCAGATGATGGAGCTCTACTAGTTAATACATATGAGGCCAAACGGTTTCTAAGGGACAAGATTCCGGCTTGTCACAATGATTGTATGTTGTTCTGGAAGGGCAATAAGGACTTAGATTCATGTGTTAAATGTGGGAATTCTAAGTAGAAGGACGAAATTCATTTGGACGAGGATGGCCACCCCATATCGTCAAGTAAGAGACGTCCAGTCAAGGTTTTGCGGTGGTTTCCCATCATACCATGACTACACAGGCTTTTTATGTTAGAGCATACTGCACCCTATATGAGGTGGCATGCAGAAGGCCGCGCTAAGGACGGCGTATTGAGGCATCCAGCCGACGGCGAAGCATGGAAGTCATTCGACAATTTATATCCAAAGTTTTCAGCAGACAGTAGGAACGTAAGACTTGGCCTAACCTCGGATGAATTTAATCATTTTGGGAACATGAGCACATCCCACAGTACTTGGCCTGTAATGCTTGTGCCGTACAACTTGCCTCCTTGGATGTACATGAAACAAGCGTCTTTCATATTATCCCTAATTAATCCAGGCCCAAGTTCACATGGAATGGATATAGATGTCTACATGCAACCATTAATTGAGGAATTACAGCAACTATGGAGTGTGAGAGTACGAACATTTGAATATTTATATTTATATGGAGTGATAAGTGCTAAAATATTTATATTTTCAGCCCTTAACTTGCATGTTTTAATCCTTTGGTTTTGGTTAATTAGGACATTTTACTGCCTTTTTGTATTTTCTTTGTTTTATAGGCTTTTGGAAGAAAAGAAAGCATTTCTGGAAAAATTCCAAGCTTAAAGGGGCAAATTGGGAAGACCTAGAGGATATGGTTAAGCTTAACCAATCATGGTTAAAGTTTAATCAAATAAAGGAAAGGATTAATTCGGAATTTCTCAATTTGAAGTCAAATCGGATTGGATGCAAAATTGGATTCTGAATACGTCTCGGTATTTTGACCATAACTTTCATCTCAGATATCCGATTGAGGTGATTCAAGCGGCATTGGAAAGCTAACTCAAAGTACTACAATTCATTGTGAAATATCATTTTCCCAATTCGGAGCGTCGCAAGGCCAAAATCATGCCGCAAGATAGGACCGCAATTCTGGGCGAATCCTATTCCGATTTGGGCTTAGGTTTTCTTTATCTTAATTGGGCTTGGACTTAAATCTCCGAAATTCCTAGGATTACTAGGGCTTCTAGGGCTCTCCTAAGCCATATAAATAGACCTCTAAGCCTCACAATTGGGAGAGGCCGTTTTAAGCTGAATTACGACGTATTGCCGTGGGGAAGCTTTTGCTTTGTTTCCATTGTAAGTTTTATTCTTTCGATGATGACAATTCAATTGGTGATTATTTTTGTTATCATGAGAGGCTAAATCTTTCAACTAAGGTTGAAGATGAAGCTTAGTCATTGACAAACTCATGTATTCTCGTATTTTGTTTATACAATTTTGACTTCGAATAAGGATGTTGTAGATTTTCATTCAATTGCTTGATTTATATCTTTTAATTGAATGTGATGAACTATTATGTGTTGGAGTTGGATATTTGATGTGTTTCATCCTTCGGATACATCAAATCATTCGATTGAAATCGGATATCCGTTGTGATTCGTTAACCAAACGGATACATAGGATGATTTAATTTCGAATCGGATATTTGTTGTGATTTGTAAAAATGGATGGATTCATTGAATGATTTAAACTTGATATTTGTAAAACATCGAATATAGTTTTTCGATTGTAGGAACAAATACGAGAATATAGAGTTAAGATTTGGCAAAGTGAATTCTAAAACCTTAGTGTTCTTTACCATTTTATTTCATTATTTTCTTTAGTTTATGTTTTATTTTGCACGACAAAAATCACAAAATTCGGAACTAGGTTAAAATAGAGTTGGTTTAAATAGAAATTGGTTTACACAACACAAATCCCTGTGGATCGACCTCGCACTTGCACACACGCTATATTGCACACGACTCGTGCACTTGCGAGTACAATTAAATTTGTACATCAAATTTTGGCGCCGTTGCTGGGGATTTGTTTGTTTGTGAAATTGATTTTTATTTGAATTGGTTTTATTTTTCTACTAGTTGTTTTATTTTTGCAATTTTATTTTATTGTATTTGTATTTGTTGTTGTTTCTGCCATTCTGATCTAAAAAAAAAAAAAAACAGAAAAAAGAAAAAGAAAAAGGGGTTTGTTGTTTCTGTTTTTCTTGCTGCAGTTTCAGAGAATTTTAGTTTCTGTCAGTACGATCGATCGCACTCCATCTGCGATCGAGTGCACTCGAGCCTTTTCGGTGAGCAGCCTGCGTGCCTGCGCCTGATCCATTCTGCAAGTACACACGAGCGCACAGCGAACGCACATCTGCGATCGAGTGCATCACCAGAAGCAGCTAAGCACAATTTTTTTGTTGTTGTTTTGAAATTTCTTTTGTATATTGTTGTTGAATAGTTAGTTCTATTTTTATTTTTTTTTTTGGTTGTTTGTGTTCTTTCTGTGATTATTCATTGTTGTTTAATCAGTTTATTTGAACACTCGAGATTGGTGTATGCTTGGTCGGAGATCCCTGAACTTAGATTTGACACCTTTAGATCCCGACATTGATAGAACTCTTAGGAGAACTCGGAGAGCACCTATTAAGAGTGAGGATAGAGGTGAAATGGGAGACCAACAAGATAACATAGAGGAACCTAGGGCTGAGCATGAGGATGCTAGAGCTGGAAATCCCGAGCAAGCTAGAGCTTGGAATGTGGACTTCACTACGTCACTTAGGGAATTGTTCGCACTTGTGGACTTCACTACATCCCATTCGTGTATAGTGTTGCCACCAACCAATGCTACTCATTTTGATTTGAAACCTCATGTCATCCAACTCCTACCATCGTTCCATGGCCTAGAACTTGAAAATCCTTACAGTCATGTAAAGAAATTCAAGGACATATGCGCCACTTTCAAATTTCAAAATTTATCCGAAGAGTCTGTCCATCTCAGACTATTTCCTTTCTCTCTGCAAGACAAAGCCAGGGCATGGTTGGACTCCAACACGCCCGGATCCATTACATCTTGGGAAAGCTT
>NC_081549.1:7763618-7790191 GCF_901000735.1 Corylus avellana | reverse complement strand
AAACAACCATTGGAGTATGATGAAGTGAGAAATGTATGCTTGATAGATGAGATTATGGAAGAGACAGTGAATGAATCAAGCATAGAAGACCCCTTGGAGACATGCTTTGCTCAGTTCGGAGAGGATTTAGATTTGGACAAGTTGCTTGAGCAAGCAGATGCAATTTTGGAGACTGCTCCTCTGGTGAGCAGTGAGACGGAGGAGACAACAACACTTGATCCCCCAAAGAAGGAACTTAAGCCTCTACCGGATAACCTTAAGTATAAGTTCCTAGGTCCAGCAGATTTTTTGCCTGTGATTATAGCTTTGGATTTGGTTGATGCTCAAGAGGAAAAATTGCTAGAGGTGTTAAGACAGCACAAGGAAGCTATCGGTTGGACCATTGAGGATATCAAGGGGATCAGTCCCTCGGTGGTGATGCACAAGATACATTTAGAGGAGAATGCCAAGCCATCGAGGGAGCCACAGAGAAGGTTAACCCAACTATGCAAGAGGTTGTGAGGGCTGAAGTGATTAAGTTGTTGGATGCAGGGATCATTTATCCAATCTCGGATAGCAAGTGGGTAAGCCCAATTCATGTTGTGCCAAAGCGGGCTGGATTGACAGTAGTAAAGAACAAGGATGATGAGTTGGTCCCAACTCGTATTCAGTCCGGATGGAGAGTTTGCATAGACTACCGCAAGCTAAATGCCGCCACAAGGAAGGATCATTTTCCACTCCCATTCATTGATCAGATGGTGGAACATTTGGCTGGGCACGCATACTATTGCTTCTTGGATGGTTATTCTGGATATAACCAGGTCCCTGTGGACCCCGAAGATCAGGAGAAGACGACATTTACCTGTCCTTTTGGGACTTTCGCCTACCGTCGCATGCCCTTTGGGTTATGCAACGCACCCGCTACTTTTCAGCGGTGCATGATTAGTATTTTTTCTGACATGGTAGAGCGTTTCTTAGAGATTTTCATGGACGATTTCTTTGTCTTTGGTTCATCCTTTGATGAGTGTTTGCACCGCCTGACTTTGGTATTAGTAATGTGCAAGGAGAAGAACCTGGTGCTCAATTGGGAGAAGTGCCATTTTATGGTCAAGCAAGGTATTGTATTGGGGCACGTCATATCTCAGAGGGGGATTGAGGTTGATAAAGCGAAGGTGGATTTGATTTCCAACCTTCCACCCCCACGTACAGTGAAGGAGGTTCGCACTTTTCTGGGCCATGCAGGATTCTACAGGCGGTTTATCCAAGACTTTAGCAAGATTGCCAGGCCTTTGTGCAAGTTGTTGGTGAAGGATGCCCCATTTGTATTTGATGAGGATTGCAAGAGAGCATTTGGGGACCTTAAGAGCATTCTGACGTCCACACCCATTATTCAGCCATCCAATTGGGGTGTACCTTTTGAGATCATGTGTGACGCATCAGATTATGCCATTGGAGCTGTTTTGGGGCAGCGTATTGATAGACTCCCCCATGTCATTTACTATGCGAGCAGGACTCTGAACGATGCACAACTCAACTACTCCACCACGGAGAAGGAGTTGTTGGCAGTCGTTTTTGCGCTAGACAAGTTCAGATCCTATTTGCTAGGATCTAAAGTCATCATCTTTTCGGATCACGTAGCATTGAAGTATCTTTTTTCCAAAAAAGATGCTAAATCTCGTCTGATCCGATGGATTTTGCTACTTCAGGAGTTTGACATAGAAATTCGGGACAAGAAGGGTTCCGAAAATGTGGTGGCGGATCATTTGTCTAGATTGACTGTGGATTACACTGAGGACCCTGATGAGCAATTGATGCACATTGCTCATGAGCCCGTACCATGGTTTGCTGACATAGTGAACTATCTTGTCACCGGCCAACTGCCTCAGCAGTGGGGGCGACAAGATAGGTCCAAATTTTTGTCCGTGGTGAAACATTTTTTCTGGGACGATCCTTACCTATTCAAGTATTGTCCCGATCAGATCATTAGGAGGTGTATACCTGAGCATGACCAATCCAATGTCATCTCCTTTTGTCATGATCATGCTTGTGGAGGCCATTTCAGTGCTAAGAAGACCGCTGCCAAGATTTTGCAGTGTGGATTCTATTGGCCTACCCTTTTCAGAGATGCCCACGCTTATTGTATATCTTGTGAGCGTTGTCAGAAGCTAGGGAGTATCTCTAGAAGGAATATGATGCCCCTCAGTCCCATTCTGATTGTTGAGATTTTTGACGTATGGGGCATCGATTTCATGGGACTTTTCCCGAACTCCTTTGGCTATCTGTACATCTTGGTTGCTGTGGACTATGTGTCCAAATGGGTGGAGGCGGTTGCATGCAAGACCAATGACCACAGAGTTGTGGTCCAGTTTTTGAGAGATACTATCTTTGCTCGTTTTGGTACGCCTCGAGCAATTATAAGTGATGGAGGTAAGCATTTTTGCAATCGGATTTTTGAGCAATTGATGAAGAAGTATTTCATCACACATAAGGTTGCCACCCCGTATCACCCACAGACGAGTGGACAGGTTGAAGTTTCCAATCGCGAGATCAAGCATATTTTGGAAAAGATGGTAAACCCCAATCGAAAAGATTGGTCTATGCGCTTGAGTGACGCACTGTGGGCATATAGGACAGCTTTCAAGACCCCGATTGGGATGTCACCCTATCAGCTTGTGTACGGGAAGGCATGTCATCTTCCCGTGGAGTTGGAGCATAGAGCATATTGGGCCATCAAGCAGCTGAACTTCAATCTTTTGAAGGCTGGCTCACAAAGGAAGCTCCAACTCAATGAATTAGAGGAGCTGAGGAATGATGCTTATGAGTCTGCACGGTTGTATAAGGCACAGATGAAGAAGGCTCATGACCAGAGCATTTTGAGACGATCTTTTGAGCCTGGTGAGAAAGTCCTTCTTTACAATTCACGGCTGCATCTTTTTCCAGGCAAGTTGAAATCTCGGTGGACAGGCCCATTTATCATTCAGACAGTTTTTCCTCATGGGGCCATCGAGATTGAGGATCCTCAGAATGGTAACACCTTCAAGGTAAATGGACAGAGATTAAAACCATTCTTAGAGTTGAGGAGTAAGGAGATTGAGACGACATTGTTGGAGGATCCGAGTTATTCTGAGTGATTGTCGTCTTTTGTGAAGAGTCTGGCTGAAGACTTAAAACTTAGCGCTTGTGGGAGGCAACCCTTATTCTTTCCCTTACCATTTTATCTTGTTTGTTTGTTTGTTTCTGTTGTGTTTTTCAGGGCAAGTGTCTGCCATTCAAGTTTGGGGGAGCATTCTCCTATGTTACACCCGACTTGCGCCGCGCACCTGGTATTGTATCTCTGGACCCATTGGGGACAATGTGTCATTTTAGTTTGGGGGTGGGGTAGACATTTCTCTGTCTTTTTCCTTAATTATTCGTGTTGTTTTGTTATATATATAATAAAAAATAAAAAATAAAAAAAATCTGCTATGTTATTGATTAAGCAAGGATAACACCTATTCTGTGGTTTGCATGTCATTGGTCTGTTTAGCATTTTGAACACAGCATGTCAGTAGGAATCTGAGTCTTTTGACTCATTGTTGGATTAGAGAGATTTCACATGTTCGAGTTTATCACCACGAGCACATTAGCACAGAATCGGTGAGGTATAAGATTTGACTTGATTAGGGTATATTTTGAGATAGGTAGGATGAAGTGTGATGAAACCATGGCTTGAAAAAAAAAAAAAAAAAAATCAAATCAGTTTGAGCTTCTCATTGAGTAACCGGACCTCATGCCTCACAAAGCATTGAGTGTTCGCGTAAAAAGATGAGAAACCTAACTTGGTTGGTTGTATGGCTAGTTTGGCTTCGTAGCCTAGTTGACTTGAGTAATTAAGCCCTTAGGGATGTTTCTACATCCAGTGCCCTAAAACCATTTGGTTTGGGAGTCTCTGACCCAACACTCGTTACATGGGTCAATTAGAAAGCTTAAGGAAGCTAAGCATTGCACAGCCTATACCAAAAAAAAAAAAAAAAAAAAAAAAAATTAAGCCTTGGTTGTTTCATCTGAGCAAATTCCTATCACATCTAAAGTACACCCAAGTTTGAGAATAAATTGAAGCCTCCGGATTTTATGTTAGTCTCACATTGCACTTATTTGAACATGTGTTGTCTCAAATTTCCATCTTTGAGTTGAATGATTTGTGCTTATCTTGATGATGTGATTGTGGTGTTCATTATGATAAACCTACTCATGATGTTAAAAACCATGTGTTTGTGTGGAAGTCCTTGTTTATGAAATAACATAGTGCATAAATGTTTGTGGGTATCATTCCTGTTAAACCCTCACGAGACTTCACTCGTCCTCTAGGAATACCTAGGGGTTTAAAAGGCTTGTTGCATGCGCTAAATGCAATCGTATATCCCACGAAAGATGGATTTATCTTTTGTTTTCTGTTTTTCCATTCTTGTTTTTAGTTTTGTACTGCTAAGGGACTAGCAATATGTAAGTTTGGGGGTGTGATAAGTGCTAAAATATTTATATTTTCAGCCCTTAACTTGCATGTTTTAATCATTTGGTTTTGGTTAATTAGGACATTTTACTGCCTTTTTGTATTTTCTTTGTTTTATAGGCTTTTGGAAGAAAAGAAAGCATTTCTGGAAAAATTCCAAGCTTAAAGGGGCAAATTGGGAAGACCTAGAGGATATGGTTAAGCTTAAACAATCATGGTTAAAGTTTAATCAAATAAAGGAAAGGATTAATTCGGAATTTCTCAATTTGAAGTCAAATCGGATTGGATGCAAAATTGGATTCTGAATACGTCTCGGTATTTTGACCATAACTTTCATCTCAGATATCCGATTGAGGTGATTCAAGCGGCATTGGAAAGCTAACTCAAAGTACTACAATTCATTGTGAAATATCATTTTCCCAATTCGGAGCGTCGCAAGGCCAAAATCATGCCGCAAGATAGGACCGCAATTCTGGGCGAATCCTATTCCGATTTGGGCTTAGGTTTTCTTTATCTTAATTGGGCTTGGACTTAAATCTCCGAAATTCCTAGGATTACTAGGGCTTCTAGGGCTCTCCTAAGCCATATAAATAGACCTCTAAGCCTCACAATTGAAGGAGGCCGTTTTAAGCTGAATTACGACGTATTGCCGTGGGGAAGCTTTTGCTTTGTTTTCCATTGTAAGTTTTATTCTTTCAATGATGACAATTCAATTGGTGATTATTTTTGTTATCATGAGAGGCTAAATCTTTCAACTAAGGTTGAAGATGAAGCTTCGTCATTGACAAACTCATGTATTCTCGTATTTTGTTTATACAATTTTGACTTCAAATAAGGATGTTGTAGATTTTCATTCAATTGCTTGATTTATATCTTTTAATTGAATGTGATGAACTATTATGTGTTGGAGTTGGATATTTGATGTGTTTCATCCTTCTGATACATCAAATCATTCGATTGAAATCGGATATCCGTTGTGATTCGTTAACCAAACGGATACATAGGATGATTTAATTTCGAATCGGATATTTGTTGTGATTTGTAAAAATGGATGGATTCATTGAATGATTTAAACTTGATATTTGTAAAACATCGAATATAGTTTTTCGATTGTAGGAACAAATACGAGAATATAGAGTTAAGATTTGGCGAAGTGAATTCTAAATCCTTAGTGTTCTTTACCATTTTATTTCATTATTTTCTTTAGTTTATGTTTTATTTTGCACGACAAAAATCACAAAATTCGGAACTAGGTTAAAATAGAGTTGGTTTAAATAGAAATTGGTTTACACAACACAAATCCCTGTGGATCGACCTCGCACTTGCACACACGCTATATTGCACACGACTTGTGCACTTGCGAGTACAATTAAATTTGTACATCACCGAGCACAGCTGATGTGGACAATTAATGACTTCTCGGCATACGCGGACTTGTCTGAGTGGCCTACAAGGGGTGGAAAGGCATGCCCTTGCTGTATGCATGCAACAACGTCTAGACAGTTAAAATACGAAAATAAGTTTTGCTTTATGGGGCATAGGCGATACTTGCACATGGATCATCCGTGGAGGCAGAATAAAAGTACATTTCACAGTAACCAAGAACTGGAATGTGCCCCCGATGCGCCAGATGGAGATGAAATCTTAAAACAGTTAGAAAGGATGGTATTTGGGGATGAGAGCGCTGGTAAGTCAATTAACAACGATAATTCACATGCAAAGAGGAAGATGACTGATAATGTATTGTGGAAGAAGAAAAGTATTTTCATTCGGTTTCCATACTGGAAGGATAATTTATTGCGGCACAACCTTGATGTCATGCACATAGAGAAACATGTGATGGACCATATAATTGGCACAATACTCAACATTAAGGGAAAAATGAAGGACAACCTTCAAGCCCGTAAAGGCTTGCAAGAAATGGGTTTGAGACCAGCACTTCATCCTTTCATAGGTAATGATGGGAGAATCTATGTGCCTCATGCTTGCCACACGATGTCGAAAGAGGATAAAACTAATTTCCTAAAAGTGTTTCAAAATATAAGGGTGCCAAACGGATATGCCTCGAACATTTCTCGATGTGTAAAATTTAAGGACCGGTCGATATCGGGTTTGAAGAGTCATGACAGTCAAGTATTGATGCAACAGCTTCTCCCGATTGCATTGCGTGGATCACTGCCCGGTAACATGGTTAGACTGCTGGTTGAGATGTCTGTATTCTTTAGGGGCATATGTTCAACGGCGTTGACCCAAGATGATAGGGCCCTACTTAAGGCTGACATCTAGATCACTCTATGCAAGATGGAACAGATATTTCCCCCCAGTTTTTTCACTAACATGGTTCATGTTGTGGTGCATTTTATCCGTGAATGCCTACTCAGTGGACTAGTACAGTATAGGTTGATGTATCCGGCAGAGAGGTAACATTTCCCGTTAAAAATTAAAACTAAAATTTTGTTGCCATTTATTTATTTAAAAATAATTATTAGATGTAATGATTGACTAGTTTTGATATGTAGGAGTCTCGAGGGGTTCAAATCTACTATGCGCAATAAAGCGGCTCCTAAGGGCTACATAGCAACCGAGTTGGTGACATTCTGTTTGATGTATTTAGAAAACGCACCGACATTTCACAATAGGCCGCAATGAAACTCATATGGGCCTAAAGGGTCTGGAACTCGAGTCGTCCTCGACCGACTCACATTGACACAGATTCACTGTTACGTTATGTTTAACTCAGATCACTTCCTCAAATTGCGGACGTGAGTATTGTGTAATCAAGATATGTATGCTCATATCTTGAAACACTGTTAGTTGTGAATTAAAATTAATTGATTTTATTTCAAAATGTAGGATGCACATGGATTCGATAAGGCAAACTGCAAATAGGGGCGAACGACGGACGATCAGTTGGAAACCCAATATTTTGAGCAATTTTGCGATTGGTACCGTGACTATGTAAGACTAATGTCATGCACACCTTGTAAATTCTATAATGTTTCCTCATTGCACTAACTACACTTCGTCATTGTATATGACTCGTAGGTCGGACGATCGACGCAGGAAGGATATGGGTGACAAACTAGTAATGCATTGTAGAGGGCCTATGGTCTCAGCAGTCCAATATAATAGATATGTGGCCAACGACAAGTTCTTTTGCACCATCGTACATGATGTGGGAAAGAGGTCTCAGAATAGTGGCGTGTGCGTGCCGACTGTTGATGACGAAACATACTATGGGAAGGTAACTCAAATATTTGAGGTGGAGTATTATGACAAGACAAAGTATGTTATGTTTAAGTGTGATTGAGCGGACACTACAAGGGACAGCGGATACAAGGTGGATAAGTATGGCCTAACGCTTGTCAACTTTAAAAACCTTGTCCATAAGGGGGAGCTGATTAGTGATGAGCCATATGTACTAATTTCCCAAGTAGAACAAGTTTTTTACGTCGAAGATGAAAGGAACCTAGATTAGGCTTGCGCGGTGAAGACTAAACCTAGAAACGTAAATGACGTTGGTCAGGGTCAAGCGCCTGATGATGATCATGCCAACTATCACGAGAGTGAACCACTAATTTTAAACAATAATCAGCTGTATGATCCGCATGATGACATCCAATATATCCGACCCGGCTTCACACCAATCGAAGCATATGTCATTCTATATGAATTACATATTGTACATTGCTTGGTTTGTTGTTATTTATTTGTACATTGATTGTCAATTTTTTTAAATATAAGTGGTGAATATTTCTTACACTATACACATAACTAATTGGGTGCGTGCTATATTTCGCAGGTTGATATGAGTACTCGGGGAAAGTCAAGAGGACAGAGGGCACAATCTCCTAGGTCGAGATTGCATCATGACCTTACTGACAATGAGTCGCCGGAAGCTGTTATGCTTCTCCAGCAGCAATCAGGGTATCGGAGGGAAGGGAATTCTGGGTCAAGATTGCATCATGGCCGTACTGACAGTGAGTCGCAAGAAGCTGTTATGCTTCTCCAGCAACAATTAGGGTATCGACCCATACTTCCAGAGCATGTGGAAGGGCAGATACCTGCGAGAGACAATTATGTGTTCGACATTCCCGACACTTCGATTGAGATAGCTCAGATACTCCATGACCAATCCCGTCCGACAGGCGTTACCCAGCTAGGGTATCGATATGAGCCTAGTCCTCGCGACCCTGATGACTCCATGCGTTTGCCATCCTTGCCACCCATGTTGACCCAGAGGGTTATATTGCTGCATGGCTATTTCGAGAGGCCGGCACACAGCAGCGCACCTGTGGATGATAGTGAGACACAGGGCCCCGATGGCATGGATGATGGCAGATAGTCAAAATAACTTCGAGGTGTTGACCGTAAATCACTCGCACAAGTTGTGGGACATTCCCGATGGGAAAAGAATTGTCATGGAGTATAATAGCGCGTGGCAGCCCATAGGACTAAGCGGCTCAAAATTTAGACGGATGATGGGCAAGACTTGCAAGAGTGGGTCCTTTATCAAGCTATCCGACAACTGGAAGGATGTACCAGAACAATGCAAGGAGGATTTCTTTGAGTCATTGATGGTAAGTGTAGATTAGATGTTCTTAATTTCTGATATGTAGCATTTGTATATTAAATTTTGTAAAATAACTAGCGCTTCAATACCCTAGTTTTTAATTGATGCAGAATGACTTCTACATCATGCCTGGGTCGGATATGACACAAATAAAAAAAGACACTTTCAGAGACATGAGCGAGAAGCAGAATCTTTTAAGGCACAAGTTAAGGTAAAAGCTCATGATTCAGAGCAGCGACACTCCTGCGACAGTGGCGGCAAGGATGGGCTAGACCATTGCAAAGTACAAGCCTGCAGACGTGAAAAAATTGTTGGTGAAATGGTATGATCCCGCTTATCAAGTCGGTCACTTCAAACTATTTGTGTTTCGTTAATTGTAATTGTTCGATGACTTAGCTATTGATAATGTCTACATGTTGTGTTCGTAGGATTATTGTGCGCACATGAAAGACATACGAGCACAGAATCAAACACCACACTACACCGGCTCAAAGAGCTTCACAAGGCTGGCACATATATATATATATATTACGTAGTATATAAACGAATGTTTCATTGATGGTTTGAACTTATTGTAGGTAATTACTTCGGGCAAGGCTCCTACTTGGAGCAGGGATGTTACAGATGGGCCCCAGGGGACGATTAGGTGGACAGCGAATGACGCTTATGCGCAGGCGCACAACAATAAGCCTGAGTATGCGGGTCGTGTTCAATGGGTCAGTAAGAATATTCTGCCTGAACGCGGCACCATCCACTCATACTATACACCGTCCCAAGCACGGTCGCAAAACCGTGGCGGGATGATGGTCTTGCGTGATGAACTTGAAAGAGCCATTGAAGCTAAGAAGGAGAAGCACAGAGAGCAAATGGATGCGAGGCTGGCGCAGCAGAGGGACGAGATTACTGCGGCGGTGACCGCGCAGGTGACTCAGTAGATGGCTGAGCAGATGGCAGCGTATGAGGCCCGGTTTCGCAGCCTTGAGGGTTCGAGACGTATGAGCTCCGAGTCGAAGGTGACGGCTATCAGGAATCCCCAAGATGCGGAGTCCCCAGCCCGAGTGATTGAGAGATCCTCAGTTGATAGCCGATCAGGTAACAATATATTCTTATTGTTTCTATTTGAGTAACACGATTATCTTACGAGATGAATATCATTTTAATGGCTAGTAATTTTGTTTGGTAAATAAATTTTGTTCATATCTAACACAATTGTATATAATACAATTGCAACGTAATATATGTAGGTGACGTAAGAGTAGAAGCTGAGGACAACGATCACAATGAAATCCAACATTAGACGCCGGTTGCAGGGCAGAAGTCTCGTTTGTCAAGACATTATACCCATCGTTTAGCAACCCCGTGAGTATATATATAATCAAGTAGCTTATATATATATAAACACAAAATAATCTACTTTGTTGTTCTTGATTGGTTTGGTTGTGATTGGAGCTTTGCATATTTAATCTTACCATATTTGTTGAAGCCGCCTCATTGAATAAATGTATATGTTGATGTATATATGTTTGTGCATAGGTCGTGCAAATATGTACGTTGAGGTTATTTATGTGACAATTATTCGATTTTTTTCTCATTTACTTGGACATTGCTCATCTCTTAGGAGTTGACAAGATTATATCACAAGTGTCAATTTGCTGATTGATTGTTTGTTTTATCATTTGTAATTAGTGCAGAGAAGTCGGGAGATAATAGTCATGATGATGTTCACTCAGCTTTGGTTAGAGTAGTGTTTGTTTGATAGTCCACATGTATAATTCAAGGCTTAAGTTTTTTGTATTTATGGATAACGTTAGTTGTATTGTATTTTATTATTTCCTACGTTGATGTGTATATATATATATATATAGAGTTGGATTATTTGTGGTAGTTGGATTGTGATTATATATAGTTGAATTACTATATTTAGATTGATGTTGGATTGATAGATTACTTTATTGGATTTTGGACTAGTTGGATTATATAATGTAACTCGTATAACAGGTGTTGACCAGAGAAAATTCTAGTATAACGACCGGAGAAAATAGGAAGAAATTTTTTTTTTTTTTTTTTTTCCGGCCAAGTTTTGTAACGTGTCAAATTATGACACGTCACCATATGGTAACATGTCATAAATTGACACATTACAAAGCTTTGTAACGTGTCAATATTTGACACGTTATTAAAATTGAAATAGTTACGTACAATTTCTTAACCCGTCAAACACATTACCATAGACACGTTGCTAAACTTTAGTAACGTTTTAACACCATATACACGTTACTAATGGTCCGTGACCAAAAAAATAGATTCTTGTAGTAAAAGTAGTGGCTTATCTTTGTAGTTTTTGAACCGATGCCTAAATTATATGGGCACGGCCACGTTTTGAGCATCTTTTGAAGTTGAGTTTTACGATTTTAGTGAGGAAATATAATTGAGTGCTGCAAGATGATTGTGAGGGAAGGAGCTTGCAGCTCTCATTTTAGATTACAATAATTTATACATTCAGTTTTAATTAGATATATTTTTACTTATTTTTTACTTTTTCATTTTTAAACTTTAGCTTCCATTCGATTCCAGTGCCACAATGTGATGTAAGTAACATTTTTCTATGTAACTTTACTAATTTATTCTCTTTTTTTTGTCGGGAATGAGACCACCTTATTATTGTGATTTGAATTTGTCCTTAAGCAAATGCATTTCTTTTCTTCAATAATTAATCATTGTTAACTTGTTATATTTGTGTAAGTAAGGTTGCTGAGTAATAGGGCTTAAGAGATAGACAAAATTTTCTTCCAAATTTAGTTGGAGGAAACTTTCTCCAGCCTAGTCTATGAAATGACCTCTGCCCATTTTTTTAATAGCAAGTGAGATGCACATGATTTTTAATTTATACCAACTTTGTCCATGCTATTAAAAAGGCATGGGCGTTTCACATGCTCAAGAAATACATGTTATTTTTATAGACTGAGTTGGACGATGTTCCTCCAACTCAGTTTGGAAGAAAATTCTATCCAAAAATATATTAATGGAAAAAAGCATCGTACGTGTGTCTTTTTTATCTATTCTACTGTACTGCCCCCATACATGTATAATATATATGTTTTCATTTTTTACCAGGATTTTTGATATATTGCTTCAAATAAGTTTCAAATTATTTGGATTATACACCTCAATCTCAAGCAACTAGATTCTTGATGTGAGCTAATTTAAGTATAAGAGATTCGTGTCAGCTGGTGAGGATTATTAGAAATCATATAAGCAGTTTTGTTAGTTCATTTGAGTTCATTGGTGGCTAATTAAATGACTTTTGAGTGATCTTTTTTCTAACCATGATGTTTTAGAAGTTATAGATTTTATTCTCCCATTGTTTTCCCCCTTTTATTTTCGTGGACAATCTGTTTAGCTTTTAGAAGCTTTTGTTGCCACATTAGTATTTATTATTATTATTATTATTATTTTATAATTTTTTTTTTTTAACTTGAGTGAATGAGATTAAAGGTTGAAATTTAAATGCACAGGTTGAAATTTTTACTTAGCATTGAGGAGAATCTATTTGTAACTTCTCCAAGAATGAACCTTATGCTTTGAGGATGTTTTTAATAAAATAATAAAAATTATTAATTCATAAATTGCACTAAGGTAACAACTCTTCTACAGTACATTTATGAATTTAAACATCTAAAAATTTAAACACCTTCATTGCCATTTGAGTATGTTAAATAGAGTTCTACAAAAGGGAGACAAAATACAATAGGTAGGTATAGATCTTAATTGACATTGGCAATATATATATATATATATATATTGGAAAAAACATACTTTTATTTTATGTATTATTTTGAGTCTTCATTTTCTCTTATTGTAATATATGGTGGTTAAACCAAGTGGGTACATACAATGTTGTTGTTGAGGTATAACTTGAATGTAGTATCAACTTTTATTTTTCATTATGAAAAACTAATACAACTCCAAATCACACCCAATCAGGAATTAACAAAGTGTTCAACAAATATATGTGGAATGTAAAATCAATCAATCATGAATATGGAGATTTTTTTACGAAGACACTACAAAAAACATGCACTTTATTGACGTGGCAAACAGTAACTCATGTTTGCCACATCAAAATTTTTTTTTTTTTTCACGTGTTTGATTTTAACACATTAAAAATTCTTGACGTGCCATTTTAACACGTCAAAACTTTTTGACGTGCTAGTATGTCACATCAAAAATTTTTGACGTGTCACAGTCAAAAATTTTTGACGTGTCATTTATAACACATCAAAACCTTTTGACGTGTCTAACTAACACGTCAAAAATTACAATTAATTATAAGTATAATTAGGTATTAATTGGTATCAAAAATATGTATTAAAAAAATAATGTAGTGAATTAATTTTCATTGGCATGAAAAATTAATTTTAATTGGATAGAAAAATTAATTTTATCATATTAGTATAAATTAGTTGGTATATATATATATATATATATATATATATATATATATATATCACATGCATGCCAATTAATATCACATGTATATATCATATGCATGCATATATAAGATATTGTCATATATATGTATACCAATTAATCTCATATATATTATATTATCATATGTGTACATGCATAATCATAGTATTGTATACGAATTAATTAATATAATTATCACATGCATGCATATAAATCAACCATTTCATTAATATTAAATTGAATATGATATTATCATGCATAAATCAGTCAAGTAATATTAATATGATAGCCATATTAATTTTTAAAAAATATGTAAGACATACAAAATACATTTATTTTATAAGACTCACAAACCTCACATGAACTCGGCCAACACAAAATATGTGTTCAGTGAGTGGATTATTGAGCCCTCATTAAAAAATGGATTTAATTATCTGTACATCTAGAATATTAATTTATTTATTCTCTAATTAGTTTTAAGTATATTGTATGGATAATGTGTTATATAAGAGAAAAAATGATATAAACTAAAATTTAGAAGTTTAAAAATTTAAGTTGGTATTTTTGACGTGTCAAATATGACACATCAAGAAGTTCTTGATTTGAAGAAAATTTGGGATATGTAACATTCCTATGGTATGCAATTAGAATATGTTAATAACCGTAATTTAAATAATTTGAAATGCCCAATAAAATATATGTTAATTTATCATATATATATATATATATATATATATATAGAACTCTTGGCGGTAATGCGTATTGACCGTCAAGAAACTTTTATCCTGAGGCGCAACTCATTTGGAGTTTAAGCGCTTACCTCTACTTTTGTTGTTTTCCTCCCTGCTGCTTTCCTGACAGCGCCGCGCATACCAGACCTCCGATCCCTACGCCATTTTTTTTTTCAGCTCTGGCCGGCCGTGCTTCACACTAGGGCTGGGCAAAAACCCACCCAACCCGAAGACCCGACTCGGACCGCCTCGCCCCACCCCGTCCTGTGCGGGTTTAGTGTGTATTTTCACAGGTTCAGGTTGAAAATATCCAACCCGTGCGGGGCGGGGCAGGTTTCGGGTTTGCTAAAATTTTTTATGCTAGTACCCGCCCCAACCCACTCCTACCCGCTCCTAAAACACCAAAAAACAAAATTTGAAAACCCTAGACACTTAACTTAAGAGACCTCAGACCCGTAAGGCCATAACCCATTCAGGATTCAGCCGAATCAGCCTTTCTCTTTCTCCTTTTCGGTGTTCACGGTTCACCCAGCCCTCAACCTCAAGTCCTCAACACAACCATCTCACTCCCTAGTCCTCACCAGCCGTCGACCGTATGGTCCCGTCGGTCCGCACCTCTCGATTTGCCATCGAATCGGACCCATCTCACTGAGTCACTCTCGAGTCTCACCTCTCGATCTCTCACTCTCGCCTCTCGATCTCAAATCAGAAGGGTACTCTCTCTCTCTTTTTTGTTTGGTTCTTGGGAAAGATGAAATTATATGAAGAAAAAATTGTTTATATTTTTTTCTTTTCTTTCTTTTTGGTTGGAGTAAATGAGGGTTAGAACTTAAATTTTCAAGAATCTGCTATATGTATTTCTATCATATTTTTAGTACTTCTCTGTGCTAGAAAACTCTAATATGAGCTGTGAAATAAGTTCTGCAAAGGTTTGATTAAGTTGGGCTTGATTTTCTTGTTAGGGTTTTATTTTGATAAGCAATTTTTGTTAAGGATTCTTGTTAGTTGTTAATAATTTATAGTCTGATTATGTTGGGTCTGATTATGCAGTATTGATTTGTTTTTTTTGTTTTTTTTCCACTTATTGTAGACTCATGGATGGTCATTCAAGTAGTGCTGTTGGTTCTAGTTCTATGTCATCTATTCCTAACCCTAGTTCAGCTCTCCCACCAAAACCTATAAAATTTGAGCAAACATCAGTGGTGTGGGAACATTTTACCAAGTTAGAGGGGGGTGATCCTAAGGATCCTAAATCACAATGCAAGTATTGTAACAAATTGTTTAGTTGTCACACTAGAAAGCATGGTACAAATGCCATGTTTGGGCATTTGAGGAATACTTGCAAAAAATATCCCGGTAGGTTTGATAAAGATGATAAGTCGCAATCAAAGTTAAGTTTTGAGGGTAAGAAGGAAGGCCAAATGGCAGTGGAAGAAGGATCTGTTGGTAATTTGGTGATTACTAAATACAATGCTGCGAAAATAAGGGAAGCAATTGCTAAGATGATAATTAAGGATGAGTTGCCATTTAGGTTTGTGGAAGGTGAAGGGTTTCAGGATTTCATGAATATAGTTGAGCCTAGGTTTTCAATTCATTCTCGTTATACTGTGATGAAGGATTGTGTTAACCTCTTCTTGTCTGAGAATGAAAAGTTGAGGACAATGTTTATGACAACTGGGGTTCGGGTTTGTCTTACCACTGATACGTGGACTTCGATTCACAACCTTAGTTACATGGTAGTCACCTCTCATTTTGTTGATAGTAATTGGAACTTACACAAAAGAATTTTAAACTTTTGTTTAATTCCTAATCACAAAGCTCATACCATTGGGGATAAGATTTTGTCGTGTATGCGTGAGTGGGGTATTCGTAACATTTTCACTATCACAGTTGACAATGCTTCTACCAATGATGGTGCTTTGGAGTTTGTGAAGAAGAGAACTAGTAATAAGGAGGGCGTCATATTAGAGAGTCAGTTTATGCATATCAGGTATTGTACACACATACTAAATCTTATTGTGACTGATGGTTTGAAAGAGGTTGATGAGTCCATTGTGAGGGTTAGAAGTGCGGTGAAGTATATGAAGTCTTCCCCTGCAAGATTTGACAAGTTTAAGGCTTGTATTGAAAGAGAACAACTTGATTTCAAGGGTTTGTTGTGTTTTGATGTTCCCACTAGATGGAACTCTACATATTTGATGTTGGAAGGTGCTGAAAAATGTCGAGCTGCTTCCAACTTATGGAAGAGCTTGATAAGACCTTTAAGCCTACATTGACTGAGGAAAAGAATGAGAAAAAAGGTTTGGGACCTCCTACTTGTGCTGATTGGAGTTGTATTAAGATTTTTCTCAAGTTTCTCAAACTTTTTTATGATGCAACAATTCGAATTTCGGGGTCTTTGTATTGTACTTTTAATATGTACTTTCAAGAAATTTGTGGCATTCAAATGCATTTACAAGAGTATATTGATAATGGTGATTATGTATTGAGTGCTATGGCAGAGAAGATGATGATGAAGTACAATAAATATTGGGGGGATCTTGAGAACAATGATAGGGTTAACTTTATGATGTTTATTGCGGTTATACTTGATCCACGAACCAAATTGGTGTCTTTAGAATATTGGTTCAAAGATGTTCTTGGTGTTGATAGATGTAATGAAATGAAGAAAAAATTGAAGTCAATCCTTAACAAATTATATGATCGCTACAACTCCGGAGAGAGTTCATCTCAAGTTCTACATAGTAGTGGATGCCTCAAGGTTCCTCAATGAACATAGAAGAAAGTGAGAATGCTAATCTCTACTTCATGAATAGGTTTCATAAGTACCTAACTTCTAAAAGTGATATTGAAAACAAATTGGAGATGGATCGATATTTGATGGAGGATGTTGAAAAATGAATGCGAATTTTGATATTTTAAATTGGTGGAAGGTGAACTCAACTAAATTCCCAATAGTTGCAAAAATAGCCCGAGATGTGTTGGCTATTCCCATTACAACAGTTGCTTCAGAGTAGGCTTTTAGCACCGGAGGACGTGTGTTGGATCCTTTTCGAAGTTCATTGGCCCCAAGTACGGTTGAAGCATTGATATGTGCACAAAATTGGTTAAGATCAAAGCCCTAAGTTTTGACTTAGATATGGTTGATGATGCTGAAAGTTATAAGCTCAATTCAGGTCAATTTTTTCATCATTTATTCATTTTAGTTTGCTTAATATATTTTGCTATTTACAAATTTCATTTATCGGTTTCAATTGATATTGTAATGGTTTTTTTTTTTTTCATTCTTTGTAGGAGTTACTTTGAAGAACATCAGCATTTTACTTGAGGATGATTAGTGACTTGAAGTTGAAGATGCATTCTGGACTTGAAGTTGAAGTTACATTCTGGATGATTAGTCATTTTACTTTAAGTTGCATTTTGTTGGGTTTTGTAGCTTTTAGTTTGAAGTAATGAATTCTTGTTGTAGCTTTGATGTAACTATAAACTATAGGTGTTTAGTAATTTTTCGGTTTGTTTTTTCCTCATCTTTTTTAAGTTACTTGAGGATGATTAGTGACTTGAAGTTGAAGTTGCATTCTGGACTGGAAGTTGAAGTTGCATTCTAGATGATTAGTCATTTTACTTTAAGTTGCATTTTGTTGGGTTTTGTTGCTTTTAGTTTGAAGTAATGAATTTTTGTTGTTGCTTTGATGTAACTATAAATTATGGGTGTTAAGTAATTTTTTTCCTCATCTTTTTGAAGTTATTTGAGAATGATTAGTGACTTCACTGACTTAAAGTTGAAGTTGCATTCTGGACTTGAAGTTGAAGTTGTATTCTGGAGTCATTTTACTTGAAGTTGCATTTTGTTGCTTTTAGTTTGAAATAATGAATTTTTGTTGTTGGTTTGATGTAACTATAAACTATGGGTGTTAAGTAATTTTTTTGTTTGTTTTTTTCCTCATCTTTTTGATAAAAAAAGAAAGCTAACTATATTTTTATGAAAGCCAAAATATCATTTTTATGAAAGATTGAAAGCCCAAAAAATAGCCAATAAAAAGCCAAAATATCATTTTTAGGCTTAGACCCAACAAAAAGCCCATATTTTGGTTCAAAAATAATAGAAAAAGCCCATATAGGTGTGGCCTTTTGGGCCTAGTCCAAAAAATTGAAAAAAAAAAATTACAAAAATGCCATGCGAATAAACCCGACCTGACCCGTAAACCCGCAAGACCCACAACTATTAAACCCGCACTATAAATACCCGACCCGCGCGGATCTTGGTCATTGGGCTCAGGTGGCGGGTTGAAAAAATCCAAACCCGCATGTTGCGGGTCAGGTGGAAAAAAAACCCAATCCCTGCTCCGACCCGACCCGTGCCCAGCGCTACTTCACACAGCCCTCGCCTCTGCATTTCTCTCACCCGCGTTCTCTCTCTCACTACGTACCTAGCTCGCTACCGGCCGTCCTCTTTTTCACGTTCTCTCTCTCTCAGTGGTTCTCTCTCCCACCGCCCGTCACCGCCGCTGCTCCCTCCGGCAACCACGAGCTCAATCTCCGGCGGCCTCTCACGCGTTCTCCGGCTCTCGAAAATCAGGTATATATATATATACATGATTTAATATATATATAAGTGGCAGCTGTAGGATTTAGCGGGATGAAATTCCGAAGGTCGACCGGCAACGTCTTAAGTAGGGGGAATTATATTTGACTACGGGACGAATGGACGGATGTACTGTACGAAGAAGGATATATGGGACGCCTTGATGGTATTGTTAAACTCTTTCTTCTATTTTCGCATGTGTATTTCAATATTTTAAAGATTGTTAATATGTGAATTATACGCCTAACTTTTTCAACTTGCGCAGGCTAAGTTCTACATCCCGCCTGAGTACAATCTTGAGGCGATTAAAAGGGACGCGTTCAGAGATATGGGCGTGAAGCTGAAGAGTTGGAGACACTATATATAACACGCGTTAAAAATCAAGCCGGGCGATACTCCAGACACAGTGAAGGCGAGGATGGGTCAGGATGCCGTTTCGACATACAACGCCGAGGACTTGAATGTCTTGCTGGCTAAATGGTGTGACCCGAAGAATTAGATAGGTCACGAGTGTAGTTTAATTAATTGTAATTGTGTAGTTTCATTAATTATAATTGTGTTATGCCTAACATTTTAAGGGTGTATTCATGTAGGAGTATGCTGCCTATATGAAGGCATTGCGAGCAAAAAACAACACACCTCACTGCACCGGGTCGATGAGCTTTGCTAGGGTGACACATTAAAAGGTATTTGTCGTATTTACCCCATATATATATATATATAATCGGTTGTTTAGGTCTTTGTTTGTTTGTTTGTTTTTTTTTTTTTTTTGATTGATTTTTTTTCTATGCAGACCTTATCTTTGGGTACTACTCTGACTCGAGCGTAAAATTACATCTCGACACACACGAAGAAGGATGGTGGCTATCCAAATGAAGTGGTTAGGGAAAGATGTGTAAGTACTCACCGATATATATATTTTGATAAATTATTTATGATTAATATTCCTTATATGAGATACTAACTTGTTATTTAATGTACAGGAGAGGATGAAGGAATTGATGCCCACTGACCCGGCATTGACGTCGACCGTGACTGAAGGGACGGTACGGTGGACACCTGATGACGCGTATGCTTAGGCGCATGGAAATAAGCCTGAGTACGCTGGCAAGGTCCGACAGGTGGGTCCGAAAGTTCTGCCGGTGCGTGGCAGCATGCATTCATACTATACAAAGTCCCAGGCACGGTCTCAAAATCCTGGGAGCTCCTCGTTCTCACAGATGACGGATAGGATTAGAGAACTTGAAAAGGAGCTGGCAGAACAAAGACGTGCGCTGGATGAGATGGCCAAGCAAATTGAAGAACAAAAAGCCCAGATATTAGAGAAAGATGCCATCTTTGAGGCCTGTTTCCGCCAGCTAGAAGCCATGTTTGCGTCGACCTCTGGATCTACGTCCCACAGAGGTAATGATATATTTTGTGTTGTTTTTCTAACAGTTGTTAACTGTTAGAAACCCCCAGGCTTCACAAAAGTCCCAGTTAGCAACGCTTTGTTACAGTGGTCCATTTTAGAACTAACATATATATATTTGCATCACTGTATAGACATGTCTTGAATTTTTGTATTGATTATTATTGGTTCACAACTCATTTGTAGGTAATGCAGACTAAGCGTTGGGGGATGACTTTTTTGGAGTTGGGCTGAGCACGTCGTTTATCATTATTGTTTGTTAAGTTCAATATATATTTTGTTTGTTGGTTTGTATATAGTCGTTTGTTGATGTATATAGTTAGATCAAAACTATATGTTTGTTGAGACTAATTGGAACTTATTTGTAGCAGATAGTCTAGAAGTGTTTGATTGTATATTTGTTTTGCCTTGTGTTGAAACGTGTTTTCGATGTATATATCTATTTTGTTATGTGTTGTGTTGGAACGTAGTATATGTGTTGGAATTTTGTTTAATGAAGTGTTGAAATTTCACATGTATTGAATGTATTGGAAATTGGATATGTATTAGATATTGGATATTGGATATGTATTGCGTATGTATTGAATATTGGATATGTATTGGATATTGGATATGTATTGGATATTAGATATATATATTGGATATGTATTGGATATTGTATATATATTGTATATGTATTGGATATGTATTGGATATTGGATATTGGATATTGTATATTGTATATTGGATATGTATTGGATATTGGATATGTATTGGAATTGTGTTTGTGTTGGATATTGGAATTGTGTTTGTGTTAGATATTCGAATTGTATTTGTTGGATATTGGAATCGTATTTGTGTTGGATATTGAAATCGTGTTTGTGTTGGATATTGGAATTGTAATTGTATTTGGATATTGGAATTGGAATTGTAATTGTATTTGGATATTGGAATTGTAATTGTAATTGTATTTGGATATCAAGTTAATATTGGAATTGTAATATTTAATTGAATATATATATATTTTGACGTGACAAACGGAGTGACACGTCAAAATTTTTTTTTGATGTGGCAACACTGCCACGTCAAGAAATTGTTTGACGTGCTGAAACTCAACATGTCAAAAATTTTTTTTTTTTGACGTGGCAACACTACCACGTCAAAAAAAATTTTTTTGACGTGTTGGTCTCCACACGTCAAAATTTTTTGACGTTGCACTGTAGACACGTCAAAAATCTGGAATTTTTGACACCCCCCGTTTTAACCGTTGAGAAACGTCAAAAGGCGCACGTCCAAAGGGGTTTCTGATGTGTTAATACCATTGACACGTCAAAAACTCCTAGTCAAAAATTCACTGCCTTTTTGTAGTGAGAGGAAAACATTTAGAGAACTCTCTAAATTGTAAATTCTCTCCGAGGCAGCTATACTCAGGAAATCACTTCACAGTAGAATAACGAGAAATTACACAATGCCGAAGACTTACAAAACCTTTGCACTTGACACTCTTGTGTACTAGACAAGCGACCCACTTACCCGCTATCGCAGTAGTTCTCCCAGAACCTCTGGACCGTTCCTTCTACATGATCTCTCTTCACCGAAACTTCAGCTGACTTCAATTGTTTTTGTAACGCCCCTAAAAACTAGCCTTGGCCAGCCTGGCAGGATTACTGGCAATTACTCCAGTTTAACCAACTGGTGGCTAAATGGGTAACTGCCCTTTTAAGCAAAATCAGAGTTAATACATACAAAGGTGAAATAAATTTGAGAAGTCTATAATCATTACAGGTGCAAGTATAATCCTCAAATTAAAGACATGGAGCAACTAATCATAATATAAGGCAAACCTGATAAGAGCATGAAGATCTTAAAGCTGAGTCTTAGGTGGCAACCATACCACTCTTGTCTCTTGGGTTCTAGAAACATACCTTCTATAAGAGTAATAATCACGTAAGTCTAACGAATTAGTAAGTAAAACTCACAATTGGATATGACATGAGCTCATTATTATTAAGTGAAAATAAACGTGCAATTTTGATAAACATTGAAAAGAGGTGTTATCTCCATTAATACACCTTGAAAGTATTGTTTGGTTAATAAAAGAGTGGTGTACTACCTACGGCAATCGTCTAAGTATTTTTAATGCAACAAAACTAATGTTTTATAGGTCGTAACTATTATATATGGTCTACCATAAATATTACCCGAGGGACTTGTAAAACAATGCCGGTGCCCCAACCATTGTCCAAAACACTAACAACTCGACTGAGTCCGACCTCGGGTGGCCCACTCGTTCCCTCACTCGAGTCCTCCGACATCATGAATCCCTACTATAATGAAACATGACTTATCGTTATAAATAATATTAGAGAACTCTACGAGGTTCCATCTAACGAAAAGGGCTACTAAAACCTTTGTACACATCTACGAGGCTAAGGGGCGTGCAACCCATTCTCCAAGTGAGTGCTCGCTCCCTAGGGCGAGCGTTCGGCCAGGGGCTAGGGTTTGGCCAAAATCCCCCAAAATGAGTCTAGGCTTCTATCTAAGGCTATAGGTTGGTATTTTCTTTCCTAGGCTCAAAATAAACACATATACCACAAGAAAACACAACCCAAAGAATCAAAGAGGTGTTTAAAAGCCTTTTGAAAATATTTCTTGATCATTTTAAGAAATAGGTACATCTTAGTGCAAAACATATTATCATGCAACTTTTAAAGAGAACAAGGATGGGTTGAAAGCTTTTCAAAATCGTTCATGGTTTTACAAGAAAATGGGCACAAGAATTTGTTATGGCATCTTTAAAGCTTGTAACATTAAGAGAGTAGTAATAATAATTAGAAAAGCGTAAAAGAAAAATTAAAAAGTCAACTTAGAAGATAGCTAGAGCTCCAAACCTCGTCCTTCGCCAAGAACACTTACAAACCTCACAAACTCTAAAAAATCAACCAAGCAAGGTTTCTCTAGAGCAACAGGGACTAAAATGAGGGTTGAGGGTCGGATAGGAGTGGATTTATATAAGGGAAAAAGCTAAGGGCGCTGCAGGAGAAATTCTAAAAAGGTGCCAGCGCTCGTGTGCTATGGTGTCAAGCGCTCATGTATTGTTCACAACAGGTTAAAAATGATTTTTAGGCGTACAATTGAGTATTGTCTAATAGTCTAAAAATTGGTCAACGAGTGCTCACGTACTATAGCAACGAGGGCTCATTTACTATTCAAATTTATAAGCAAAAGGTAAAAAATTGCTTAGATGTACGATTAGGTATTGCACAAGGGCTATTACACTGTTCATGCGAGCGCTTATATGGTCCCTGGGCGAGCGCTCGCACCTGGGACAAGAGCGAGTGCTCGTGTGGTCTCGAGGCGAGTGTTCGGCCAATGAGGGTATTTTTGAAGTTTTTGCTTCTAAATATTTTTAAGGGGCTTGGTTTATTCAAAGGAGGTTTATACCACTTGGTGATTTAACTCTTTCAAAAGAAATGGTGATTTGTCGGGGTATTACAGTTTTAGCACCGTGGATGATCAATCATCCATTACTTTGAGAGAGAATTATCGCTCTATAACAACAATTCCCTTAGCACAAATCTAACGAACTCAGAGAAGAATTCGTGCCTATACAAATCTGTATAAATGGGCTACATACTCCCTAGTCTAATGAGGCACAACTCTACTGAAAATAGACTAAAGTTACATGGGGTGTCCAGACGAGGTACATGCTCGTTCTAACGGAACTAGGTTAAAAACACAAAACCGTAGTTCTTTGGCACGTGTTGTAGCAAATACTACATAAATTAATAGATAATAATTAGTACGTTTTATTCGCAAGTGCACAAGATCAAATGATAGTATAGTGTAGCAAGTACGAAATCATTCCTGTAGAGATTGTTGATTTTGCTTAGAATTGATTAAAATATCAAAGTTGTCACTAAATTGATATTGATATATTGAAAATAAATAAAGATAAATAAAAGGTAGGACTTTGATACTCACCACTAACCATGCTTAAATAATATAAAAATATGACAATGTTCTAATCATATTATAAATACCTAATGTTTGCCAACCTAAGGATATGAATGTCTACTCCTTAAGCTATTGATTTCCCTAAGCAACGAATTAGGCATGGGTGTCTACTCTAATTCTTTTCTTTCTTAAAGAATTTAGCATGGGTGTCTACTAAGTTGTTCTTTAAGAAAGCATAAATCTGTGGAAATCGACAAACACATGGAACCTAGGGCATGGGTGTCTACTCCCGGTTTTCCATGTTGATTAACCCAAAAACCCATGAGAAATTCTTTTGTTACTCTATTAAGCCCAGGACTGAATCATCCAAGTTGACTTAAAGTAACTAATTCATACCACATGCATATAATGGCCAGTCACACACATATGAGGAATTCAATAAAACATGAATTAATCAAGTTAAGCATCACAATATGATTAAATAAACATAATTAGGGCTTCAATCTAGCCATATTAAGGAGTTAGTTACACATAATTAAAATAAAACTAAAAAGAAAAGGAAAAGAAGAAATCGAAAATGACTCCTTGAAGTAGCCTCCAATTTCTCTCCCCAAAGTTGTGTCAAAATTGTGAGGCTTAGAGGTCTATTTGTAAGCTTAGGAATATTCTAGAAATCTTAGAAACCCTAGTAAACTTGTAGGGTTTATTCCTAGTGTAACTAGGATTAGAAAAACCCAAATATGGAAAGCGAAAGAAGTCTGGCCGCCTTTGATTCTTTTCTCCAGTGCACGGGTGCACTCGATCGCACCTCTGCGATTGTCTCCTCTTGTACGCATGAGTGCAAGCCTGTTGTCTTGACGCTCTCTGGTAGTGCGCTCGAGCGTAGGTCCCATGCGATCAATCGCATTATCAGAACCTCTAGCTTTCCCAAATTTGCTCTTTAAGCTCGATACTTTCAGAAATGCTTTCTTTTCTTCCAAAAGCCTACAAAAACACAGAAAACATATAAAAGAAATAAAATAGTACGAACTAACAAAATTAAGGAATTAACAAATATAAGTTAAGGGCTAAAATATGAATATTTTGGCACTTATCAGCATGGCACATCCTAACGGACTTACAAACGAAGCTCTCTGGAATACAGGATCAGCCTTCTTGTTCGGACGGCTTACAGACGAGGTTTCAGACTGAGGTTTGTAGAATTTCAGATTCAGCCTTCTCGTCGAATGGTTTGCAGACGAGGCTTCAGACGGAGGTTTCTAGAATTCAGATTTAGCCTTCTTGTCTGAACGGCTTTACAGACGAGGCTTTAGATGAAGCATTCTAGAATTCAACTTCAGCCTTCTCATCCAGACACAATGCAGCAGAGGCTTCAGAGGAAGCTCTCTGTGATTCTTCTGTTTCACTTATTTTACCAGGCATAAACTAACAAAACTAAGGAATTAACAAATATAAGTTAATGGCTAAAATATGAATATTTTGGCACTTATCAGCATGGCACATCCTAACGGACTTACAAACGAAGCTCTCTGGAATACAGGATCAGCCTTCTTGTTCGGACGGCTTACGGACGAGGTTTCAGACAGAGGTTTCTAGAATTTTAGATTCAGCCTTCTCGTCGAATGGTTTGCAGATGAGGCTTCAGACGGAGGTTTCTAGAATTCAGATTTAGCCTTCTTGTCTGGACGGCTTTACAGACAAGGCTTTAGATGAAGCATTCTAGAATTCAGCTTCAACCTTCTCATCCGGACACAATGCAACAGAGGCTTCAGAGGAAGCTCTCTGTGATTCTTCCGTTTCACTTATTTTACCAGGCACACTGTACACTTAAAACGAACAAGTTAACCACAAGTATTTTGTTCACACAAATCCAGCCAATAAAAAATAAAACAAACATATTACATAATTCAACCTTTATATGTTTTCCAAGGGTTTCTGTTTCTAGTTTTTGTATTCATGCTTTCCCTTTTTATTTCATGCATAATCAAGTTTTTCAGCTTATCACTACAAAAAACTTGCCCTTTCTTGACGTGGCATGTTTGCCACGTCAAAAAATTTTGACGTGTCTATGTAGACACGTCAAAAAAAACATTTTTGACGTGTTAGATTTTAACACGTCAAAAATTATGGAACACGTCAAAACTTTTTGACGTGCTAGTATGACACGTCAAAAATTTTGACGTTTTCTATTGACACGTTAAAAATTTTGGACGTGTCATTTTCAACACATCAAAACTTTTTGATGTGTCTAACTAACACGTCAAAAATTACAATTAATTATAAATAAAAATTAGGAATTAATTGGTATCAAATTTTTTTTTTAAAAAAAAATAATGTAGTAAATTAATTTTAATTGGTATGAAAAATTAATTTTATCATATTAGTATAAATTAATTAGT